>NW_011948435.1:3653428-3776133 GCF_000503995.2 Ceratosolen solmsi marchali
CCCCCCCCCCCCCCCCCAACCAGTCGAAACTGTTCATTTGGACTTAAATTTTACAATAATTCTCGCGTATCAATTTATTTACGCTGATGTTCTTTTTGTACCGAGCTGATGTTTGGATACTTGAAGAATTCGGAAAGAGAACATCCTGTCTCTCGAGATCTTTGTAATCGTACATTCGGAGACATTGCGGTGAACTACTGATTCCGTGTTCGTAATAAGTGTTCGCTTCGTTACTGTTTTCAATCGAATTATATCCTTAATCGGTGAATTTCTAATTAGCAGCATGATCCATTTTATAATTTAATATTTATATTGTTCTTTTCAATGAATTAGGTTAATTAAATTAAAATAAAATTAACGCATTAAAATGAATGAATGAATGAATTTTTTTATTTAGCTACTTTTACGTTATGAAGAATTCAAAATTTAAGATCATTAAGTGTATTAAATCTTTTGTGATAATCTTAATCTCGGGAATACACATAATTGATAGGTGAAATTTTATTGATTGGAATAATATTTTTTTTACGTCCAAATCACTCTGAATATGATATATTATATTTATTATTATTTATTAATTTATTATATTTATTTTTTATTATATATTTTAACCTAATAACCATAAATATTTTTATACAAGGAAATACAATATAATAGCAAATTTTTATTATTTAGAAAAGATTTTTATTTCAATTGATTATGCGTTTAAGTATAAAACCGTACAACTTCATATAGCTTACTTTTTAAATTTAAGTTTATCACTTTGACCGTTTACTTGTAATCGATTATTCGTCGTGACATATCCTTAGAGTATACATAACCATATCATATAAAAGTTCATAATAATAATAGTATATGTAAGAAAATCTTTCCGACAGAACTGTATGATGCATGCTTAACTTGTAACCTTGGAAGATGATTGACTAAGCGTAGCTAATTATTATATACAATGACATTGGAATGTCGAATGAAACGTTTATATACATTTTATAGTAGATTCCAAATACTTAAAAAAGAAATTATAGCAAAGTAATGGTAATGTTAGGATTTAGTAATCTTGTATCACTTCAAGTTATGAAGTTATATTATGTAAATACTACTTTCATCATTAGAAAATTATAAAAATATTATTTCGGATGCACAGGGCACTCCGATTATTATGAACAAATTAACAATAGAAATGTTTTTCAAAAATTCTTCTCTATTTATCCCCCCCCCCCCCCCCCTCCTCTATCAACAATAACTATCTAATGAATTTTAAATTTTACCACTTTCAATAGCATTTCCATTTTGTTTCTTTTCATAGTTGTCCTTCTATTCTCACCTCTGGCAGTAATATTTCACATCGATAACTGCCAATTTCACTAATGTACTGTCGATCGATCTCAACTTATCCAAACATTCGAACAATTTTGTTTTGCCCATTCTTTGCTTCACCACTAGACAGTATTTTTGATCAGCCTATTTAGGTTATGCATTCACGCGTCGATACTTTTTATATTTTAGAGCGTATAACATTGTTATTTTTTAAGAAATCATACCAACCTAACAACATCTTCATTTAGCATAAATATCTAAAAAAACGATAATATTTAGATGTTGTATAAATAAATAGAATTTATTTGAACTTCAATATTATTTTTGGATACTTTATAATGTCGATGGCAAGTGGGATTTTACGATTTATTTATACAAAGCCAATTGCACAAATAACATTATCGAATCAAACTGGATTAAATTTGTGCTTTTGTTTAAAAAGTAACGAGGAAGTATAATATTCCGATTTTTTACACTAACCATAAATCGAAGAAGTATCCAAGTGCAAAGAGTCAAATGTGCGAAACGAGGTAGTAAACATAAAGTGGCGACGAAACAAAATCCGAGAATCAGTGCCAGAGAGATCGCGCTCAACCACGACAAATATAGTCTCTCTCTCTCTCTCTCTCTCTCTCTCTGTCTGTCTCACTCTCTCCGTCTTCTTCCTTTATTCGATGCTTGCTTTTTCCTAATTCCATTTTTTCATGACTTTTTTAAAAAAAATCATCACCGACTTTCATAAATATTTCTTGACCTTATCATATTTTATGACACACATTTCCTTTATAAGAGTTTTCTAAATATTTCTTCTCTTTCATTATTTCAAACTCAGCAAATTATTCTTCTTTATTTGTTTGCATTATTAGGCATTTTTCTCTTAATTTATATAATCGCATACGTATATATTGCAATATTTATTCACCTATCTTCTCATATCTCATATTATTACAAAATTTTGCAATAAAATTTTCAGAATAAAATATGATTTTGACGGATCGTAGATGCGATTTGCCGTCGTAAGAGATATGTTGTAAAATTCAAGAAAATTTATCATTAACAATGTTAAAATTAATTTATGTCAAAGACGACAGGCTGTTATGGAAATAAATGCGATTCGATCGAATCACTTTTCCTACTACAATGACCCCTTTCTCGTAAGTAAAAAAATTTATTGACTATCGCAGTGGGGCAATATAAGGTGAAAATATCGGTGAAAAATTCAGTAATTTTATCCCTCGAGAAAAGGGTCAATAAATGCATATTCTCTAATTCAGTATAAACTCATAGGAAGCTTAAATCAGCACTTAATTTAACAGATGAAGCTATTACAATTGTTATTTATTATAAATTATAAATTATAAATTTATAAACATAAACGACTTATAAATTAGCCATTTATAATATAATAATATATCGAGGTTGTATGACAGGCCGATCTTCATTGAAGTATATAAATTCGATAAAAGTGACATGTGACTAACGCCGTTATATAACCACAGCTCGAACCCAATTAATCCTTTATAATAGCCACATGATTGGGAGAACGGAAAACATTTTAATAACGTAAATCTTACATTTAATCTGACTGTTAATACCGCCGTTATTTAATTAATAAGTGAAATTATTTTTCGTCACGGCTAATTTATATATAATATTAAATGTAATTTTAAATTGAAATAAAAAGTACGAAAACAGTTACAGTTTTGAGCTCTAACGATCGTACAGAGAGTTGATAGAGATTTTTTTAAATTTACGCCTATGATTCGAACAATAGTATGTTCATATTGAAACGTGTGTTGATAATGCTTCATCGATTGAAAAGTAGTGTCCTTCTTCGCTATCATAAAACTTTCAATTGGAACGTTGCTATGATTGTGTAACATCGATACTGCTATTATACATTTTATTAGAATTGCATTATTTACATAACGAGCATTCGACAATTGAACTCATTTGTTGATTATAACGTGCAATTTTTATTTCTGAAAATTTTTTCCAAACTCTGCTGCTGCTGCTGCTGCTGCTCAAAAAATAGCCATAAATCATAGCACAATGGCTCTCACATAATTAGACATAACGAAGCTGAAAAATTACATTTCTTATTCAAATATAATTGTACATTATACAAGTATTAAATTATTCTCCTCTACTTAATTTTATCCAAAAGTGTAAACAGCTTCGTAATCACCTATAATCCATATAATCTAAATAAAATTCATATTTTTTTTTTAAATTTCCATATCCATGTGATGCGGCAGTTCTTTCAGTCTATTTGGAATAACGGAATTATTGAGAAAAAAATCATTACCAATGACACATCGAGGGAAATTGCCAGATGTGCATAAAATTAGGCAGCCATCGTAGTTATCCTATCGAATGTCGGTAGCAACCGAGTTTTGATAATAAGGTACGGAACGCGAATTGAACTTCAGAAGTTGAGTTTATCGGACAGCCGGGATGACAATATCAAAGATCGTGCACATCTGGTGCAGGAATTTTTGTACTTTCACAGAGTGCACCAAGCATACGTCCGAGTAGTTTCTTGTTGCTTCCCTTGAATTACTTGGTTAATATCAAGTCAGGAATTACAATTGTAATTTTAATATTTGTGATTATTAATAATAAAAAAAAAAAAGTCTAAAAACATGGTTGTTTGTAATAAAGCAATTAAAGATTTTTCAAATTTTAAATAACGAAAATTTATATATAATATAATTATATCATATATTATTTTCATACATTCTTAGTTATATGCTAAAAAAATTATTCAATTACAATAATGAATATATATATATATTTTTTTTTCTTTGAATTTTTAATTTTATAATCTATACAATATCAATAATTCAATATATCTCATCTTAATCCACGTTGATTAATTACAATCCATATACAAAGATGTAACGTATAAAAATTATTAATAAAAACATTGTCAAATACATAATGTCATAATGATTTGAATCTGAGATCTGTCTTTTACACTCGTAAACTTTAATACATTTGGACTTCATTATCATCAGTGTCAAATATCAATACAAATTTTCTCTTTCTCTCTCTTAAGCCATCTATCTAGACTTATCTGTCTGTAAGGCTTAATATTTATCATCACAGCATCTTGAAATAGGGTGAGAAGTAGATGCGATTACTAAGGATCGCAATGCTCGTATCTACGAGGACAACGTATTCCCGAGCGAATGACCTCGTTTTACTGCTACCAGCAAATCCTACGGCTCACGATCTTTGAGATCGTGTTGATTTCTCGAAACGACTTCTTTTAGCCACTCACAGAAAGTTACCTCGATCCTCCGATTATTATACTTACTATACTGTAGCACTGAGTATAACTATTCTTAGTTCGCTTACCGATACCTCTGATATCATAAAGTATGATGAGTCCTTCCTAAATGTAGAAATTTATGAGTACTTTGTTATATGAAGTACTGGTGCGCATTTATAAAAGTACATTTTTCAAAAAATGATAATTGGAAGATCGTAGATAGTAACTTTTTTTTTTTTTTTTTTTTTTTTTTTTTTTTTTTAATTTATTTTGTTGTTAATAAAATTTTATGTATATCCAGTAAAAAGAAGAAGAGGAAGTTTAGTAAACTTGGCGTTAACAATAAAATTGATAAAAATTGTTACTTATAAAGAATATTATTTTTCATTAATCACTGAATCTGAACTATATTCTGTTAAAAAATAATTTAACTTCAATGACAGAATTGATAGGATATCAAAATTATATAAATTTATTCCTTGGATCGTTATCGAACTTAGATAAATTTTTTTTATTAAAAATTACAAAAACAAGATTAAAATTAAACTATCTAATAGAAGAAAAAGATTAACGAAACATTGTAATAAATATTATAAATTATTGAACATGATATTATAATATTAGTACTAGTAAATTTTACATACATTTTTTTATTTATTTATTTGTTTATTTTATATATTATATAAAAATACTTTACCGAACGTAATTATTTATCTTTAATATTCAAATTATACTTAAAGTTCAAAAATATTATAATCCTAAATTATATTGAGGATATGCGAAGATAACTTGAAGGTAAATTGAAAAATGAATTTCTATTTTAAATAATATATAGTAACACAAAAAAGTCACTTCGCGTTGAAATAAAGGGAACGTGGAAAGTTATATATTTTCATGTATATTGTCGAGAGTCTACGTTTTGGTAAATACTTAAATCCAAGGTATAATGAAATCGGAAAACGCAATTGGAATTACTTTCCATGGATGTGAAATAAACTAAGAAATTGGCAATTTTTGAATATAGTTATATTTGACATAGAATGACGAATAATAAGAAATGCTGATCCGCTCAGCTAAACGTTGAACCTTTGGAAGAACAGATGAAACGATCGTCGTGCATTTACCGAACGTTGAACGAAAAGCAATGGAAATTTCATTTTCAGAAAAAGAATAAGGATTTTATCTCATGAAGAGATAAGAGGCGTTGCAAGTAACACAAATATGTAGGAAATACGATATAAAGCGAAATCTATTCTCTCGCACTTTTACGAACAGCAATTGGATAATATTTTATGAAGAATATTTTACGATCTTTCCTTCTGACTTATAATCAATTTTCAATACATTCAAGTCTATTGAATTTGTAATTGTAAACATTAAAGCTATTTGTAATATCCTTATGATTTTAATTATTTATAAATGTTCTTATTACATTTGGACAGTGTGAAAAGTTGACGTGGATGGATCAAGACCGTTGGAATGATTTATCAATCTTATTTATACGATTCTAACTCGATGATGCTCGTATGTATATTATTCGAAAGAAAAGCTCAAGAGATAGACGTTAGACGGGAGACTGTTTGTTGAACAAGAAGACAACGTGATCGAAGTGGTCTGGCTTCAGCTTCGTCTAACGATTTTAAAAAGATTCAGGCCTTTAAAAACACCTACTCACCCGACAACCAAGACACATCGTCCTGTTATCGCTAGTTCACGCCAATAAAACGTAGGACGAAGCTCGCGATAAATTACTCAAATGCCAGGTTAATCGTTCAGTTTCTTAGCATCCTTTGGTTAACAGTGACGTCCTGTGCTTTTTCTTACTCGATTAATAGAGTACCACTTCCCTTAATCAATATACGCGGATAAGGACGAAAGAAGTTACATTTGATTTTCAATTGGCCTTTTTAACGAATGTGAGTGTCGAATATATAAGTTTAAATTGTCGGTTCGAAACGTATTTCAATGAACAAGTGACTTTGAAGAAAATATATTCAAAACTTCGCGAAAATTGGAAAACATATAATTTGCATAGAAAGGCTATCAAATTTATTATAGTTTTAAAGAATTTAAATTTCTTATACGCGTCGATTATGATTAAAAATACCATACCTCCAATTATGTAAATTTACATTCTCTACTTTTTCTTCATCAACTCCATATAAACTTTTATATGTTAAATATATATGTTGCATGTACATGTATTATAAGGAAATATCAAGAAGATTATTTTATATGAAATTGTAATGGATAAATTTCACTGTAGTCTTGCAGACCGTCTAAAGTGTGACAAATAATTTTCAAATTATATTTTTTAAATTATATCATAAATAATTTCTCACCTCATCCTTTCTTCCATCATTTAAGTACAATACATATGATATTTAAGCAAAACTTTTTGTCGAATTTTGTTTTAAAATATATAAATTAAATTTGTAATATAATGTATATAATATATATTCTTACTATTTAACAGATGCTTTCTATTATAAGTTTTCTACGTATTATATTTTTCGAGTATTAAGTTTTAAAGTCTGTATAACGTGTAAATATGCATTATTACTAAGTCTTACATTTAAATAAATAATTAAATAAATAAACAAATAAATAAATATATATATATATATATATATATATATATATGCACAATATTTAGTTATGTAAATGTAATTGAATTGGGTAAGAATATAGAAAACTTCGAATTATAAAACCTGATATAGCGAATGCAAGTGTTGTAACTTATTCTCATATTAGTAAAAAGAATAGAGTACGCTAGAACTAAATGTAAAATAAAAATACAAATGACTAAGATAGCTAGGATTATTATTCCTATGCCTCAATCATCTACTTTTAAAGAAGATATATACATGTGTGTGTTTGCGTGCGTGCGTACGTGCGTGTGTGTTGTATACACGTATACAATATTCTCGCTAAAGAGTCATCTGTAATGAACGTAGAATGTGTTGTGGCGGCAGCCCAGTAGGTGCATCTATGCGGGTGAGCAAGAAAGTGGGAGATTAGATTGTCTCCCGTCGTAGAATTACGTTGGAAGAGAAAAATGGAACGAGGTTAGCGTGCGTGTAGAGATGAAATTGAATAGCAAGGTTGATACGAGTGACATTATCTGAGAAGGGATATCCTTTCAACTCTAATGTACGTGGCAGAGGAAGCCTTTGCTTCCAGAAAACTATAGTCGCTCTCCGGATCAAAGGACACTGTTTGCCTTCCTTGAATATTATTGTTACTACGAGTCTAAGCATCCATGTTAAATACAATAATCATAAAATCCATTTATACAATAATGGTAATACAATAATCGTAGATTATAGTTATTTTTATATCGATGTTAGAATCATCATAAGCTACGTGGACGTTTTGAATCTACTTACGAATTTCCATGCATAGAAGTTTCATAGTGGGCAATGAAACACATTTATGGAAGAATTAATTGTTCTTTATCCTAATAACGGATCTGCGATACTCGTGATCGATTCCCCTATTGCCAATGATAGAAGAAGATTCTCGAGAAACATGGTATATAATTGCACATTTTTTTTTTTTACATCGAATGTATATTCAAACACAATGAAAATTATAATCAATAAGAAAATTAAGGAAGAATGATGACTTGATTTATAAATATTTCAGATCAGATAAAATTACTTAAAGACTTTGGAAAGTGTTTTGCAGCAAATTGATGAATACATCGATTGGAAAATAATACTGTGATGCATACAAATATTATACACCTACAAAAACCAATTATATATATTTTTGTTTTTCGCAATACCTTCGTAATCGATATTATGTTCAATTCAAACGTGATAATTAAAAAAATTTTCTTTATCGTTAATTAGGATATTATTGCTTAAGAACTATTTGTATTTAATTATAAGTTTGACGTAGAGTTGTAAATATTTTTTTTAATTTTTAATTCAAAGTTCAAATTTAAAAGACTTTTATATAATTGGGACAATCAATTACTTTATTCAATGAAAAAAAAAAAGAAAAAAAAAAATTTAAAGACAAACTTTTATTATTATTAAGTCACTTTCATGAATCGCAAGTATCTACATTACAAATATATTTTCTGTTATTGCGGGGCTGCCCGCTTATAAAAATGGCACCTTTTACATAAAGTTAATCACACTAAAAATTTTTATAATACATCATTAACAATCGAGATTGATTTATAAAAGACGATATGAAATAGAATAAATCGTTGACCTAATTAATCGAATATTGTAGATATATAGTTGGAAAAAAAAAATTGTTCCTAAAAAATTCATTCTCACTTTATTCGTTAAAAATACAAGTAAAGAATATTAAGAGTATCGGCTTTAATCGAAATATTATTTCAGCAAGGGGCGCTTGGCTTTATCCAAGAAATAATAGTTTATACAATCCCTTCGATATCAACTTCAACATTAAAATTTTAATTCGGGACATGAGCTCTCGTCGTTCGCCCATCCCACAGTTCTCACGGTTAAAATATCACTCTACATTAAATTCGAGCGCATTCAAAGCCGTATTTCATGTTCAATTTGCTCAATATAATGGACGAACGGTAAAAATGATCTCGCTATCCTTCTCGCCTGCTTTCTTGCTTTCTTGCGCGCTCATTGCGTTTCGTGTCCGGGCGAGCGTGCGAAATCACCGGGATCGCCGCACTTCCCGATGAACGAGGTTTGGCTGTCGACCGATTCGTCAACTGCCGCGAGATACCCATTAGGAATGGATTTAGATGTCTCGAGGAAAAAGCTGTGACCTCTGGCTCGTCGAACCGATTTTCCACACGCAATTATACGAAAAACATAACATTTTGCGAAACGATGTCCTTACTCGTGGGCTCCATTTATTAGAAGCGACATTATTACTGTTTCTTTCGATTAATTTTCTAAATCTGCATCACTGTCTTTTAATTTTGGATATATCCGTAGGCTATTTTAGAAAGGGGGAAAAAAAAAAAAGGATGCAGTATTCTCATTTTCTGAAGAAAGCAAGCGCTGCGAGAACTTCGGCAACGTCATAAAGTGCCGATTAAATTCTTGGAAGATATACGCATAAAAGCTGCTTGCTTTTGCATAAACTGGGATATTTGAATTTTATTAGGGATAAAGCACGAAAATTTTTTATAGTATTTTACAGTTTTATGTTGTTCATGTATAAGAAATTAGGCTTCATCAAATAATAAATTCAAGTGTTTCATGGAATTTATTGTAAATTGTTATAAAAGTCATTGGAACGAATCTTATAGGAAGTAAATTTTTTCATATAGAAAAGGATTTGTGGTAGTGAAATGCAGAATAAATCAAATAAACCATTATTTAACTAATAATAAAAAAATCTCAACATCCATTCGATCCTAAATAAAATAGATTTGTTCTATATTTAATACCTGAAGCACGTTTAATTATAGTTTTTATATTTAAACTCTAATTTGGTATACATCAGTGCAAAGTTTTGATTTTCCTTTAAAAAAAAAAAAAAAAAAAAAAAAAAAAAAAAAAAAAAAAAAAAAAAAAAAAAAAAAAAAAAAATCTTATACAGCTTTCCCTTACTACCTCTTCTACCTAGTATTTGCATAATTTAATTACCATTATAAAATTGGATGAGGTACAAAGTTTTTTCTTCTCATTATTATGTGATATCTCATGCTTTTTTTTCAATCTGCATCAAGTTAAATAAATTTTTATGTATTTCATTTTTTGATATATCGAACTGCCATTGTTATCAGTTTATAAGAATCTATATTTTCATATTTTCATCTTTCACACAAATGTATACCTAAGATTATCCTATTATGAATTTAAACTCTTAAATAACATCTTAATCCTTCTTTCTGTTATTAATTCTAAGCCATTTATTTTTGAAATTTATTTTAGATTACGTTCTAAACAGTCAAGCAATTCACAAATAATTAATAATGTTAATAAATTAATACAAATATTATGAATAACATAATAATAATTATGTTATATTCGCACATGTTTTATATTTTTAATTTATTGGTTTATTATAAAATAAATTATTACATTGGTTCAATTGAAATCAACTGTAGCGTTGATTATATATATATATATATATATATATATATATATATATATATATATATATTATTCTAAATTTACGAAATTATAAAGAAATTCACAATACTGTATTACAATGATGAATTTACTTACTACTTTAATAAACATTTATTTGCTTAATTGATACTAATTTGTAAATGGAACTATTATAATTAATAATAATATCAGCATTATATTTTCTACTTATAAAGAACTTTAAGTTTACTGCGAATATAAGATGAATAATTTTTAAAAGATATCAATTATTTTTAATCAAAAGAGAATCTCAATATATCAATTTATCAATAAAATCATTTTTTGTCGATAATTACTTAAAATTCTGCATCTTCTGCATATTCTGAATTATATTGAATAAAATAGTGTTTTAAAATTTTTATACAATTGCTTATATTTAAAATTGTTATAATTTTGCATAAATTGCATTTATTCATGTTACATAAAATAAATCTAAATTTGAGTCAATGAAAAGAAAAAGGAAAAAAAAAATGAAGTAAGGCTATATATATTATGGAAAATTTATATCCTTTGGTTATATTAGCCACTCTACATTAATCAAGCTCTTTGAAAATTCAAGTAGATTCTTTTGTGATTATAAGGAAACATTCCTCTGAAAGTGAACTAAGTATTTAAGTATTTAAGAGTAAACATAAAAGTAAAGAGAAAAAGTATTTGGAAGTATTAAAATGGCGAACGATGCAAAGGACGATACCGTTGGATAAAAACTCACCTCTATCCTTTTAATAGTCGAAATAATTATCGCGGAATTAAAAATCTCGCCCGTTTATTAGCGTGACATGCGTAGTTCGTGCTTGTTGAAATCGACGTATCGGACAATAACATAGAATTATTTCAGCGTGAGGAAAAGGTCATAGGGAGAATTGAAAAAGGTACACGCGACAAGACGCTTGTAATAATCGTCGTACTGCGAAGTCATTATAATAAATCGCAGGCTCTCGCCATTTCATCGCTGTTTGCGCGCGCGTGACTAGCCAATTTTTATTTCCAAGCTCGCGTGCGTACAAGTGTCCAGTAATAATTTAAAAAAAATTATAAAGTTTTAGAAAAAATAGTCGTATCGCAAAACGCTACACTTAATTTTATGGTTACTGCTACGCTAAGAGAAAATATTAGTAATTGTAAACGTATAATTCCAGTGAATATTTTACACTTTAAAATTCTATATTCAGAGTCTTGCTTATTATTGGTTAAGAGAAAAGTAAAAAAATAATTAAGAAATATGTTAGAGAAATTATGAAATTTTTTATCTTACGCAATATTATTCGATTATCTTAGCCTTTAAAAGACTTATTTAACCATACATATGAATAAATATAGAACGTTAAAGTTATGATAAAGTTATGCTTTTCTTTTGATGTTTCAAACGTGGATGTTATATTGTCATTCATACTTATTAATTATTAGGATTTTAACATTTTGTCGTTAATTTTTGAAATTTAAGCAATTCGAGGGTTATTTATATAAAATGTTGAAATATACTCTTAAACGTACCGTTGTAATTAATCAAAAAGTTTCAAACTTAAAATCTTACTCGACGGGTGATTCGTTCTAAAATTTTTCTAATAAAATTGAATTCTTTAATATACTTGAAATCATGGCTATAAAATTCCTTAGTTGTAAGCTTAATGTTGATTGGTGGTTGATTATACGACAGTATATATATGTACAGGGAGACTGAAACACGCTTCCGTCAAATATTGTCGAAATTTCCGGAATCTGAGAGCAGCATGAATGATGCTAGCAACGGCCAGGTGAAAGATATTTAAGATTTACTCGTGTACGTACTGCCTAAGTCTAAATCTAAGTGGTTCTGTGATAATTCAGGTAGTCCGTCACCAGCTAAGATTTTCATTAAGTCTCAAGTCTACTTACGCAACTTAAACTTCAATTCTATCTAATATATCATTCTCTTTAAACAAAAATGTTCTATTAATAATAAATGATTTTAATTTAATATTAAGAGTAGATTTTCAATCTTAGTCGAAGTGCATGAAATTTTATTATTTTATTAATTAAACAGCTAATGAAATGTATCGTTGGATTGATATATATATATATATATATATATATATATATATGTATGTATGTGTATATTATGATGTTCATTGTTATCATTGTTGTTCCAATAATGAAAATCAATAACATAGATATTTAATCCAACTTATAAATTTAATATTTCACCTCGCGAATCTCGAAAACTATAAGATTGTAATTAATTCTAAGTACTTATATATTTCATAGTCTAATGCATAATAAAGACTTTTCAAACATATATAACAATAACTTGCAAATAAAAGAATCGTACAATTCTGTGTAAGACACGTTTAAGGGATGGTTGTAAGTTGATAAAGGCACTTAATTAAGAGAAGGTATTAGTAGTGACTTGACTGCAGAGTGGTAAACAGGAGCACATCATGTGGTTGAAAGACAAGCAAGTCAGATGTAGCAATATGACCCTGTCTATGTTGACAAATTCAGTTATATTAGTTAAACTGAATTCAAGATAGGACTAACCCCTAGTGCGTATTAGATTAAGCACTAACTTTTCGATGATATTTAGTTTAATCCTAAATTGCCTCCCGCTTGCCAGATGTGGGCATCTTCATTTCTTTTTTTTTTTTTTTTTTTTTTTGGCATTTTCTACTACCTTTATCTAAGTTTTTTTTTCTCTTCACAATGCTTGGGGTAAAAAGAAGTTTCATTATAGTAACTACTTTGTTATTTGGTGGAGAGAACAAAAATTGAAGTTTCTCACCGAACGTAATCGGAAAAATTTCTCAGAAAGTTTTTCCTTTTAAAAACCACCTATTATTAACTTATATTGAGCATATATAATAAAATCAAAATTACAGTTTACAATAGAAAATTATTCATATTTACTTGTATCAACATCTTATATATGCAACAACTTTTCGCAGTACTAGAAGGAGAGTATCACAATTGGCTCAACTACTTTATGAAACAAAGAGGATAACAATATATCACGTTAACTTATTTATTGAAGCAATATTTTTTTTTCTTTTTTTTTTCTTTTTTTTTTTTTTTATTTTTTTATTACAAACCGTGTAAGTAGATGAATATATCATACTTATGAAAGAAAAAATATAATTAATATTAAATCGATTGATGCAGCAACTTTAACGTTTGTATATATTTATATTTTGAAATAATTATTGTTGATTTAATTAATACATTTTATTAGAATGTATTTTCACCTACCAATGCTAAGATTTCTTAAACAATTAAAGTCCACGTATTATGATAATGTGCGAATAATCTAAGAAATTGCAAAATTTTACAGTAGGTCGTAACTAGATTTTGATCAACATTATAACAGGTGCGTCAGTTACTGACTCTCTCTCTCTCTCTCTCTCTCTCTCTCTCTCTCTCTCTCTCCCTCCCACCCTCCCATCCCACTCGCTCTATTAATATGCTACGAAAAAGGTTAACCGTTATAAGAAAGTTTTGAATGTATAGTGATGTCTCAGTAATGAATGAAACGGCGATCTACGAAAGAGGATGTCCGTAAAACCAAAGCTCTTAAATCGAAAAATTAAGCAGAATAATGTTATAAAATCTCCAATATTAAAATCAATCAATTTTTGATTTTTTTAATACTATTTAAAATCGTTGGATTTTAAATAAATTATATTATTAATAAATTTATATGAAAGGTAATGAAATAATATGGATTAATACAAGTCCAGTGGCGATTTAATTTCAAATTACTCCAATATCAATTAATTATAGTTTCTTAATTTTCACTTGATTATTTTTTCAATTTCATTTATTATAGCAGTAATTTTATTACATTCTATAATAGTTTTAACGATTCATTCGAACATAATTAATTAAAGAAAAACTACCGTGATGCAAATAATACAAATAGTGATATGGGTATAGCGATTTATAAATTGGTTTCCATTTTGTGCGTAGCTTTTTTAAATAAATAGATCTTTCTGAGTTCCAAACATGAAATAGTCTTTCATGATGTCAGATCTTTTATGTATTTTATTTAATGAAATGCTATTGTTCATATTTTTAGAAATTATAAGAATTGTGCAAATTGCTTTGTAGTTTTTGTTATTGTTTATGTGTAACTAAATTTTAGAAATGACATAGGTAGCGAAGTTATGTGTTGGCTTATATTTATACTAATTATGAGGAATAAATGAAAACTAAATAAAAAAGGAAAATTGAATATAAATAAATATTTAAGTAATTGTACGTTATTTTTCAATTATAATTGCGAATTTCCATTTCAAAATATACAAAATATACATATTATTATTTAATAGATATAGAGTCAATAAGGTTGGGGAAAGGAAAATTTATCTAATCTAAATTTATTATAATAAAAGTTAGAATTCAAGTAATATTTCAAATTGATTTTGTAATTTCACATATAAAAGAAATATATTTGTTAATTTACCATTAAATCGTATTCATAAGCATAGGTTAAAGTAAAAAAATATTGGAATATTAATTTTTTAGTTAACATATTTTTAATTAATTTAATTTTTCAAACATCGATAAAGTAACTTTTTCAATTTACGAGTTTTAACAATTAGAATGTGTTAAAAAAAAAAAAAAAAAAAAAATAATAAAGTTCTGCTTTTACGATTAATCATTGAAAGTTTAAGCTTCCATGTCCCGACTTTAATTTCCAGAAAATTAGATGCCAAACTCAAATAATATTTGCCAGGGCAAATAAATTCTCCATCATTACGCAAAATCTGCCGTTACTATTGCATATTTTAGAATATAATATACAATCTGAGAAATTTATTATAATTTCTTAAATGTCTTTAGCATATTTATCATATAAATTTTTTAAACTGTCATCTGACCGATATTGTAAAAGCAGGCAATAAATTTGTGAAATATAATTATCTTAAATTACCTATCATTTCAGAAACATTACAATTCATCGTTTGTGATTTTATCGCGTTTATTTTAAAATCAATAAAACAACTCTTATAAAAGGGGCTGCACTTACTATTTCTCTTATTTCTTCTTTTACATCCATTGGGGAATACTTAAATCTCGTCCTTACGTTCACAACTGCAATTTACTTTCTGTTCGTTTATCTAATTCTAATGTTAATATGAAGAAAAGAATGTCTTAACGCATATTAAATTTCATATGAAATTAAGAAGAAATGATTTTAATAGGAGATAATGAATAGGTGATAGTTTTTAAATGCTATTTCACATACGTATGAATTAATTGGAAATAATTTTTATAAAAAGTTATAAATATTCAGATTTGATAATATTGACTTAATAATACAATAACAGAATTCGTTTTATAAAATTGTATTGTGTTTATATTTATGATCGTTAAATTAATTACCGTTTCCAACATTTGAAATATTTAAAATTGATTTCAATAGTTAATTATTAAAATCTTATGGCTAGATATTTCTTTACATCACAAAGTACTGCAGCACAAAGAATATTTATTTTTTTTTTTTTAAAGCTTTGCCTATTTTAGTTTTCTTGGTCATTTTCATCTCTCATAAAACCGGCAAATCAAAACTCAAATTTGCAGCAATTGTTTGTCGATAATTTGTACTTAATAATGGAAAACTTTAATATATCTATCAATTTTATGTTCAGAAAGCGATTTAAAACAGCAATCACAGAACATCAATTATTGTAAACAGATTTTTCTTTCACGCTTTTTTGCTTTATTTTTATTTTCACTCACATAAATCTGCGACAATATCAAATACTATTTTTATATTACCTAAAACTCTTAAATCTTTATATATAAGCTAATTTATGATAAAAACGTAACTATTGTTATTTATATATCTGAGGCAATAAAATAGGAAATTTAATGAATTTGAGCTTAATTTTATTAGTAATATGAAATTCGTTCACAAGGCATATTGTTGAAGATATATATAAGCAATTCGCAAAGAAATTTAATCTTAATTTTATATGAATAATGTTTTTAAAAAATGTTTTAAGCAAAAATCAAGAAATTCGAAATTTTTGCCAATGGAAAATAGAATGCAAGATTTTGTAAGATCACAACTTTCTGTCTTATATATTAAATTGTAAATTATAGTTTAATGTTCAGTGAGATTATCGCTTATTTAATATGTGACGTTATTAATCAATTGCTATAATCAAATTGTAGTTGAATTAAAACAAAAAAAAAAAACAAAAAATTTTCATTATACTAATAATAGAATATTATTTGAATTAAAGGATTTTAATTTTCGCATATTTCACGTTAACACGTATAGTTTTTAGATTTTATATAACTCCACATTAATCAACTTTTTCCGTACTCCCATATAAGTTGTCAAGTAATTTATCTTAAATAATTATCTTTAATTATTGCGTGAGGTAATACCAATGATTTTATTTTCACTTGCTTCATTCGCCAATCATTAAATTTCTAAATATCCTACTTGATTATTAATTTCAGTCTATTTACTTTTACTTATTGTTATTATTATGTGACATTTTCATCGGTCGTTCACTAATTATTATGCTGGTTACTATGTGCTTGGTTTTGTTGTTTGCATAGTTAATTATTTTGTCAAGTCTCGATAAGGTCAGGTTTCTCAAGGTTTCTCAATATGCTAACATGACACATTAGAAACTTGTGATCTTTCTGGAGACATTTTGTAAATTAGTTACACATGAGTTTTGAGGGAACGTTAAGTTTAACAGAACACTGCATTTCACTAGTATAGTTACTTGTCGAATTTCCTTTCTTTTTGAAAAATATCATAAGAATTTATTAGGAAAAGAAAAAGCAATTTTTCATAAGCTGTATACACATTCTTTTAAGAAAAATATACGATTAATATACGAGTTGTTTTATATAACATAATCTCTGTCTCTCTCTCTCTCTCTCTCTCTCTCTCTCTCTCTCTACATATTTTTTCACTTATGCAAATTTCAATGGATCAGAGTCGTTCCGATCATCTTTATTATATACGTAACATTACCTTTTGGCCATCTCTATCAGCACGAGATTTCCCGCATTCTCTAGTATACAAAATTTTCCAACATCGAATTCTATAGCATTTATAGCACGCGATCGACTATGTACAATAATCCGTATACTTTAAGGAAATTATACTTAGTGAGTATGTAGTCTTCTTCAATGGCCGAGCTTTATTATAAGATATTAGAATCCATTCTCGCACGCTTCAGACTTCCTTACTTCGATTTTAACTTTAAGAACAGTGAGATATCTATATACACAATATCATTTAGCAGTTTTTATTTTTATTTCTTTTTTTTTCTTACTGTTTCTCATTTTTCCCTTTATTTTTTGCTTACTTTTTTTCAGATCTTAACAGTCTCATAACAATTCCACATATATTGAAGTCTTAATCTTCTTTGTATCGAATTTTACTTTTACTTAACTCGAATCTAACCTTTTCTCCTATTTAATATTATGATTATCTAGTTTTCATGTCCCAAGAATTATAAACTAATTTCCAATTCAAAATTCTCCGAACAATTGTTATATTTCCATTTTCGCGCTGCTTCTTCATTAATAAAATGTAGTTTCTCATTCATTTATTAACGTATTTATAATTTTCAATAAAATTCATCGTTAATTGATCTTCGATTTAAAATAAATCAACCCTATCCATCAATTGATAAGATTATATTACTGTATTGTTCATTCGGACTAAAATTTTTTAATATCTCGTCTCGTGTTATTTATATATGTAATTGCACAATTACGTTGGCTAATTTATACTTATGTATGAATTTTTATGATAATTTTATGTTTAGCGATTTACAAAAATTAACTATACAAATGAGTTGTGTAAATTGTTAGATGCATTATTTGTAAATTTATTGACTTTAATGATCGAGAATTCGGATGGCTGGAATTAATACTTTTTTTTGGCTTTTATATTTATTTGGCTCGTTATCTAGCCTGTTTTAGACAATAAAGAGAGCTGCATTTAATGTATTGGTGGGATAATGATGACAAATTCAATGCGATGTTAAGCTATAAATGAAATAAAGACAGAAGTTTAAATAAGTTTTATGACGCATCCACTAATGATGAGGGATGTGATTCAACAATATTAAAAGCATTATGGCGCAAATAGATTTAGTGTAAGAAATATTAAGAACAAGAAATAGAACAAAGAAAGTTATTCATTTAATGTATTAGTCATATAAGAATAATATCTAAATATTTTAATGTCTGTTTAAAAGTTTTTCTCTTTCTCTAAACTATGTACAATCTTTTCGTCTCACTCTTTATTCCCTTGGTGCAATAAATCTAACTTTAATCATTATCCATTGTTCTATCAAATTTCAATATTTCGACGCTATGCGTACTTTTGGCTAGATAACGCTATTAGACTCAATAACTATTCGAATAAATGTTAAATAAATATAATTAGCGATTTATCTCAATGTTTGTTAATTAATTTAATAAATAACAGCCGAGATATAATCGACATAATATTTTCATAATAAATAACTTATTATAATTTTCATTCAATTATACATATATAAAATATTTATCCACGTTAGCAAGTTATTTAAACTTCAAAACAAATAATCATTTACTTTTTACATCGACGCTTCATATATTTTATACTTTTGGAAGATATTTCAATAACACGTTGATGCAAAAATCAATAAAATTCATTTTTTAATCCAAACTGTTATTATCTATAAATCATTTTTGTAAAAAGTTGTTTCAGTGTAACGTAATCAGACGTGTTTGCAATGCTTGGTAAGTTAGAAAACATCGCAGTCCAATGAAAATCGGTCGCATTTATGATTGCGCGCGCAGCGAATATTGAAAGTGACAAAATTTTCACATTTATTGCTAGCTACAATGATGCATATATATATATATATATATATGTATTTAAAAAAATATCTTTTAGAAAAAAGCATAAGCTCAAGAGGCCAAAACTATAACATCTAATCGTTAGTATTTTTAAATTGATATTTAAGCATTGATTAATTGATATTATATTTTTAACATTACATTTTAATATAATTATCTGGAAAAATAAAGAGATACGAACGGGCATTATACGAACTCATTGAATATATCTCCAGAAGGAGAATATCTGCTTGTAGTAGAACTTATATTGATTTCATACTTTCGTCTTGGTTTTTTTTATGGACGAGTTCGTTCACAAACAAGTGAATTCTAATTTTGAGGTTATTTATTGATGATAATCGATTGTAAAATTTTCTATTTTAACGTCCATACCATTTCCATTTAAATATTTAAGATACCTGTTATAAAATATTTAACATCATTACATTAGTTTAGTATGTAAACAGTTAAATTGCAACAACTATAATAAAATATTTTTATCCTAGTACTTTGTAACGTGATTTTATATGACAGGATAATAATGATTTGTAGGTTTAACAATCAATATTCAATAATTAACAATAAGAATTGTACGAATTATAAGAACATTTTACTAAATAGTGTATCCACACTATCATTTTGTCATTTTATATATATGAAATGCCTGAGTAATTCCGATAGACGTTTTTTTTTTACAATATGAATTTTTTTTATAACTAAAATTTTACGTAAAGAATCATTTTTATATAAAAATTTATAATAATGCAAATTTCTGCCAGTTAAAATTTGAATCACAATCTTATATTTATCACTAGATTGACAACAAAGTATTTAATAATTCGATAATTCGATATTCTCTTTTTATTAATTATACTTCATAACTATGAAATACATTACTTTTTGTACGGAAACGTACTTTCCATATATCTATGTATGTATGAAAATAAGATGCAATAAATTCAGGTGGTAATTACAATCCCCTAGTTGCAGGAGATAATTTTTGTATTCTATTCCTGAATACGAACGTCTTTTACACTTTATAATGCTCTTAAACTAGTTTAAAAGATATTTGCATCAATGCTTTTCAGTTTATTCATTATATGCTAAGTTAACGTACTTCTTCTTAATAACCGAAGATGTCAGTAATTACTTTGTTAAAATTTATCGCACTTTCGCCTATAACTCAATAATCACAGTAAATGGAAAATCGAAAAACAAAACAAAAAAACAAAAAAAAAAAAGAAAAAAAAGAAAAAAAAAACAAAAAAAAAAAAACAAAGAAAAAAAAAAAGAAAAAAAAAGGTGGAAGGATGTTTCGCAAACTAGGTTGCAGCTCGGCAAATGATTTGAATTTATTTATTGTGTCATTTATTTATATGGTGCTTTCGTTCTCCTTCACATTCATTGAGATTCTTTTTTTTTTTTTGTCTTTGTTTTTTTTTTATTTATTTACTTTAGGTAAATAGTTATTAAATAATTGTATGCAGTATCAATAAAATATATTTAATAATAAGAGACAAGAGTGCTCTTAGTGCTATAAGTAATAATAACGATTGTAAATTTATTCCTTTGTATTCCAACTTTGTTGACAATTTCATCCTTCTATTGATGAAAACAGGCTCCAGAGCCAGGAAGTAGTATTTATATAAAAATGATGAAGACAACGATTCAGTTTGATTAGTTTCTTATAAATTGCTAATTTATTTCTTTATTCTTTGTCGTTATTTCTAGCTTTTCATTTATTTTATGACAGTTTTCCCGAGCGACAAGAAGAACTTTAAAAGTGGATTAATTGCGCCAAGGATAATTGTTATAAAAATTTTCATTAAGTGTATTTTAACAAATACAAAAACAAAAAACAAAAACAAAAAACAAAAACAAAAACAAAAACAAAACAAAACAAAACCAAAACAAAACGAAAACGAAAACAATTCTCGTAATTTGTTATTTAAGCATGGCCGTGTATTATGGTAATGATTTCCCTAACATTATTATAAAATAAATAATTGATAGTAAACTCCGTGCTGACGAGAGTAGTTGAAACAAGCGGCACAAGCGTCTAGTAGAACTTGTATTTAGGTCCTTTGGTACGAGTTGAGAATTCACAGAGTGGATGATCCATCGGAGTCTCGTCGGGGGCATTGATCGCGAACGAGTGCGGCCAACACACATACTTTTCTCATATTTACTTGTGCTTCTGCACAACTGGCTAACAGGTCGTTTTGCACTATCATCGATATCTTTATTGTGCTTCATCGCTTTCCCATTATATATACAAGGGGCGATTGTTTTTTGTTAGCGTGTAGATGGCGAATATAGGGCCGACTGTGCTCGACGTCACATAGACATCACGTGTTCTATTGCATTTCGCTCTTTTCTTATTTGCTATCGCCTTTACGTTGAACTCGGAACGAAGTTCAACTCACATCGGGTAATCCAAGTCGCCTGGGTGCCCTACGTGGCTTGATGGCCGTTTATCCGACATACTCTACGTATCCTCTTTAGGGTTTGAACTGATGAGGCGGCTATTGCACCAAACTCTGTGGAACTCGTCTTCCCAGTCTGTTGTTTTTGTAAGTTCAATGTGTTCAATGATCTTCGATCGGATTATCTTGGACCACCTGCGGGAACTTTGTCTCTGCAGTTTAAGTGGAGGCGAGCATTTTCACTTGTACGTCTTCGTATTAATTACTTAATTATCTTATTAATTTCGTTATTAATGATTTTTCTTATATTTAGCATTCATTATCATCGATGGCTCAGTGATATAAGATTGAACATAATATTGATTTGTCTACATAATTTTTCCAAACATCTATCTTGTATATTCCTTGAAACTTTAAAATATTTAAACTTCTACTTAAAATGCAAATATACTATTAATATAAAGTTTATTATTTATCATACTTATAAATTCATTTGTATATGTATGCCCGTGCGTGTTTTTGTTGCATTATTTCATGTGAAATTATCAACATTTTAAAATAAAGATTTCCATCAATGACGGATTTTCATATATTTATTAATTGTGCAAGTGATAAAATATAATTATTAACTACTTTGGCATAAAAATTATGAAGGATGCTCGAGAAGGGATATATATATATATATATATATATATATATATATATTAATTTCGTTCTGAATCAGTCTGGAAACGGGCAGATTAGTGAAGTTGTTATCATGGGGCGCTGTTATAATTGTTTAGATACTATGAAGGATTCGTCCTTACGTCATAAATCTAACGTTTCTCGTCACTGGAGGAAGACATAATTCATTACGCGGAGGTTCTACTTTGTTCTACTGCCATCTCATTTACATTATACACTGCTCTCACGTATATATATATATATATATATATATATTTTAAGTAACATAATACTATTTTTAATTTACAATTTGAAAACTATTAACGTAATTGAAAACATCCCAGGATATTCTTGAAATAAAGTATGATATTACTGTTTATAAATATAAAAAAATTTTCATTGCAATTACAATACCTAATCATTCGTTAAACATTTCTATATAATTGATATTTAGAATGTAATAAAAATAAAAATATAAAATATTACTAATGCCCTAAGATTTAAATTATCGTTTTATTATTCGGAGATATGTATAGTTGCAACAAAAAATTTCTAACGAACCTTATACGAGATCGTTTTACTAACACATTAATTAATCGAGTGATAAAATTGTTTCACTCATTGGCTGACTCATTAAGTGAAATTGGAATACATTAGATGATATATTTAATACTATCTTAACATATTGCCGTATCCAATTTTATACAAATGCGTTTCTATTCCGTTTTCCTCACATTATTGTTCTTTCTTGATGTTAATGTATTTGATTTCAATTTAATCTATTAATATCAATCTACAAACTTCCATAAGCATATATATATATATATATATATATATATATATATATATATATATATATAGATTTATTAGTGAAATTTTTTTGCAGTTTTATTAGTTTTTTTGTTCAGTACAAGAATTTATAAGCAGAACATTCGACTCAAGAAAAGTGTTATAATCTTTTGTTCTATGATTACTACAATTTTCTTATTGTTATGTGATATTTTTAATGAATATTGAAATTATCTGTAATTACACGCTAATTCTATAAAAAGGTTAGAATTTTAAATACGTAGAAATTATTTTTTATTTATACCATTTTATAAAAATTTAGATAATATTTCGATAATTTGGTGAAGGCAGTATTATTACATGTTACTTCCATAGTAGCGTATAAATTAATATTATATATATCCAAGAGATAAATACTCTTTCTATTAATTCAATTGGAAAACGATAGGCTTTAAGTCAATGAAAACATTTATATATTTAGAAGATTAAAAGATACATTTGAGATTCATTTGATGCACGTCTAATTAATGTATTTTAAAAAATTCATTCCCGCAGAACTTATTAAAAAAAAAAAAAAAAAAAAAAAAAAAAAAAAAAAACCGCTATCGATGGCTTACCAACACGTAAAATTAGATTATAAGAAATGCAATCGTTACAATAAAATATGTCAAATAATTCACATTTATTCAAATGTCGTCAATAAGTTGATAAAAATATATTCGTAGATATGCGAGCCGTCGTCGATAGAGATATTTTAAAACAATAACATATATGCAGCCCATAAATGACACATCACAGCCGTACTTTGGAATAAAAAAATAATAGAATATGACGGTGACATTTCTGGATTATGATTTGCATGTCCCCCTACCTTTCCCATTAAATTTTATTATTACTTTCCATATTTAAGTGCAACATTATCAGGCTCCAATTTATGCATATATACATTTACTTTCAATATACATCTGATGTATAGATAATTGAAAATTTTGACGTTCTATTTCGTCTAAAGCTGATATTAAACGGCTGATATGAGTTAAAGCGATTAAAAACGACATCTTGAAAGCATTTTACTAATTAAGTATAAAATTTTAATTAATAATTCTATCACGAGATTTATATTAAGGGTACGTAATGATACATAACAGCAATATTAGATTTTAAAAGTATGGTTGCTTCGTCGAAACGCGCTCTAGCTTGAGAATAACTATCCTGGACCAACTAAATATCTTATATGCTGCGATATCACGTAGTACTAGTTTTTATCTATTAATTACGAAGATTTCATATTCTTTGGTATGAGTCATCATTTATCGGGATAAAATACACGGAAATATATTAATGGTGTAGTCAGTTGGTGAGCCGCTATTTGATTTTCTATGATAATTACTCGTTCATGTATCTTCATTTCTGCAATACTATATGGATATTTTTCTAAACGAGATTGTCCATATTTATTATTAAAGGTATGCAAATATATTTACATCAAAATAATACGAGTATAATGAACAATTGAATTTTTCATATGCACGACAATTTTAATAGTATACGATCACTGATTATGTCTTTTAAATTAATTTTCTTAACGAATAAAATTAATTTAAATGTGATAAAGTTAGTTGATTTGTAAAAGTAAATATATATATATATATATATATATATATATATATATATATATATATAGTAATGCATTCAATTTATCTTAAATATGCTGTTCGTCCGTAACCCAATGCACAATTATGACAAATGCAAATAAATAAATAAATCTCACTACATGTTGAAATATTACATTACAGTATATATAATTGTAACATTATTGGGAATCGATTATATTTCTCTCTTTTTTTTTTACTCTACAATTAAATAAGATTATTTATTTAATTCAAGCTACAGATGATACAAATGTATTTGCAATAATTTACAATTTAAAATAAGATAAAGTCAATAAATATTTTATTACAATATTCGAAAAAACAATTGTATTCTAAATAATATTTATTTATTCGTTAGGTCTGTCACTCTTAATGTAACACATATGATGAAACCTCTTGGTGGAAAGCATGCGTTTTTGTATGTAAAGTTGAGAATATGATTTACTATCTCATGAGAAAATTGCACAACTACGTGCAGTCGTGGCAAATGTTATTAAAAGGTTTATTAACAAATAATTAATTTAATTATTATAGGCAGGAAGTATAAAAGGTGAAATAAAATTAAACGTAGAAACAATTTATTTGATGAAACGATGGCTTAACGCAATAAAAATCTTATAATCGTAAAATTCAAGCAAATTTCATGTTCTTCTACGGAACATGAATTTCTTTGAGTGTCGCAAGTGTGCGAGTACATGAAGCTACGTAGGCATATACAGAAAATTTATAGATTTCTTATTCTTATTATATATATCTCTTTTATATATAATAAAATATCTTTTATTCTTATTATAAATATGTTTAAGATTAAACATTATGTCTTCAAGCCTTACGTCACATAATAGATGTGTAATACGTGTCTTATACCAATCGTTTAATAAATAAATACAATAAATAGTTACTTCATGGGATATTATTTGATACAAAATTAAGCTTGTTTTCAGATTAAAATATAGTTGTAATAAAATAGTAGGTTGGCGGAAGGGCCTATATAGCGTTTCGAAATTTTTATGTGTATTCACTTAAGCTACATGCAGAATGGACACACATGTGTCCACATACTCATACACATTCGCACGTAATCCATATACACATATGTAAGCAATTAAGATTTAATAAGAATGTAAAATATAATTCATCATTAGAATGTATTTTAAGTCAATAATTATATAATCTTTAATGTATAGATTAGGCTGTTAAGTAAATTCGTGTTAAACTTGAGAAGTAGTGGGCAGAGAGAGAGAGAGAGAGAGAGAGAGAGAGAGAGAGAGAGAGAGAAGCTTCTTTTTCGATAAATCCAAAATTTTTAATAAATACGTAATATTGGTTGGAGAAATTTTGTCTTTCGTTTGGAAAAATCATAGCGATTAATGAAATCCGTATTTGGTCAAAGGACATTACGTTTCGCATGATAAATTCAGCGACAAAAGCGTCAGAGGTGTCGTTCACGTGTAAATTGATTTTTTGGTAAAGCGATTTTTACATTCATCGCTCTCCTTTGAGTCCTACGTATCAACGTATTGGGTACGAATCATATGTTAACCAGCCAGAGCGATAAAGCAACGACATGATGTATCGTAATAGTTCTTAGCTGGAGCTCGATATGCCAACGCTATCACGCGAGAATTGTGTGCCTCAAGGTCGCTCGAGACTATTCGTGACTCGTATATGACAAGCATGCGAACATTGATTTAAAATGCCACTCTAGATATGTTTTTGTCACCCTGTCTCCAATAGCGCGTGCACAATAAATAAACGACTAAGATTATTTACGGAATCGTGTATTCATGAATTGTGAATGTAAAAATTGTCGATGATAGTCGATAATTATGATACTTGGCCGTACAAGAGCTTCATCATTTAGCATTTCATTATCATAATATTAATGTAAGCAAACAATTCACTCCATTACCATTATAGTCCGTCAATTGTCAATAATACAAGAATCACAATAAATAAGACTAATTCCCAATTATATGACACATAACCACTATTTAACGATTCTGTTAATGAAAAGGCACTTAATTTTTTAATCCTATTTGTGTGATTTTAGGAAGTAATTTTATATACTAATTAAATTTGAAATTATATATTTCACTTTGCTAAATAAAGTTTAACCGCCCCAGTAATAGAAAAATCAAAGCCTTTTCATAAAACAGACTTTATTATTTTTTTATTTTTCTCATTCATTTAATTAATCCCGTCCGAATAATTAATTACAGAAACTTAATTAAAGTTTCGACAAGTCAGTATTAATTTGCAATTTTTCTAAAAGTACCACATACTTAGCTTCTTTGAATACTTACATTTAATAATTCTTCATCGGTTATAATACTTCGACAATATGAACAATAATCATTTCAGTAAATATAATCTTAAGACACTATACGGATGTTTATTATTATTATTATTATTATTATTGATTATTATTATTATTGATTATTATTATTGATTATTATCATTATCATTATCATTATCATTATCATTATTATCCGCCACACTCGTTTATTATTTTTAAGTCTAGTCGTTATTAATAATATATTTGGATAAGATAATAAAGCTAAAATCAGCATTATTTTGTCATTTAATGCAAATAATTCTACAAAATAATAATAGAAATGAATCTAATGCAATGCCAACAACAATAGGGAGGATAAATATTTCAATTTAAATAATGACCTTCGCTCATAAAAAGATTTATTTAATTCAAAGGACTTATCTTTTTCATAGCAACAAAAAACTATTTTAAGAAGTTGGATCGTAATTATCATTCTAATATAAAATGTTGTATAAATTCAATCATTCTATCAGTTATTCATCACTGAATAATAAAATATTAAACGATGATTATATAAATTATAAATAAAGTGGACGTTTATTGTTTGTATATTTAGAAAATTTTTAATTTTATAACATATAATAAATAATTCTAAATAAATAATCAATTTAAAAATTTTGTCTGTAAAATAAATATTTATCTACCTATTTCAATGATTTGAAAATATTTTTCGATACTTATGAGATAATTTTCGTGAAAGTATCTACAATATCCGTGGTAAAATATATTTTGCGAATATGAACGAATGGCGACAAATTAGAAGCTCGGGGAAAATTTATTTACATTTTTTTTTTTTTAAAGAAGCGCATATTGAGAGTGAGAGAGATTATAAAACATGCCTTGAATAAGAAATCATTTAAGTGCTACGCCAGTTTAAAAGTAAAAGTGAAAATACATTAACACGTATGTGACACATAGTACATCGCGAAACATGCGAATAAGCACTATGATTTCATGCCGGTGAAAAAGGTTTTCGTATAAAATGCGCGACTACAGAGGAGAGTAGAAAAAAAAAGTGAGAGAAGAAGGTATCGTCTGAGTGAAGAGCTTTGACTACAAAAAATCCATTGGAGGGTCCGAGAAAGTGGAGGAAGTGCAGCGTATTTTCAACCATAAGAAGTGTGTGAGCAGCAGTGTATTGAACCAAAGCGAGCGACGTGTTTCTCAAAGAGCTTTGAACTTCTTATTCCATTCACCGGACATTTTCCAAACTTTTCTCGTCTCATTCGAGTAATTCGTAGGCAACTAAACTCTATCTTGTCTTCCTCTCCGTCTCCATTTTTTCTGCTTGTTCACCTCAAGTAGCTGAATAATCGGGGCATTGCGCCAAAAAAAAAAAAAAAAAAAAAAAAAAAAAAAAAAAAAAAAAAAAAAAAAAAAAAAAAAAAATTCGTGGCAGAACATTTGCAAAAATTAGAATGCCCGCGTCCTCGTAACTACGCAGTAATTCTCAAATAGATCTGTCTTGAGATACGATAGACGTTAATAATAATTACCTTGTAACATCTCATTGGTCAACAAAAGGAAGGTTATTACTGCAGAGGTAATTTTTAAATCGTAGCTCACTCATCCTGAATTAGAAATTAATCGACAGCTAATTTATTCAATTATTTTTTAAATACATTGTCGTCTCATCACTTAATAATATACGTCGAACAAATTCCATGACTAATGCAATGGACTTTCTTAATTGCAGTTATCGACAATACAAATTGCGGAGTTCGCTACAATACATTTGTTCCGTTACAGCGTCGAATGGTACTGTCGTGCACCTTAAGTGCACACGTTGCTCCACCAACACACATGTATTGAGTTGAGAATCCTATCGATCGAACAATAGACTAACAACATTAAATAATTAATTATGTATTGGCGCGCGTCTCTCTCTCTCTCTCTGTGTGTGTGTGTGTGTGTGTGTGTGTGTGTGTGTGTGTCTACTTTTTAGAAAATAATTTTGATAATTGCATTTATTTCTATTCATCTGTGTATTGTTTATTAGGCTATTTTCATTTCTTCCAATTTTGAATAGAGACATAAAATATTTCCAAGTTGCCTCAGAAACGGTAAGCAATAATGATGATATTAATAGTTAAGGACAAAAATACCAAGTACCAAGTATAATTCTATAAAGAAAATAATCACACGTTATACGAACAATGTAAATGTCCAATATTGTTACGTGCTGCTTAGTGTCTGGTGTAAAGACATAAATAGAAATGCCTAATATTAACTATCAGAATGAAAAAAATTAAATTATTTAATCTACGTGTTATCCAGAAAAACCAATGGAAATTAAACGCCCTGTATTAAAACAGACGTAATCCAAGTAAGAATTAATTGAATCCGAAGATATCATGTCATCCTGGACTTTTTTTTTTTTTTTTTTTTTTTTTTTTTTTTTTTTTCCCCTAATAAGGGCGAGAATAAGTCCAGATTCCAATAATTTTTCTATTTCTATATCAGTGTGTATTATTCGGTATTTATCTGTCCCTCTAATTTCTTCCCTTATTATCGGCTTCGGAAATTCTTTCTTTTTAACAAACGATTATGTGGCAGCAAAACGACTTTTCATTGAGTTGATAATAAAATCGAAATAAACGTATTTTCATTTATTGTCAGCAATTATTTACAGTAATAAAAAAAATAAAAAAAAAAAATTTCACTCCGCAACATATTTTAAAGTATAAGTAGATATGAATATTACTTATTCTGTCGATTTAAATATTTTACGAAAATTTTCTAGCGTAACATTATATCCTTAATTGTTTTTTTTAAATTTTATATTCGACAAATAAAAATTATGATGTTCTCATTAACACGTGCATATTTACAATCAGTGAGATTTAGAAATTTTAGATTTTCATTAAGCTCAGCGAATTAATAACACGTGCTATGATAACCTAAATTTGATTTAGTATATTAAAATCACTGTTTTTATTATTTCAATAAATATTAAAAATGATATTAATATATTAAATATAATTTAATATTACGCATAATAATATTTCTGTGTAATGAATTGAAAGTTCATCGCTGTAATAATAATAACGTATATTATAATTTCTATAGTATTTAAAGATAATTTATATAATTAATAATTATAATTAATAATAAATGCTAAGAATGAGAAGTTTGTTATTATGTAGCTTCAGAAGATCGAAGTTATATTAACAGTATTTATGATAGAAGTAATATCAGGCACCTTATTATCCTGTTTTATTCTAAATTAGGTTAAAATTGTGAACTGCACAAGTCATCCTTATTTTTATGAAAAAATTGTGGAAAGCTCTCGTATTTCTGTACTTTTTATGTTGACCGACACTGTGACTAGATCAATGAATGAGCTTTAAAACAAAACAAGAAAACAAAAGAAAAAAACAAAAACAAAAAAATCTGGAATTATAATAAAATATAAGTACATATATGCAGTGGGTGGTACAAACATTTTATTTCCAAATTTGTAATTTAATTTATATGATGTATCGATTTATCATACTTTTTGAATTGATACTTTTGTAATTTAATTATTTATCATTAGAAAGTGAACGTAGAAGTGAAGTAAAGCGATAATAAAAGTAAAGTTCATAATTTCTTAAGTGAAGTATATAGTATTTGCAAGAAAAGTCGCACATGGCTGTACAATGATTTAAAATAATTTATAAAGTTTTAACATTCCTACAGATTGTAGAAAACATAGTTTATTAGAATAATTGATTATAATTTTCTAATTAAGAAAATTCGATACAAACTGAATAGGTAATTTAAATTGAAAAAATCTATAGGAATCTATAGGGATTGAGAAGAGAAAATTAATTGGAATATTGGATTAGTTTTTGGAATTAAATCTACACAATGTTAAAATAATAACGTCTATACACATTTTCGTTTTTAATTAATTAAACACTTAATATATGAGTGTTGATTTTGATCAAATTTCATCATAGACTTTGTTGTTGTACATACAACAACATGTAGAAATCTATAAACATCGGGATTGATTAAAAATGCACATTGAATTTCATAGTATGAATTCATACCATAATTATATGGTAAATATAATAAAATTTGATTGCAGATATAATTGGAAATTATAATTACTTAAAGGATACAAAATTTTACAAACTACTAATCAATGAAGAAATAAAGTAAATAAAGCTTTAAACACTAATTGAATGGGTATAATATTTGACTGGAAAGGAAATCTCCGCCACAACTTATTCTAAAACATTATGTTCTCATTTATTATTATATAAACATAACCATTACTATGCACATAAACGTCAAATTTTTCATTAATGTGTAGAAGTGGGAGGAGACGAGGACAAAACCTGTATTAATCAGAAAAATTTTCCGACTCGTTATGTCACGTACTATGATAAAAAGGCCATATACATGGCTCAAAGATCATAACAACGAGAGTGCGAATTATTTTAGATGAAGGAAATTAGTCGAGAAATTGAATGTTCAATTGAATCGAATAGAAGTAAGCGGCAGGCAGCAGCGGCGCATGTAGCAGCGTATTAGTTCTCTTTCCATACCGACCATCGACCAAATTACCGAGCCTGCCAAACCTCTCCAGGGTTTTCCCACTTCCGTTATAAGTATGATCGATAGCGCGATGTCCACAATCGAACCTGCAACCGGGCCGAGAGGGAGAAGGGACGAAAGCCGGTGTTACTACGGTATTATAACGGGCATCCTCGATATTCGCATTCATGTAGCCAACCGACGACGTAGATACTTCCCGAGTAAAGGAGTAAGAATCCTTGCTCGGACGCATGAAGCCATGAAGATATTTGGTTACGCATCAACAGCGTCAGCGGTAAATTGGGCCTCGCATTCGTGAAATTAACAATAAGCGAAACTCGCTTCATTACGCTTCCGTCATTCAACCTGTGCATTAGCCGTCGAGAGTATCAGAACTGTGAATCGATTAATGGCGATGAGGGTGCCGGGGGTGGGGGTGGGGGACTTGACGATGAGCCCAACAGAGACGGAGAAATGGCGGAGAGACTGGGTAATAGCTGCTGCGGTGGTGGTACGAAGTCACGATTTCGACTCAATGTTTATCCGCGGACTAAAACCTGCCCTGCAAAAGCTATCGAAGACATCCTTTGTCCGTCTTATTTGAAATATAATCGTATTAACATGATGTATCGTTGAAAGTATTATTTCGATTTGAAAAAATGTGTAGTGCAATACTGATGTGTGGGCAAGGGTGATGGGATAAAATGTTTAAACCGTTTCGTTAACATTTGCAATAGAATATTCGAATGCGATTGCAGAAAAAACAAAAATATTGCTTCATCTACGGGAATGAACTTGATGGATAAATTTATAAATATTTGATGTAATGTTTTATGCTTGAAATTCAATAGTTTAACATACGATGTTAGAAGTAAAAATAAATTTAAAATTGTCAACATTAATATTGCGATGTATTGAATTGGAACTTTCAATTATTTTATTAAAAACTCTGATATTTATTATAATTATATCGTAAAAGCTTGTAATGATTTATAACTGTGCTATTACTTATAAAATAATCATATTAAATTGACAAATCTTTCTCATGAAAATTTTAAAAATATATATTTATAGCATTATACCGAGATAGAGACAGAGACAGAGACAGAGTGAGAGCGGGAGAGAGAGAGAGAGAGAGAGAGAGAGAGAGAGAGAGAGAGAAAGGAGCTGTAATTTAAAAGAAAATTCAATTTAAAGGAATGGTTGAATAAAAAACCGATAAAAGTGTGTGTGTCACTCTAAATAAATGAAAGTGTGTGCAAAGTCTAATGAATTTTAAACGAGTGACATTTTAGATACACTTTGATCGATTATTTTTTATCTTCTCTACCTATGAATAGGACTAAGTAATTGAATATGAATTAAGTTACATACTTTTGTTTTCGACAATCATGTATAACTTTACAAGTATCTTTGTAAAGTGCATGAAGAAAGTATATTATACTTTAAAAAGCTCAAATTATAATATCATTACATTATTTTTATATAAGATAAGTCCTGATTTAACACTTACTTTCTTGCATTATATAGTATTATTTATTCCATAACAATTAAAAACAAATTAGATCAATAGTGTTGAGTATGTAAAAGTGAATCATGATTTATTTTAAATTAAAAAGTTTCCATTCTACAATTCTTCTATTTATTTTGCAGTATGGAAATGCGATAAGAAGTTATTGAAGTACGAAGAATCTTTCAATTATTATTAAGTAAGTAATCTTAATATTTTATTACACATTGTTCTTATATTTTTAATAAATCTCTAATATCTATACTTAAATATTATTAATTATCATTATATGGTATGTTATTTACAATATTATTAATAAATGAAAAAAAAAAAAAAAAAAAAAAAAAATTAAATATCTTTTCTCAAAACGTATTTGACTCAATTTAATAAGTGCGCATCTCTCATAAAATGATAAAGTATGATATATCACAAGTTCATGTTCTGAATTTTTTATATGACAAATTAGAAAAAATATTTAATATTAAGTTTTGAATTAAACTTAACGATTATAGAACTTTTATACATTAAAAGAATTCACAATTTGAACAAAATTAATGAATTTTTTTGTTGTTTCAACACATTTTATTTCTAATTTTTTAGTTTTTAAAAAAATTTATATGGTAGTTTCAGTTTAAAAATTCTTCTCAAAATCAAACGTATACAACGCTATGTAATAATTAGTATATTTTTTAAACAAAGTACGTTAAGAAAAAAATGCCTCATTGAAATCAACGGAGTTGGTGTTTATAATTATTTATTGCTTTCATTAATGCATAAATACTGTGCTAATAGCAGTACTATAACTATAAAGGAATTTATTAAATCTTTATATAACTGGAATAATAATAAATCGTCTGACAAACGTAATCATAATTCTGTATTGTATTATTGAATAAAAAAAAAAAAAAAATCTATTCTTAAGTAACGTATCTTTGATACTTGTATGGTGGTTTTGTCAAGCGAACACCCACATAAGCGTTTCCATAATCTGCATATTTTTATCTTTATTTTATCGTTCAACATAAATGGCCATTTATTTTATAATAATATAAACAGAATTTGTTCGAGAAGGATTTTTTATGCATATCATTACATACTTATAAGATATAATATTAATTTTTAAATTTTATAGTAAATTATGCAGTTAAGTTTTATGAGGGAATCGAACACTGTAATAGGAATATCAAAAAACAATTTTCCGAACGCACTTATTATATAATGAAATATATTTATTACATTTACAATATTATCTAATGTATTTGTAATTATTGTTAGGAAATATATCATTGCATTCATGGATAAATAAAAGAACTACTTATTATCACACAAAAATGAAAAGTATAATCAAACAATAATTTTTATTCACTAATTATTGATAATGGTAGTACTCTATATTTTCATTGTTATCTTCTGAGGATTTCATTATCTTATTAAACTGATTGTAATCTGTAAAAGTTTTTCTAGAATTCTCAAGCTTAACTAGTTATTTCTATTTTGTTTTACGACAAAACTATAAGATGTCACTATAAGTCTTTACTTATTGGCTAAAACACAGTGGACTTTTTAAATAATTTTATAATATTACCAGCTTTATTACTTCCTTCCATTATCTTATTTGAGTAAACTGTAGCCCTGCGTTCTTTATTTCCTTATTCTCTTCATTTCTATGTATCTTTTGTTTCTTAATTTTTTTTTAGATTTTGTTTTAATTCCTAGAGCAATCATAATTTTCAAAAGTACAAGAAATAAAAATTGATTTGAAAGACAGACTTCGAAGAGTATATATATATATATATATATATATATATATATATATAATTTTTTTTATGAGAAATAATTGTTTCTTCGTCAACACTCTCGTATGTTATATATAAAACGAGAATCATAAGTATTTAAAATAACAAATATCAGTGTTTTTCAATTACACATATTATACATTGTTTATGAAATACTTGCCTTTTAAAAAAAATTCAATATACTCTAAAAACTCTTATAAATTTGAATAAACATATTTAATATTTATAGTTTATATATGATAATAATAATAAAAATCAATATTGTTTACTGTTGAATTAATAATAAAAAATTAATAATATTTAAAAATCGAAATTCCAAAGTTTCTCTTTTACTTATACATAACTTTAAATGATAATAACTGATCATCAACTTACATTCGTTATGACTTATTTAAATCTTCACATATTACACGAAATTATAATTAGGGCTTATTACTAATTATATACACGCATATACATTATAATACATTAAAATATAATGATTAAAAATTGAAAATTTTTTAATGAATCTCAAGAGCTTTAAATTCAATATTTTTTTAATTTGATGATTTTATTTTAATGTTTGTATGCAATGGAATAAATTCATTGGCTTATGTAAATTGTTACAGCAAAGTGTACTTGCACCTATGGGACTGACAATTATATTTCAATTTCTAACAATAAACTTTATAATAATGCGTATATATTTGAATTTCTAGATAACATGGTAAATCAGAAATAAGAATAAATAAATAAATAAGAAATACAATATTAAATTTATTGATTCTGTTCGCGTAATTTTTATTAAAAGTTATTAACAGTGCAATAGAATAAGATTTCTCTTAATGAATATTTTGTAAGAGTATAATTTATAAATTGTACGTAGTTTCTAAAAAGAAATCGATACGATTTAATAGTTAATGTCACTTTTTTTCTTCTTCTTTTTTTTTTTTTTACTAAATACTTGTTCTTTTAATTAACAGAATATTAGGTGAATTCACGAATATTACAGACAATATAATGCGTTGTTGTTTCAATTGTAAAATACTTATTCTTTACGAAGTATTACAATATAAAATCTTTTTATTATTAACTACGAACAATTAGATTTCAGTCACACGAAATTTGCTAATATGTTATTATAAAATAATGTATCAGTTTTATACTAATGTTGAAAATAATTTTTTATCAATCTACCTCTATAATATTTAGTTAATGTAATTATAAACCGTATAATAAATAATTGATCACATACGGATAGTAGATTCACAGTATTGATTATTTATTAAATCAATTGTATAAATATAGGTTTATTATAATTAGGTAAATATATTTTCGGACCATCATTTGTTTTCATTTGCAAAAAGTTAAAATAAGAAACCTCAGTTCCACACCATTATGAGAGTAAAAAATTCATTCGGAACTTAGAACTATTTATTTTTTAGCTTCCTTCGCAACTATCGGGAAGAGAAAAAGTTTGCGAGTCTTAAAAACTGACCGTACATTTCTTTCGTCCTCCTTCAATCTTAATCCGTACAAATCAAAGCACTCCATTACACAGATTTCAAGCAGCTCCATTGGTGATGGCGATGAATCTAGCCGAGGAGCTCCATCCGTCTCTTATTTTTGCCCTTGGCAATTACACTCCTCTTTTTCTCTTCTCCCTTGGTTTTCATTAGCTACGGAAGGTGAGAGGCGCACATGCCTCCTCCACCTCCTCCACCTCCTCCACCTCCTCCACCTCCTCCACCTCCTCCACCTCCTCCACCTCCTCCATCTCCTCCATCTCCTCCACCTCCTCCACCTCCTCCTCCCTTCCTCCCTCCTAACTCATCGATGGGATCTCCCAAGGCAATTACAGCCTTCCGCGAGTTTTTGGTAACGGCTGCACAAAGTATATTATCAGATGCCTCGCGTTAAACTTACCTTTTCATCCTCATCGCCGACTCAAGTTTTATCCCGCTATTTCGAGCGCATCCAGCTCGGTAGAACGAGAGCAAAAGTTTCGGGAGGTGTAGCTGGGCAGAGGAGGCGCAAGTCAGAGTTGGATTCGAAGCTCCTACAACTTGACGTCTATGCTAATCACCTATCCTCCTCTTTCTTTCTTTCGCTCATTCTCTCTCGGCTTGAAAAAATCTTCTTAATCTCGCTTCTGGTCTTACATGGCTGACTCGTGATTGAAACGAGATTGATATGAGATATGAGTTGCAAAAAAGGAGGTAACGCGAGGGCATTTGAATTTTCGACGTTCCTTAGAAAAAGTCGAAGAAATGATCAAATGCCTCTTTTAACTGCAATTTTACAAACTTTCACAATTCAGTTTTTTCTCCTGTGATTAACCCAACAGATATTTTTCTCTTACTTGCAAAATGCTTTCTCTTACTTGCAAAGTTCCTGAATAAATTCTTTTCCAATAATAGTGATCACACCACTATATTAAAACTTTTCACTTTCTCTAATATTCTCATTGTCCTTTATGATGGCAATATTATTTATCTCGTCGCATTATTATCTCATTACATATCACTATATCAACTATTATTACAACTATTAGTGTCTTATTGCATTATTTATGACTTATTAAGGGAATTGAAATATTTTCAATGGTAAGTTTATTAACAATACCTTTCGTTTCTCTCCTATAATAAATTCACATAAGTGAGAAAAAAGATGCAGAGATTAGCACTGTTCCTATTATTTTTTCAATATATCGATCGGCACTTATTTCCTATAAAAAAATCAGTTCCCATTTTTTCTTTCGAATAACGTTCGAGTATACAATAATTACTGCAACGACTATGGCTGTTTAAGCTAATAAATAGTTCGATAAAAAATTATTTTAAATACAATCCGTTCGTGTTAATCCTTTGCTCTAAATAGCAACTACATTGAAACGAAATTGTATATAAAATAATGTTCTGATTAGGAATGAAATTTGATTTATATCAGTTTGTTGAATTTAAATTATATAGCCAAAATAATGCCAATGATAGATAAATGTACTTTAAAAATATAAAATAAGAATGAAATCGAGCTTTATTAAAGTTATCCCATTGTGATTAATAATTTATGAGTTTTAGAATATAATTAAAGATAAGTTTATAAGTATTATTTATGAAACAAATAATAGAAGATGTATACATTTATTGATACATTATTAAAAATATAAGTGAATTTTAAAAAGTTCCAATGGCAATTAAATTATAATTATTAGTTAACTCAATGAAAAAATTAGCATTTACTAAACTTTCGTATATCTAATACGATTACGGAATTATATATTATAACACTGCAACTTTTGCTACACGAAATTTTAATTTACTAGACATTTCATCATTTATTTATTCGATGCAAAGAAAAATATAAAATAATAATGTAAAAGATGACAGTGTGCTTGTACGCTTATTCGGTAATGTGTGTATATATATATATATATATATATATATATATATATATATATGCATGTAATATTATTTTTTGAAACTTTTAAAAAGTTACGTAATAATATATGTAAATATATTTATATTTGCAGAATTTTATGGTCTTCGTAGCTATAGAAAAATATACTCGTCGAGACATATACTTCTGTCTGTAGTGTATGCAAATGAAAATTCGTGCAATATATTATTCCTATATATTTATGTAAAGAATTTATACGAATGAATATTATAATGAATGCATATGTATATGTATTTAGTATACTATACAGACAGAAGATTTGTTGTATGTATAACAATAATATTCAAATTAAGCAAAATAAATCATTTATATTTTCTTCTATTATATTACAACTTTAATATAATAATGATATTTAATATAATTCAATAAAAAATAAATTATATAAAATAAACCATAATTAATTCTTGTTCATTCGAAGATAGGTTAAAATGAAAATCATCGATTTTTCAGAATATAATATTCTATATCTTGAAAAAAATATAAATTTTGAATGTCGTTTATGATCGAAATGCAACCGTTTCCCCCTTCCTCCTCCCCCTCCCCCCTCCCCTCTCACACACCCATTCAGTTACATTTACACTGCCGAATAGTTAAGCTTGCATGGGCACATAAAAAAGTCTTAAAAGAGTGTGATATTTTACGCGTTCAAGGCACGAGTGGATTGTAAAGTGAGCGTGATTAAAATTTTTCATAAAGTCACTCGCCATTTTCCTCATATGCTCTCTCTCTCTCTCTCTCTCTCTCTCTCTCTCTCTCTCTCTCTCTCTCTCTCTCTCGGCCATCGTGGCATTTAGAACGCCAAGGTAGGTGGAACGTTCCAGCCAAGTTCCAACACCAACTGCAAAAGTTTTCGAACTCCCGCCCTCTTCGTTCCTCACGAATTCTTCCTTCAATCCATATTTACAATATTACAGTTGGCTCGGCCCTCTTCTCAGTTATTCTTTTTCATGTTCTGGTTTTTTTCATCGTGGCTACAACGATAGATTACTTAATCAATTGAGGGATAAAATTTTTAACGATAACTTGTTTATAAGTTATTTTGAAATAGTAGAATTCTACGTGTTACCGAATAAAAGCTCTTTTACCATTCCACTTCTTTTACAACTCTGCACTCTTGACATTATTATTCCGATGAATTCTTTACATTGTTGAATAATTTTTTAATATGACAGAGAAGAATTTACAAATCTATATATTCTACTTTATACAGTTATTGCTTTAATAACGTTTATAAATCTCACAAAGCAATAGGAGAAATTGTAATTTAAAAGGGAATAAATAGAGACAAAGTAATAAAATAAAATACAAATATAGATCATGCGAGATTTATTGTTTTTATTATTCGTCTTTTTAAAGTGTCCTTAACGCGACACATTTTCTTATTTTTCTAATTCTAAAATTTTTATTCGAAATATTTATATTTGATATTAAATAATAAATAGATAATACGAAGCCTGAAAAGTTTAAAAATAATATATATCATTTGCATTGTGCTTCAAGTAAATTATATTCATATAAATACCAGTAAAGGAATAAATGACAGCCAATTATTACATATATGAAGTTAATGTCTTGTTATTCCGCATACATTATTTAATATTAAATTACTTCAATTTCACGAAACATTTAATAATTTCAATTTAATTTCTCTCAATTATCAATAATAATTTCATATCACTGCCATCTTTCATTGCTTATCGTTTATTGTTTTCATGCTAATTCGATATTTGCTATTGTCATTTTAAATTTATATTAATATAATTGCTCGAATGTCCTTTGCCTTTTTTCATTGAAACGGATATCTAGTAATTAGTTATTCATAATTTTATATAATTTCTTCATTATTGGCCAAGTTTTTATAATGTTTAGTAGAACACTTTAGTTCGTCACAACTGAATTTCGATAATTTTTAAAGACAACCAGTCTGTTCGATCAATTACATAAATAATCGTGAATAGTTTACTGTATTAATGTATAAATAAGGTGGATCGCGTGAAGTGTGACACTTGACGCAGACAATAGTAGTAATGTGGTTTAGCTTGTATAAATCATCACATAAATAATTTTTAATTTTCAGCTCTTACTCTGATTTCTAGTGATCCAAGAAACATTTCGTCTATGTATCAACAGTTTGTCCCTATTATTTCTCAATATCTCTTTTTTACTCGCGACATAAAATCTTTGTCATATAAAATCTTAAAGAAGTGTCACATCTGGAAGTGTCTTTAGCGTTCTTCTTCAGAGCCTCTGTAATAAAGAGTTATGGTCCATTCGTGCCATGTTGATGCGATTATATCCTGTTGGAGTATAAACTATGCATTAATTTGTTCAGATGTAACGTATTGTAAGAGAACTTGATAAGGAACTAGAATTCGTATGAAAACATAAAATATAGTAATGAATGTAGAAATTTCTTCCGAGACCAAATTCTTTTCGCGATCAATAATCTACACGTGAATTATAATAGTAGAAATTTTTTCACGTAGTCATCGTACCTTACAAAATTCTACTACGTTAAATATGTTAGTAGATTAAATAAGAACGATTTCTCTCTCGATATCTGCCTTCGGATAATAATGTATTTCATTATCGCCACAATTTTGTCAAACACCAACACCTAAAAATATGCCCAATGACAAGATATATTCTACGAATTTTATATTAAGATCGATAGACACCTGACTCGCTAATTTACAAGGAAATTGTTCATTCAGAAAATGACACGCTAGGATACATCGTTTCACTTAAAATTTTACTCAAAATTTTATTTATTATATATTGATGATTTTGTATCCGGTGTTCGACTTTGGCCGATACTACTTACCCTAATGTACCAAGAATATTAATTTTCTCGAACTTCAGCAGTCTTTAACTAAAATAGCAACGTTTCTGGCCCAAAAATTGCAAATCTCAAACACGAGAGAGAAAGTATGCTTTAAATTAATATTTTACATCTTAATTGAAATAGATGTATGGTAAAATATATAATTCGATATAAAAGTTATGAAGCTGATAGTATGCGCTTAAAATATAAAGCTTTGATTGTTTCAAATTTAAGTCAAAGCAACTTTTCCACTTTATGATGAAAGATTGGTGGCTCATTCTCGCATAATTAACATTCAAGTACATGAAATAAAAGTCCATTAAAATGAAAAATAAAGAATAATATAATTTCATATTTGTAGAATAAAGATGTACATTTCGAATATGAAATAAATAAATATATCTAGGAGATGTAGGTTTATTGTAAAATCTATAGATATTCAGAACATACTCTAACCCATACATATTTCTCATATTTCTACGTAATATTTATTACCAAGTTCAACATTTTTTTTTTTTTTTTTTTTTTTTTTTTTTTTTTTTGTACAAGTAGAAGATATTTATAGTCTTTAATGTTTAATATATAGAAATATGTTATCTACATGTATATAATGTAGAGCTTCTTGAAGCTCTTATGATAATCCTTCATTCGATTTCACGCAAATTATTATTATAAAAGGGAGTTTTATTTATTGATATTGTTGCTTTTGTAAGAAAATATACTTTATTTAGTTAATAGAATTTTTACATTATCATATAAATTAAGATTTTAAGATGAAATCTTGCATTATGATTGAATTATTGTCAATATTATTTTATAGAATAATAATAAGCGTTTTTATTATAAATGTGTATTTATATATGTATGATTTCGTTTCAAAATTATATTTAATCGTGAAAAGTGGAATATAATGGAGAGTGGAAAATAATAAATAAGTGTTTAACAATTTTTCCATACTTTTTCTCACGTTTTACATGGGAAATATGGTGGCATTACGATTGAATTCTTAATTTTTTGATTCATAATAATTAATCATCTATATTATATACTTCGTATTATGTATGAGAAAGGGGAATTCAATATAAGTTGCGATTTAAAGTGAAATTAAATTTCGAAATTGCACTATTTGAATTGAAAGAAATGTAAATTGATTAATATTTATTAAATTAGATAATTTCAATTTTTGTTGAAATTTTTTAGAAAAATTAAGGTTATTCTCTACATGATTTAGTTTATTATATTTTGATAAACGTCGTATTGAAAGGTTAACACATGCAGATTCAGATTCACCATACGATTGATTAATCAAATACAATTCTTAATAAACTATAAAAAATGCATTACTTTTTATTTTAAATTGTAATTTTTATATAATAATGCAAGCGCTGTTGCAGTTCATATTCCTATTAGGAAATTAGGTAGTTTAAGAGTACAATTTTTGTTAATATATTATGATTTTGAAATATTTTGTACATGGAGGGAGCTGTATACACACGTGTAACAATAATAAATCCTATCATCTTTATGTTTATGAATATTTAGAAATATTCATGTATTTATCTATTTTTATGTCCTTTTTCCTTCATCTTAAACGTAATTTGAGGCTAATTCCAACATAGCAAGTCTAATTATCTGTTTATTATAAACTATGCCAGGTATTAGATAAATTCAGTAATATATCGATCAGAGCCGATTCACTAAAGTGTAGAAGAATTTCTAAAAATTTCAATACTCAATGTTACAGAAGGCTAATGAAAAACATTTATTCGAAATAGCTAAAATTCTTAATTAACTTGAATTGTATAATAATAGTATAAAAATAGTATTTGAAATTAATTTTGTTTGAATTAAAAAAATATTCATTGATATAAGAGAATAATTCTAAATACTTGAAGTTGTCGAATATTGTTTTCAATAAATAAAATAATATGAAAATTCTTTTACAGGTATGAATTAACCGACATTTGAATATTTAAAAATATTGTATACGAACTAAGAATTTTAACATAAATTAGAGTGAAAAATTAACAGCGAGCGAGTAAATATAAATACAATGAGATAAATATTGTCATTATGAAGTATAAAAATTCTAAATTCCTTTATGATATTAGATTTTAATTTTTCTGTATGATTTTAAAAATGAGTAAATAATCGAATGTATACAAGCGAGGATTAAAAATATTTTGTAATTGTGTATATTGCTTGGAAATGTCTAATTTTAATTTCAATGAAACTAATAGGACAAGAAACAATTATGTAAAGTGTAACGTAAATTTTACTTATAGTTTATTCAACGTGTATGGACGAAAATATTTATATTTTATCTAGAAAAATTTAATGTCATAAATCGATAATAACAGCTAAGATTATGTGCAATACAGTAACCTCGGAGTTATCGATGAGTTAGTAAAATATATTTTATATGCTTATTTCTTCACAGGTACATTACATTGAAATTCCAAATATGTCGATGTATTAAATTTCCATAATGATAATTACATACACATATATGATTATGAAAGAGAACAATTGTAATTAAAAGCAAAAAAAAAAAAAAACAAAAACAAAAACAAAAAATCAAATTTACTAACGTTTGAAATTGAGCAATCGAAATTTATGATTTTTCTCAAAAATAGTCACTTGAATTTCATTTTATACGTTCAAGTTCTTGGACTCAGTACTGTCTAGAGCATAACAGAATACAATAATTGTAGTTGTAAGAAATTTCTTAGCAAATTCAATATACAATTCATACAATTTCCGGTACAGGATATACACTCGTCGACTCTTAATATTACTGTACCTCGTTGATGTTTCTCTACATATACGTCAAGTAAATGTCGCTGATGCGTACAATATTCTACATTTATGCGTGGTACTCGCGCGTGTATATTTGAGTGCGCGTGTACACGCGCACGCACGCGCGCACACGCACACGCACACATATATATACATATATACATATACATTGGTATGGAGAAATGTGCAGGAGAGTGAACACGTATCGAGGAGGAGGAGGAGGAGGAGGAGGGGGAGAGAGAGAGAGAGAGAGAGAGAGAGAGAGAGAGCGAGCATGTCTCGCATGACTCGCATGACTCGGTTGCAGCGGCGTGTTCGATACGAGAGAACGGTTGGTTATACACGAAGTTGACGGGTTGAATACGATCAATATTACAGTGTGTGTGTGTGGTGTACACCTCCGGCCTATTGGCTACTGAAATTTACAATTAAACCGAAGCTCGATTCTCCCTCGATTCGACCTCTTTCTCTTTCGATGTTCTGTTGCGTTGAGGTTATTTGCAGGTTGGATGACAAGGGCAACAAGGTTGAATACGAGGTCATATGTTTATTGTATATGATATAGAGGAAAATGTTGTTGTTTGTTCTGGGAATATTTATTGATGTCTTGGAACGGATTGAGGGCAAAGTTGGGTAAAATCTCGGTGATGAAGCTCTTTAATTAGTGATTTTTAAATGTTTGGCTACGTAGGTTTATTACATTAAACAATAGTCGAGATATTAAATTATCCGCTTTAGATAGAGAAATTGAAAAATTTTTTAAATAAAAAATGCTAATCCGAATTTCAAAATTAAGTGTGATCGATTATTATTATTTATTTTTACATGTGCATAAATGTTTATTGTATTTTCATTCCATAATTTACTTCGTGTATCAAGTTGGATAAATGTAAAAGGTAATGTGTATTTAAAAATAATATTTCATAGTGATATTATTACTTCGATGAGATAAGGTGAAATATTTTTTAAATTTAATTATCAAAAATGTTTATCCAAATGCCAAAATTCAATGTGCTTCAATTAAATAAAATTATATAAAATTTTGCTACTATTTTGATAATATTCACTTATAATTGATTTAATTGAAATTTTGGATCAACTAGTTATTGCAAAAATAAGTTACCAAAATACGTTAGTTAATCAAATTTCTAAGAATAGTAATGGATGTTGTTTAAGCTATTAAAACTGAAGAACTGAACGTTATTGTAAATAATTTTCTATTTCAAAAAATAAACAATCTTTCCTTAAAAGTTAGATATTGAAGAGAAAAGAAAAAAAAATATGTATCTATAGATATTAATGAATTGCAATTAACGAATTGGATGAAATTAAATTTTTATAAACATTTTAAATAATAAAAAGTACAAGTATGAAAAATATTTAAATTTTTATTTATTTTATGCATATTACTGTGAAATTTTAAGAAAATCTAATTTCATTAGGACTTTTCAATCTAAAATACCATTAACGAATGTTCATATAGCGCATTCGGCAAATATGATCGTTAATCAGAAATATTTTCTAACGTTATATTGAATCACTATCTAATGAGAATAAAATTTTATTTGAAATTGAAATATCAAAATTTTTTTCTCTCCTTCGTTATTCCATCATTTATTGTAAAAGCTAATATTAATTTTTTACGTTCTTTTTTTTTTCCTTTTAAAAATTAATGAAAAAGATTTATGTATAAATCATTTAAATAATGTTTCAATAAATTATTGTAATATAGAAAATAAATTTCTCGAATATTATATTAAAACAATAGTAGTAATTAATCAAATTTTTTATATTTTTAATCTCGAAATATTTTTTTAATCTATCGAAAGATTCCAAAGTATATAGCTCTTTATAAATGAATTATGGTCTCGGCAAAAGTTACTTTTCTTTTTCGTTTTAAAAATTCAGTTTTGTCGAAACTTATAAAGCATTTAAACGAATCATTAAAAGCCTAAGAATTTTTTTACCCCATTACATAATAAGATTTATTAATTCATAGTAAATGATTGTCCCATAAATTATAAAGTAATTATTAAATTGTATAAAGTAGACGATTAGATGAGACAATATTATTAATATTTTTTAAAAAACTTTTTACATTATTTTAATCTTTTTTTGGAAAATTTTTCGCCATTATCATCATAAAACTTTATGTTACCATCTCAAACGAATATAGTGAACGTTTCTACTGAATTTTTCTTAAAAAATAATTAAGTAGTAATCTCATAAGCTTATTTCTCAAGAAGCTTTTATCGATTAGTCTATGTTACTAAAGCACTTTGAGAATATTACAAAATTTTTCTAATATTATGAGATTTTCTAATAGTATGATTGAATTAATAATTTTATTTGAAATGAATGAAAAGTCCGTTTCGACTGTTTGTTTTACAAGAAACTTCATTTCATCCTAAATTGTAATATTATTTTGCCTTAAACCAACGATAATACAAATAAATATGATAACAATTCGTGTGGCAAGAATTTTTAACCAAATTCATTGTCGATTTTAAAGCGCTTAACTTCAATAAAACTTTCTTGCTCCTCGATGACCACTTTTTGTTAGCTTGAATAGAGATTTCAATTTTAAATCATAGGAATTTGCTTTTTATTGAAACTAACATCTACGATTGTAACCTACATTCTGAATACTATGGTTGGCTATTGTCTTTCGGTGCTCTTGTATCCACAAATGTTTTCCTATCAGACTGTAGGATCTTGTTATCCGAAAGAAGGACATTTCGTAAGAGATTGCGTGTCTAATATCACTAATAATGTCGTTTACAAACTACGTCTGATGATACTATAGCAAATTCTTTAATATTCGTAGTTATTTTTTATACGTTGCCGTTATATTTAATCTTCCTATAAATTATCTTGACTTTTTGTTATTATTGATAATTTTCGTGATTTTTAATATAATCATTATATATGGTAGATAAGATGTGTTGGAACGATATTATGATTATTTTAACGATCGACGCGTACATGATGTCTGTTTTTGAGATATAAAGCCAGAATTTGAGCTCTAGTGACTTTGTTCTGAAGGGAAATAATTTTAATTTACCACCACACATTAACGGCCCTGGTTCTCAAACGTATAAACTATTTAATATTCTCAATATTTCTACTATTTTGTCGAATTATGTTTTTGACAACTCAACTTAAAAAAAATCGCTTATATCCAAACTTTGCATTATGATGATGCTCTCTCAAATATTACTATATACACTGTGTGGTTATTTTTTTTATATTAGCTTCTTACGGCAATGGATTCTTTAAGAGTTAGTAGGCAAAGCATCAACAGCTCCAGCAGAGAAATGTCCAAGTAAGTGAAAACAAAATTGAGGAAGATACCAAATGAGATGCGGCACTACTAGCGATGCGATGGTATACATAAAAAAAGAAGAGGTCAGCAGTCTATTATGGATATCAGCTCGACCGACCGTAATTCAACAAGATTACCGATACGAAGTGAGAGATCCTCAAAGCCTGACGTCATGCATTAAGCCGACAGAAGGACATCCTGGCATTGAACCTGGTGATACCATCGATCCCTGGTTGACTTCATCCACGCCTACTTCTATATCAACCAAGTCCTCATCCGAGTGACATTCACGGAGCCCCTTCCCCCCGATAGACAAGCGGAAGCTCGAGAGCACAAAGTCCATTCCTATTCTATCATCATCTAAACGCTAAAATCGTTAAAATCGTGCGTTTTCATTCCGCCAACTGTTCAATTCTCTCCATCCACTCACTTTCTTATCCAGTCGATGCAGCAATTCCACTCTTTTTGGGAAGAGGAATATTGAAATCTACATACTCGACCGTTCTTCCTAGGTTGAGTTGGAAATAAAATTCCTCGTTATGCACCGATGAAGAGAGCCAATAAGTTTGAAAATATGTCTCATTAGGTTTCGATCTTTCCTTCTCGCCTCTTTTCAATAATATTGATGGCAAATTGTAACTAATGAATATCTCCCCATCGATACTCCAACATTTCCTCTACACTAAACTTCTTTTTCTTCAAATTTTCTTCAAAATGCTTGTAGAAGCTTTTCTTAAAAAAAAAAAAAAAAAAAAAAAAAAAAAAAAAAAAAAAAAAAAAAAAGTCATTCCATGTCTCATATGTTATTAGTTAATTTGTAATGTAATTATCTTAATAAAATTTATTTTATGAAGGCATAATGTAAATTATCACTTGGAATAATTTATTACATAAGATTGAGAGAGGCTTAAACAATAGCAGAGCAAGCAATTCGTTAGTAACGTTGTATATTGCGTGTAATTCTAGCTGAATGGCGAATGAGAAGGAATGATAAGCCTCGTATGCTTATCTGAAAAATGACTGATGTTTTCAGAAAGGCTATTATTTGCCAAAATAAATACATAAGCATTTGATAAAATTAAATGTAGCAAAAAAAAAAAAAATAAAAATACAATACAATTGAGTAAAAAATTCATGCATAAATACGCATAAGTAAATATCAATGTTGGGCATACATTACACAATGTTTTTGATTTTCAGAGCCATTTATGCGAAGAAAAGTAGCTGACGAATTGTAAATACATTGTTCAAGTAATGTGTACACATATTGATTTTCACCGAGGAATCAACGGCTCCATCATAATATTCACTTACATATCGAATTTTTTCTTGAAACATAATCAGTTAAGAATCGCGATTTATTATAAAATCCAACCGACATTTACCGCAATTTTTCCATCATCGGACACATTAAAACAATTATGATTTGATTTTTATTATTTCACATTTACCGAACAGACATTAATTATCGAATAATCAAATTTTCAAAAAGTATTTTCAAAGTAAGTGAAATACACAAAGTAAAGTACATTATTGTTATAATGTACTGGTCATTTGTATGATTTGCATCATAATAAAATTTTCTCAAACCCTTAACGAAGCTTTATTATATCGAACATATTAAGATATATATTTATACGTAGGAGAAACTTTTGTGATTATTCGAGAACGAATAATCGATCGTAGAAACTAAAGGGCATTTACTTACGTAAGCTCCTCTGTTTTTAATAAACTTGAAAATTTTAATAAAAAGTTTAAAAAATATATTTCCGATAATAAAAATTTGTCAAAGAATAATCCTACATGATTGTGTAGTGTAGCCTTACTTGTCAAAGGCACTTCCGTGTACGTCAGTTTTGAAATTAAAATACTAAATAAATTTCGTTATAAGGGTTTTTAGCGATCCATCACGAAATTGCAATGATCCGCTTTATTCGTAAAATGTCTACTTGATTAACTGAATTATTTAACAATTAATTTTTTGTTACGCACAACTCATATTACGAGTTAAAAATATATTTACGAATTTAATGATTACGTTAATATAATATGTTATAATATTGAAATGATGAAAAAGATGAAAAATTATTGAAGGAAGGTAATAAATAATGTAACATAATAATTAAGGCAGTTTTTACAAATTTTCTATTAGACTGATTAGCTAATTTTTTTTTGCAATAGGCAACCAAATTATCATTCATGTTCATTCATTGATTTTCATCTATTTTCCATTTTTCCATTCTAGTGCTTTTGACAATTAGATTAATTTATTGTTAAAGAATCGGTTTCGCTCATCATATAAGTTTATAATTTTTATTGTAAAGTCTTATCAGCAATGTAAATGTGTAATGTATATCTCATATGTATGTTAATTACATAATTATTATGAAGACGAATAATAAAAATCGAAATTAATGGTTGAACAAGGATAATAATCAATATTGTCCCTGTTATAAATTAAATTATTTATATAATAAACATCTTGCTTCTTTCTTTGATATTTTTCCTTTTCTCTTAGCATATTTTTCAGATAATTTGTTTTCGTCCAACCGCTTCACTTTCACCCCCTTGTCTGCCTCTATTTTACCTTTGGAGAACATTTGTTCCATTATCTTTCTTTGTATACAGCTTAGTTTTTTGTAAATTCCCTAGTGTGTGCTTCGTTGCTTTTTTTCTTTTGCGTTCTCTCTCTCTTTCTCTCTCTCTCTCTCTCTCTCTCTCTCTCTCTCTCTCTCTCTCTCTATATATGGTCTGTCTGTCTGTCTGTCTCTATGTCTGTCTGTCTCTCTCTCTATGTCTGTCTGTCTGTCTGTCTATCTGTCTGTCTCTATGTCTGTCTCTACAGTAAGATATTATTTAAAATAGAAACTGCTCTAGGGGAGAAGGAAAAATCGCAGTGGAGTATTGGAAAACGATTCAAGGTCCAAAATGAAAACGACTCTACTTTTTCCTGTACCGACAATAGCTCGAGCGTAGTCTGATCATCTCGGCTTTTTCTCTTCTCCATTCTTTGAATTCGTTCTCCGCCCACTTTTCACTTATACGACTCAAGTTACAAGTTCCGAGCGTGTAGAGAGCGCGAATCGCGACGCGATTTTCCATTCGACGGACAATAATTCCAAACCAAGGACTTTCCTACTGATTTTCCTTTGATTTTTACTTCTCTCCAACACTGATAGAAAATATAAGGAGAGAAAGATGGATAACAGTCGTGTATACCGATGCACATCGATAAAAAGAGGATCGACCGCACATACGCCAACGAGAGAGATAAAAACCTCTTGACATCGCGCTCGATGCAAGGCCTTTGTTATACGTCGAATCGCTGTATATAGAACTGCGTTTTTATTCTCCGCTTGTTTTACCTTTACGCATGCTTTTTACCATTTAGATTCTTTTCTTTTTTTTCTTTTTTTCTTTTTTTCTTTTTTTTCGGTGCTTTATTTGTTCGACGAAGCTCCATCTCGAAAATTAAAATACCGGGCCTTCGGGCACTCTCCAGCAGCTTGCAGAATACGCGATTTCGTTGAAAAATCAGTGGTTGAAGATTCCTAAGGGAAATACTCAAACATTCCGCGGGATATATGAATGTTGTATTTCATTTTCCAGTTGGATGAATAGCTAAGATTGAATAGTAATTGCTATCGATGATTTCAAGTGCATGGGAAGAGAATAAATTATGTTAATGATATAACTATAATATTTCGCTTAAACGCGATTACTTATTTCCAGTCGTAAAATATTTTAAATGAAAATCATTGTACGCTCTATTACTTTACCATTAATTCAATTATTCGTATTAATTTATTAATTCATGCATAAACAAAATAACATATTAAATATTAAATAATAATTAATTTTAAAGTGCAGTAATGACGATGTGAGAGATGCAACTTATAGGAATACCGTATTATTATTTAATTCCCATTCCATTATTAATCATAGAATATTGCTTAATCGATTGAAATTATTATAGATAAATCTTATTAAAAAGTATAATATTCAGTCAATTTATTTACAACATAGTATTGATTTTGAGTGAATTTCATATTTTTATCGCATCACCAAACGCTACCAAACCTTTTAATATTTGCGACAAATTCAAAAAACAAGTGTAACTTAATTAGAAAAATTAATGGTAATTATTAATTAATTAAATATTAATGGGGGAAAAAAAAAATTAAATATATTATATAACAACCGATTATCTATTAGTTTTATTATAATGTTAAATCAATTTACTCGCAATAGTTTTTGCTCGGTTTCTCATTACGTTATTCTTTCAATATTCTTTTATGATATTTTTCACGAACTACGATAATAATCCTCTTTCTTTCAAAATAACTATTTAATACTAAGTATTTCATCATTATACCAGACAGAATATAAATTATTTTTTTCTAGAAAATGTTGGAATGGAATTCATAAGTAATTTTACGGTTGGACCAAAGCGAATTGATCTCGTATATAAGATTTTTCAAGCAAACCAACTACCGTTAGCTACTTTTCAGTATCCACTCGCTTCTTTAGATGGCATCGGATAAAATGTCTACACTGAAAGAGCTCGTGACTTGAATTAAAATTCCATTCCTCCGGTACATAATACCACTTTAAAGAAACTCGCGGTACTTAGTACATTAACCTATATATGCAGGAATCCATAACAGTATGAAGTATTACTACATGCGGAAATAAACATTACAATCTCAATTCTAATAGGAAACTTGACGATGGTAAGACTGCAAAGAGCGTAAGAGATGATGTTACGTTGAAATATTTTCAAATTTTACATAAATTTGGAGAAGATTTTAATTTGAAAGCTCGACAAATGACGGTAACATTTACAAATCGCATAATATTATCTACAAAGAATTATGAAGAATAAATTTGTGTAGATAGAAAGTAGGTTGTTTTAAATTAGTAGGTGGTAACATTCGACAACACACATTACATATGTTCGCGTGAGTGTGTGTGTGTGCGTGTGTGTGTGCGCGCGCGCGTGCATATATATATATATATATATATATATATATGTATATATATATAGGCAAAGGTGAATACTCAAATAAATATTGATATAACAAGTGAAATTGAGAAAATAGCCTGATAGTTAGATATTAAAAAAATAATAATTGAATCTTCAATTACACATAATTATTCTACGTAATTATTGTATAATCATTATAATTGTCATTGTCAAAATAATTATTACAATTATTGATGTAAATCTGCTATGAAACATTAAAAGTCTTTTGGTCATCGATTACTTATAAAATACATTCAACTCGTCTATCATTTCAATATTTTGAAGAAATGAAAATTTATACTTCAGATTATCACAATCAGACATGTAACGAATTCTCTCACTTATGCATTCCGTATAATTTCACAATTAAAAGTAGATTATTATATTGTTCATTTTATGCTTTTTAATGACAAATGTAAAGCGATCGATCGTTTTACAATGTATGCTTGCTATTGGTAATTCGTTAGCCACTTCAATGCTGCACTAATTCAAACTAATACAAATAAATAGAACCAATTGAATTATAATACAATAAAATCAATTACCATGTTATTAAACATATAATCGATACGATTATTAATATTACATATTTTTATTAATAAATATTTAATTTTATTATAAACACTGTGTTGTTTTGTAGGCTTCAGTTTTTATCAAATATTTCCATCTTTTAGTTTAATTGAAAAAAATAATTGGCAGTAAAATGGAGGGAGATGAATTTTACCTTTAATTCAGAAATTGAATTTTACTTACTATTTAGTATTTTTAGCCGATACTAATCTTAATTGAATATTCTGACACATTATATTAAAATATATTTAATTTTCAATCATTTGTATAATATTAATGTAATCGAGGAATTTAATTTTATAATTGCTGCATTTATTATCAATATACTTTTTATTTGTTATGAATGATTATTTTAATAAGACGTAAAAATTGACGAGAAATACCTGTTCCCATAATATTCATCCAAGTGCATGAAAATATTTTGATTTTTTCGTCTCTACATAATCCTAGTCTTGATAATAAAATAAAGAGTAAGAATAATTTCCATCGATTATATCTTATAAATAGCAGTATAAAAATTTGATTTTTTTTTTTATCCATTTGGTAAACTGTTGTATTAAAAAAGTTTCCAGTTCTTTTATCACAAAAAGATTATAGTTTCATTTGAACATTCTAGTCTATCCGAATAAATGAAAATTCTTCAATAAATATCGAACTTGAGCATTCTAAATGAATTAAGTTTCTTATTGATGTTGCATAATATATTCCGTATTTATTTTGTGATTGGAAATTTGCTTATTATTGTAGTATTAGTCAAGTTAATTAAATTCCAACCCTTTTCTCTATTATCTCGCACACAATATAAAAATATAACAATGAAATATTTGCTTCTATTTGAATGCAAGCGTAGTTTTAGTCTTTAAACTAGTAATGAATGTTAATAAAAAAAAAAAGAAAAAAAAAAGACTGCACAAGTGTATTATCGATAAAGAAATTTATAGAAACTAACGATAATAAAATTTAAACGAAAGAAAAGCAATGTTGCTTGAATGTACATATTATTTGTCCTTAATCTAATATTCTTATTTCAAATATTGAATTTACATAAAAAAAAAAAAAAAGCAACAATATCATCTTGACATTAAGAAATCTTTAAATTCTATTGAACAAAAAAAAATCGTTATGTTTTATTATTCGTTATTATGTAACATATGTAAATACTTCATATTAAGAATATCAACTTATTGCAATCATCAAGTAGTGATTATATTATATGCAAATTCTACAATGTGTGTGTGTGTGTGCGTGTGTGTGCGTGTGCGGGCGCGTGTATGTACATAAATAAAACCCAAAGATAATAAAAAAAAGTAAATGAGAAAGGGAGATCGTTAAAGTAAGCGAAAAAGAATGCCCAAGAAACCTAGTGGGCGTTTTATTACATCCAATTGCAAGAAACGCACTTTTCTAATTCTAGTCACGCCCATTGAGTAATTTTTCGTTTAATTCTCCATCTCCCTTTCAAATTTTTTCACTCTCTCTCACTCTCACTCTCACTCTCACTCTCACACTCACACACACACACACACACACACACACACACACACACTCTCTCTCTCTCTATCTCTCTCTATCTCTCTCTCTCTCTCTGTCCATCTTTCTCACCTATTCCTCCTCTCAATCTTACACATATTTTCTATATTTGTTGTATAGATCTTCATTTATCCTACATGTTATTTGCATCGTTTTCAGCATTGTCTATCCAATAGTAATGGTGAGAAATTGTAATATTGTCACATGGATGTTCCATCAATCGATATAGGAGCAAGAAATCGAGTACGCACAACACCAAACGAATTTCATGAACTGCATATAACATTTTTACCTCCTCTTATCTCATTTTATACTCTCTCTCTCTCTCTCTCTCTCTCTCTCTCTCTCTCTCTCTCTCTATTTACACACATACATATGCAGCGCCCACGCTTTCGTGCATGCATTTGTGCGTGTGTATGCTTGTGCGTTTTTGAGCGTATGTGTCTTCTTATTCTCTGTATTCTCACCAGAAGTCGGAACACTCAATAATGTGCTTTGGTAAATTTCGTGACGCTACTACCAAGTACAAAGGAGAAAGCCTTTCAAGCCTAGCATGAGAGAACTGAGCATTCATAGCTGAAATTCTAGTTATTGAGAAGTGTAGATGCGTTTTCTATTCAAGCGTTTTTCATGTTTCTAGAAAGTATCATCGAGAAAAATTAACACGAAAATTCCAGTTAATGTATGATTCTTAAGGCATTAAATGTGCTCGAGTGGAAATACTTTTTGGCTCGATGTTTACATGAAAAAATATTTTAATTTATTATTCTCTTTTAACGAAATTTCTAGATGATGTTATTTTTTTGAATGCTTCTCTTAACTTTCACGCTTTTATTTTTCAATAAATACTTCATTCAGCTCGTTTCACTCGTAAATACTGCATTTAATAAATTTAATTACCTATGCAGTTCACTTAATTTGTATTTTAAAAAATAATCCGTTTGTTTTGAATTTTTCATTGTTTTATTATTAATTTGTATAGCTTTATTTGTATAGCTTTGTCAATATAAATTTTTAAGTAAATAAATTTATTGCGTGGAAGTGAAATTTCATGCCTATAAATTATTTAATTTATTACAATAATTGTTTTCTCCTCTGATAATTACATTTATTAACATTATTTCAATTTTTCTTCAACTTTATTCACACGTAATTTTTACTAAGAAGTGGGATAATTCTGTTCATGTGTATTACGTTTTCATACATTTAGTGGAATAAATAACACATCGATGGATTGGACTGTCAGTTTTATTAGAATTAAATAATACAATTTTAACGAATAGAATTCAGATAAAATTTATTGATAGGAATACGATTTAAAAAAAAAAAAAAAAAAATGTAAAGAGAAAATAAGTAGTTAGTTACTTTATTTATCCAATGGCACAAAAATCGGATTCAAATATATTTTTCATTATATTTTAGTATTTTATAATAATTCATTCTTTTACGTTCTTGCTTATTTATAATTTACGATATAAGAATAAAAATGCTTTGCCAAAAGAATACTTATTAAAGGAAATAATAATTATTTAAATAAACTTAATTGCCATTATATTTAAATTATTTTTCTATTTATTATATTCATCGGCATTTAGTCTTTATGTTGTTGTACATTATATTTTAACAATATATTTGATTATCCATTGATTTGTACTAATTAACATTGTATTTAGTTTATATATAAAATTTGGTATAACATTTTATGATTAAAATTCGTAGGGCGGCGATATTTATATAATAATTAAATGAAATTTTACACAGTTTGTTATCGCTATTATAGGATTACCATATAAATTTATTGCTTTTAAAAAACTTGTTTGTAAACTACTAAATTAATTAGACTAGAAACATTATTATACTAATTAGTTAATTAAGTTTGTTTGTAAACGAATTGATTCTACATATTTTATGATTTATTGTAATACAGTTAGCACTTTACAATTATTATTCGAGCTATCATATTGTTAAAATATTGATAATTATTATAAATGGAATAAATATTATTGAAATAACTTAAATCTTAAAGATAGTAGTAGATTATTAGTATATATCGAGTAGTGATTTTATGGAATATATAATAAATTCAATAATTTGTTTCACATCAATTGTTTTCAAACAGTAAAGAAAAGTCTATTTGGTAAGTGAGACATCGTGGCCATGATATTTTAGTAAAATTAGTAATTATTTGATCATTTATGTTTGTAAATATCTTACGAGTAGTTTTAGCTATAAGGAAATCAATTAATTTTCTTCATTTATTATTATTATTAATGTCAAAGTATTTCAAATTATAATACGAGACGATATAAATCGATAACAAATCCTCATTATGTTATTTTATTGAAAATATATTTTATTTAAGACAGGCGCATTCGATATCGGTGATACTTACACATATGCTTAATTAAATGTCTCGCACATCCTTTATAGCAGGATTTGTGGATAATAATTAATTTACTTCTCATAATTATTTAATACGAATATGTGTATGAACAGTAATATTTAATTCTTATTTTGCGTTTAATAAGGACATCGATTTACATGAAATCCTACAAATTTATTATAAAATACAACAATTTCAATACATAATCAATACAGATTTATAGTGATTAGTTACAAATAAATATATTCTCATCAATTTGAAACTATTTTGATGTAGGCTAATTTCTCAATCTTTCCAATATTTAAGAATAATATTAAAATTGCCATTAACAACCACTCATCCTTCAAATACGATATAATAAAATACTGGAGATTTTCAGCTGGAGTAAACGATCGACAATCACAGATTTCGAACTAATTATAAAGTTTATTAAACGCAATATCGAAATCTCTCATCTCTGATCTTTATGTACGATCTGCCTAATACAAGGTAGGGCGCACGCTAGCTGCAAAGTATGTTGTAAAGTAGCAATTACCTCTCGCAGGATGAATAATGATCTTAATACGACGCACGAGTCGCCTAAGGACGATAAACTGCGGGCATGTAACAGACAATGGTAGCGTGGGTTGGGGGGAGGGGGTAGAAGCACATCCCCGACGACGTTTGTAGTGGCTGCGGCGGTTCGAGTATCAGCGCCCGCCAGACCACGATAACCTCCTCTCTCTTCTACGTCTGTGTGAGCCCACGTGTCTGCGTGTGACTTTCTCACTCAACGGACTTCTCTCTCTCTATCTCTCTCTATCTCTCTCTCTCTCTCTCTCTCTCTCTCTCAATACGCGTGTCAACTACTTTTCCACAAAAAATAGACACTTTTTTGAATCGTATAATAATATAAATGTGTAATTGAAAATGGAAAATTTAATATGTAAATTACGTAGCTGGTGTTGTTTACTAAGTAATTCGCTGTCTACTCAATTTAAATAACTTTAGATTTTCTTTTGAATATCACGAATTTCATTAAGCATGCCATTTAATTTGTATTATAAATAATATTTATTAATAATACTTAGACTGCATATAATTTGAAGTCAAATATAAAAATCATTCGATTTGTATATTGTTTCACGAGTAATAAAAATATTGGCGAATCTGAGACATTCAATGCGTAATTTTTTACAAAAACTTTGCCCAAATATTTTCCAACATCGGCACAGAAACAAACACAACTACATATAGATAAGTAAGAGCAGTACAGAGAATATTCTTTTTTATATGAAAAGTAAAAAAGTATTCACTTACAGCTTTAAAACAATAAATTTATAACAATAATAAATGATTGTTTTTTTTTTTTTTTTTTTTTTTTTTAAATTCAGTTTAAACAAATTGTATTTGAAAAATATTTGATTTAAAAGAATATTTTTGTTACTTCACATATATTTATAATCTAAAAACATAATTTAATCAATATGTTTTCTAATGTTCCTTATGTTTAATAAACTTTTATGATGATTTTACGTTTTTATTATTTCTGTAAAATTAAACCTGCCGCACAACTAGTTACTTCAAAAAATTTATTTTAAAACGAATACTCATAAAAAAATGAGCACTTAAATTATTTCTACTTATTCTTAATCTAATTAATAGATAATAATTTGAAACATAAGTATCCACGTTGAACATAATTTGATAGACTTTTTTTCTTTTAACAAAATTTTATTATATAATTAGATTCCCATATTTGGCATTATAGTTAATAATTACCGAGATTTCATAGTCTGAAACACACTGGACTTGTATAATTTTTATTCCATATTTATGTTCGATAGATTTTCATGCTATTTCCTATCATTCATTTTTTATATGTCGTCGTCTACATTTCTTTGTGTCACATTATTTATCATAAATAAAGCATATCAAAGAGAGAGAGAGAGAGACAGAGAGAGAGAGAGAGAGAGTGTATTGATAAAATTTATTGGCAACTAAAATTTCAGTTTTTTTCTATTTACAAAATTGTTCATACTTAATTTAAATATTATATTTTAATTTTGTCTAAATTTTGCTATTATTCGAAATCATCTCAAAGTGATGTATTTGTTATAAGAGTAGAGTAAGCATATCAATGTGTGAAATCATTTAATCTTGATAATCAATCATACCTTATACAGGTTTCTAATATAGTTTTTGTATTGTAATAACCATTACCGTATCATTTTACGTAGACAATAATGACTGTTATTGTATACTAATATTTTAATAGATGAATGTATGAAATTATTCTATTACATATTTTCAAGAAATATATATAAAATTTACCACAAGATTAATTCATTTACCAATGTTTGAAAATGTATTGTAATTTTTTTTTAACCTTTTAAAAGCATATTTAATTAAGTTAAATTTTCAAAATCCATTGTATATAATATAAGAATAACATATCACTCCTATAATTTTATAAAAAGATATCGAATACTCAAGTGTATTTTTAATAGGAATTTTTTGTATCCCAGTTACATTGAACATAGAAAATAATAAATTGCGAACAATTGTTTAAAAAAGTTCCAATTTCTTTTCGTTTGAGTACTAGATATATAGAGGGAAGTGGAAAAGGAATAGAAGCGGAAAACATTCTATTATATTGTCTAACATTTGTTTTTCTTCAAGATTTCTGACTTTGTTTGTTGCTTAATCCACCAATACAATAACATAAATCTTTAAAAAATAACAAATATTTTTTCTGACTTCTATAGTTGTTGAGTTTAATTTTGACTCTTATTTCTTTATTGAAAAGTCGTTGGGTTTTGTTTGGACTTTGTGGGTTTTTTTTTTTTTTTTTTTTTTTTTTTTTTTTTTTTTTTTTTTTTTTTTTTTTTTTTTTTTTTTTTTTTTAATGTTTAACTCGGATATTTTTGGCAAGTTGTAATATTCTAAAGTCTGTGAAATAACTATAGTTCCTTTTGTAAATTCATACAATAATTGTATTTAATAGAATAACATTACCGTTTTTTAGTTACTTCTAAATGTGCAATTTTTAAACTGATATATATATATATATATATATATATATAATAGGATCTAAAATTATTTATAAAAAATAAAACTTCTCTCAATATCCATATTTGTTCTCCTTAAAAATATTCTTACAATGTATGCGGTTTCATAAAAGGCAGATGTATCTTATATATCAGATGTTTTTTACTTATTGGAGTTTTTGTATCTGCGTATAAAGCAACTTTCTTATTTATTTGAATTTTATGCGGAAAATTCAATAAATAATATATCGAATTTAGATTCATATATCAGGCGTGTATTAAAACACACGCGCGCGCACACGATTTTATAGTTTTGAAATTTTCATAAATGAAATACTATTGTAATTTATCACTCAAACTAAAATAATGTAGTAATGAATGAATTCGTGATATTTATAACGAAAATTAATACTGTACTTGTCATTAATGAACTGGAATATCTTTTAGTAATAATCATTTTAAAATCTCCAGCATACTGCAAATGATTTGCTAAAAATGATTTACTTTGTATTTTACATAAACTTTATTGGACGATATAATAGTCATTGTTCACTTTGTGATTTCTAATATTTTTACATACCGTTTAAGGATTTCCTAATTCATTTTAGTGCTCTTGTACTTGGTTAGTTGATATTTCTTAATTTAATGATATTATACGATATTAGTTTTATTTTAATGGAAATGAGGGATCGAGTTATCGATTTGGCTAGACTGATAAAGAAATTCGTGCCTTTCTGAGGTATATGATCAGGAATGGACTGTTGTTCAAGCTTTCCAAGATATTATCAAAAGGCAAAAAGTTTAAATTTAGATTGGTGTCTTAATCAGCCGGACAAGGGACTTCTATTCTCTGTTGATATCGAGTATTTACAAGGATCTCCAAACGCGCACGAAGGCCATGTCCTTAAATCGAATTGTTACATGTGACATTAGATCATGAAGATGAGGAAGAATTACTAGTATAAGAATTACGTTTATGGCTTCTAGCTAATAAAAGTATATACAGACAACATTGATAATTTCATTTTACATTGGAATGCAAAAATCCTGTAAACGTGAGTTAATATTGATGAGCCTTTTGTTTCTAATTTATTCAATAAATTAAATTTTTCATACAAAATTCAATTGTTTTGAGATAATAATTTAAATTTAATAACATTTATAATAATAACATTTTGTGAAACTAAACATATTTATATTATTCATACGATTAAATTGTTTATGATAAACTCTACTAAAAAGCAATTCAAAATAGCTAAAAAGAGTAGTCTACATTTAAATTTAATAATTAACAAAAAAAAAAAAATATTTTAAGAATTGTGTGATTTCTTAAAATTAATCATGAAAAATACATACATTCATAATTCAAGAATAAATGCCTCGAAACGAAATGAATAAAAAAATTGGGAAAAAACGTAAGTATCGTTTTTATAAATTCGTACAATTATATCGATATTAAAATCAAATTATGAAATCTTTAATTGGAATAACTCCCAATAAAATATGAAAAATTTATCTATTTATTCATGTAAATATTTTGTCATTATAAACATATTTAAATTTCAACTAACATTTTATCATAAGTAATTGTGATTTTGTAGCTTAAAATTGACGTAAGCAAATTCATTCTGACTATATTATTTCTTTAAGTTGCATTATAATTTCAGGTATTTGAGAATTATGAATTCTCATTTCATAATATACTAATTCTGAAATATAACATATTTTTTATGTAGGATAATTTTTTATGCCTAAGCAAAAAGTTTTTGTGAAAAAAACTGATGTTTAATATTTTTAATTTTTAATATTTAAATTCGAATTAACTAATTTCTAAATGAAATTAGAATAAGAAATTTATTTGTTATATTTATAGAATATTAATAATAGAATACGGTAGATTAATATTAGAGTATTTGTATGTATGTTAGCTAAAAAAAGATCTAAAACTCATAAGTTCACTTGAAACATAAATTTTACATTAATATTTAGTTTTTAATTAATTAAAGCACTCGTTTCTATTGTTTATTGTTAATGTTGATATTTATAAGAATAGAGTAATAGAAAAAATATTACAATTATATGCATCTCTAATCTGACTTTCAGAAATAAAATTTTATTAAATTTTACAATTGCAATAAATGTTTTTCAAACAAGACTGAGAAGATTTTCTTTGAAAATCCAAACGTCGCTCTTTCACTAAAGCCAGTGCGAGGAAGCGTGAGTACGAATCCTGAATTCTAAAAAGAAAAACTTGTCCTTTCAGGTTGCATAGATAGATAAAGAGAGAGAGAGATAGAGAGAGAGAGAGAGAGAGAGAGAGAGAAATAGCAATGGAAAATGTTGGCAAAAGTAAGAAAGAGTATGAAGGATAGTGTCTGAGTGAGCTAAAAAGTTAGATGAGAAGATTGAACGGGGAAAAATATCTCTTTCATACTTTATGACAGATTTTCCTTCGTCACTTCTGTTTCTGTGTAGAATATGATCTAATTTCATTTGTTTTCTATTTTATCAATACTGTCTGAAAAATATATACATTTATGTATAGAATATAGATAGTTAGTATATCATAGGATATGATGTATTAGAATAGTTAAGGCGAATAATTTTTTTTATACATTGGAATGCAAAATTAATGCAAATATTAAATAATATTAATTATTTAAATTATATATGAAACTATACAATTTTTAAGTTCGTGATTTTATGTACATTTTTTTTATTTGGCTATTTTATTTATTAAATAAAATTACTAACAATTTGTTCAAAAACATACTTGTAACTATATTTCATAATGAATTTCCAAATTTTGAAATGCATGCCTGAACGTTTGCATAATATTTTATTTCACTTTATTATCAAATAGTACATGCCTATGTGTATTGAACTGAAACTGTCAAAATATATTAATAAATCTACTAGTAGATCAAATATTATATAGGTTATATATTTAACTTATATAAAAGTTAATTCAATAAATCTTTTATTAACAATTGATACTTACATACACACACACACACACACACACATTATCTAGAATAATTTTTTTTTATCTTTGAATTTCATACTTTTTCTACTTTTTTCGTTTTTCTTTACTTTGCTTTGAAACTGTTTTTAATATTCTTTATATAATAAATTTAATTAGTATATTTTTTTGTATAATTATATAGTTTTAATTGCAAATCTATTTTATGAAATAGGATTATAAACTTTCATTCTGGATTCAATGTTTGGTAACTTTGATATATTTTTTTATCATTTAAGATTTCGTTTATAAATTGAATAAATAACTACATTTTAACCTGTTGAATTTATTTAAATGAAAAAGTGTATAACAAAATTATTATTTAAATTAATAGTTTAAAATTCTTGGATAAATAAACATGTAATAATTCAATTTAAAATACATGTACGGTAGAGCAATGTAATTAAAAGTAAAACTTACACAGAACATTTACATAATTTAATTCCATAATAATTCTCTGAATTATGTAAATGAAAACTATACTTTTAATATATTAATGGTATAAAACAAATTATTATTATTATTGATTTGTAGATTATAAAGTTTAATAATTTCCATATATTTGAAAAGTAGAGATATTTATGAAGAAAATTCATGAGAGACAATTTTATTCTTAAGAAAATAATTTTTCTGTTACATTTCGTTGTATTAAAAGTTTATTAAAAATACAAAACTCATAATTATTAATGTGTACATCTACCTGTGAATAATAAGATTATATTTAATGAAATAAAACACATACATATAGTATGCATATGAATAAGAAATAATTTTATTCACTTTAACGGTCAATCATTAAGTAACGGAATTTTAATCATCATAATACAAGAAATATATTGTTATTTCGAAATATATGTGAAAAAATCTATTTTGTTAATTTTATGAAAATTTAAGTAATCCCTATTTGTATTAATTTAATCAATTATATTGAAATCTTGTAAATTGTAAAATATAAAGACTCTTTACTCACTATTATATATTTACGTATTTAATAAAAATAGCTGATAAGTTATTATAATGCATTAAATATTTGATTAATAATTAAAAAGTTAATTTTATTTTGTATTCTCTCGAGTTTTTCACTTGTTACAATTAATTGTGAGAAAGGGGAACATAAGAAGAAGTCATACAAGTTAATAACGCACTTAATGGTCGTCTTTAATTTTGAAACTTTAGTGCAATGGTAGAAATATTTAAACTGTGAAGTTCTTTGTGGCGACAGTTTTGAAATATATATATATATATATATATATATATATATATTAATATGGAAATAAACTTTGAGAGAGAGAGAGAGTATGTCCATGAGGTTGTAAATTCTGTTCAGAATCATAAAGTGGATGAGAAATACCCAGATAATCTTGTAATTCATGATCCATTACATTACCAGTTTTATGAATATCTATTAATAAAGCGATATATTAACAATAGTAAAAACAAAAAAATTAGAAGTGAAAGATATTTAATTACATTGTTACTTTGATTATGAATAAGAATTGATTGGTTTGTATCTATGTATTTCTAGCTATAAATCATGAAATATTTGTAATTAGAAAATATCAAAGTAATTGATGGAATTTTGTTTTTTTATTTAGTACATAATATTTATAAATATTATATATAAGTAAAAGTTTAAACAAACAAAAAAATAAATTATTTTAACTATGTACTTTAGCTGTCATTAAAAAATATTATATTTTTTGAATCAATAATTGGAAATAATTTCTGATCCGAGTAATGATGTAATCAATGTCATCAAGTAGCCTTCCATTCTTATTCGTTTTTTTTTTTTTTTTTTTTTTAACCATTTATTTTCACTTATTCCTTCTAACAGGCCTAATAAAATAAATAGCTCTCTACAATTTTTCTATTTTATTATTGTTCCAATAAAACGTGGGCATAAGTGCTCGTTAGTTCCGTACAACGAAATTTCTATACGAATTGATATAGTGCATGACGCATAAGTATTCTCGGGAGCTTTCACAAGAGTACCAGTACCATTATAATAGTCAAAGATACGTCCACGTTTTATTGTGTCCGTAATATTAGAATTAGCGTATAAATAGTATCGAATTTTGGGGTAAAGAAAAGTATCGGAAGATAGCAAAGTGGACGGTCCCGTCTTTACTGAAGCACTTAAATCTTGGCATTATCTCTGTTTAGGCAAGTACTATGTCGAAAAAGCTATTGCTATCTGATTGAATGGAATCGAATGACTAAAATTAACGATGCTTTAATACTGTCCTCTTTTTCTTATCTTTGCAATACTATTGGTTGCACTGTCACCTCACTCTATGCGGCTACTATAATCAAATGCAATTTTATTTTATCCATGACATTATACATACATATATATATATATATATATATATATATATAAATATATAATAAATAAATAGTCACGACTGTAATAAAATTTTGGTACTTTTACCCACGTAGAGATGTAGATTTATCGAAGAAAGTGCGGCAGTGGGCTTCGGTGTATTGACAGTTATCGCTATTCATATCTCTCATTGCACTGTAAATCTACTAGTACAGCTATAAAGCTCGTGGGATTTTCAAGTGATTTTACCTTTCTCTCTGTCTCTCCATTACTTTCAGATTTCCCATTTTCTCCAACTTTAAGGAAATATTCGCATATATGACGGAACTCTTGAATATGTTTTTTGCCAGATAAATTTGTACTGTTCAATAACTAAGTTAATTAAAAGTTAATGAATTAATAAAATCATATTTTTATTACATTAAACTTGTTTTAATCAAAGGTTTATACACATTTTTTTTTTTTTTTTTAATGTACAAATTTTAATGTTTGAGGTATTAAAATGAACGAAAATGTTATATAAAATGGATATATGAATCATAATGTATTTACTTGTTTCTATAAATATTTATCTAATGATCTTTATCTACTGATAAATCTTAATCGAATCTTAATGAAAATTGAATTGAATTAGTTGTATAAATTTAACTATAAAAACAAAATTTCAATTTTCTTTCTAAATTTATTACTAATTCAATACATTGAATGTATTGAAGAAACGAATAATAAAATTATAAACTAATTACATGCAAATTTGTGGAAAGCGATGTCGAGCAAATAACTGAAGTTTAATTTCCCGAAAATTATTTATAGTATATTTAAAATTCTTAACTATGATTTCATTATTTTCATAAATAACTTATAATTAACAATTAGAATTTTAAATGTTTATATATATATATATATATATATATATATATATATATATATATGTATTATTGCTGATTGGTGTAGGAATTGCGTAACGTAAATATTGCCAACTATAGTTTGCTGTCGTCAAGCAGCAGCAGCAGCAGCAGCAGCAGCAGCAGCAGCAGCAGGTTAATAGATCAGCCTGAGTAGATTGAGAATGGCTCAATAGAGTTTTTTTATTTTATTTAGGGTGGATGATAATTTGGAAAAGGCGGTTTCATTCGCGACGGCTACCGGTACTGACGGCGCTGTCATTCTGTCCGTTGCATCTGATGTTTCGTTGTCCTTCCGACAGCCCTCGCAGTCGCTTCAACCGACTCCTTTTCAGTATTTTAGGGGGATCATCGTTATTCTAGTCACGTAGCATTATTTTGTGGTGTAGACACCGCCCTTTAGTCTACAGCAACCCTTTTAGCAAGCCTCGACGTGTATAGTGTGGGTGATCATGCATGTATATGCACAAGCACTAGGTGATGTTAAATGCATTCATCCTATATTTTTTGGACATCAAATTGAATATTGATATTTTATAGACTAATTGGGATTATTTGTAATAACATCGATACCACTTGGATAATAAATTTATAACATATCTATAGAATTTCACGGGTAGCTAAATTTTATTTGTCAATTTGAATAATTCATGATTACGCCAAGAACTTTCACGGCAATTTAACTGTCACAATGTGTTTTCGACAAATAACAAATTCATAAATTTGTAATTATTAAAACCACTTGGATATCTAATCTACGAACGTAATTGTAATTGAAATGGTGGGATCGTTTTCTTTTGATTTTATATGTTGAAGCTCTGGTTTAGCAAAAGTTAAAATTAATATCATAATATCGAGTTCACTTAAACCAGCAGCGGATTATTTATTCAAAAGTTCAAATGAAATTGTATTTTTTTGCCTCTTTACGCAAAGCGTTGATATGATAAAATCTGTTTATCCTATCTCTCGTTTTATCTCTCACGTAATTGGCATTGAGTGAAAACATCTAACTTCCTATAAGTATATTACCATACTGAACATGCCAATAGATGGCGTCGTATATTTCGAAAGAAAAGAAAAAAAAAATTGTCTACGCATAAGGGAAGAGCCGCGCTTTTCAGACACGCGGAATATCTTCGTCTATGCTTTCCTTAACAAAGCCATCCCCTATTGTGCGATCATAAATACGAACGGTAAAAGGGCATTTGCTCACTTGTTAAGCGCAAGGGTGCAATTTTTATAGGGAATCTTCCAGTGAAGCACCTCGATACGCGCTTATTTAAGGAAATGCCCCGCGTCTTTAAAAGTACATGCATTTTGTATTCCTTCGGCGCTTTTCGAGTGCGCGGCCAAAGTCGATATACGGATTGTTAGACAAGCAAGAATAGGGTCAGATGGAAAAAGCGGGTGAATAAATGTTGGAAAACGCGCGGGTTGAACAAACAACCTCTACCACTTTATTTTCCCATGCGCTTTTTTTTTTTATGCTATTTTATTTTATTTCATTTATTTTATTTATTTATTTGATCCTCCAATGACGTATTTCTCTCTCTCTTTCTCTCTCTCTCTCTCTCTCTCTCTCTCTCTCTCTCTCTCTCGGCTACTCTCTTCCTTCTTTCTTCTCTTCTACTTTGAATTCATACTGGAAAATCTGCGAGCAGTGCGACGTTGCTTGCGGTAACTGAACGAGCCACTTTGCGAGCGCTCGACTAGCGGTTCGAAATAAACACTTTTTAAGAGTCGGAGTGGACTTATTCCGAGATTTCGACTTCTTTATTGCTGTAATTTTCCAGCAGACAAAAATATTGCCGACATAAACTTTTAACGAAACGTCGTAATATTTACAGTGCAGTCGGGTGACGAGATTACTTTAATGTACTGTGTAATGAAAAATTTTAATTTATATTTTACTTTATACTCGATATTACTATGGTGAGTATTGGAGTATTTTAAGCTCAAAATGAATTTATAGAGAAAAACGATACGTATGTAAAGTAATTTTTTTCTTCATGTAGCCTGAAATAAAGTTCATTGGATTATGATAGCATAACGCGATTAAACTTTTTCTAAGAGACATTTTTTTTTCTTTCTCTCTCTTTTTTTTTTTTTTTTTAATAACGTTACAGGCTCGTCCTTTGAGCTTGCGAGTGCAATTGCAGCATCAACTACCAGACTTTTTATTTAAGAAAGCACAAAAGTCAACGTTCTCGCACTCGTGCTCGCACTACAGCGCCTGTACTCGCTGGAAAAAAAAAATAAATTGAATAATTATGGGAGTGAAAAGAGGAGAAGACTCGCACGTGTCTTTATTTCTGATTGAAGTAAATATATGCCACTTCTAATTTCACGAGCTCAAGGATACGAAAGATCAACAATTACGAGACGTAGAAAGGCGGAGGTGACTTGTCTTTGAGAGGGCGCTAGCTTCGTTCTCACTTAATCCAACCGAGCGTGACGGATTTATCAAGGGAAGAGACTCGCTTCCAACGTGCGCGGACAAGCGAGAGAGAGAGAGAGAGAGAGCATAGCCCTGTGAGGAGAAGAACGAGAGAGACGAATGAAAGTAGAGTCGGAAAGCGATATAGCGAAAAAAGAGAGGCATACATTTGCCCAATGTAGGCGGCAGCGAGAAACTTTAAAATCCGTCTCGTTAAGCAAGGATTTGGCGGTTCCAATGGCTTTCAATGAATGAAATAACGAGACTGTAAAATTTCCGTCATTTTTCCACAAATAAAACATTTGTAAGATCATTTCAATTACAATGCATTTCAATGTATTGCCATATGAACGGTAACTTTGTGGCATATTTGGTACAAATAAATAACTTTACAACATTATAATGCTATCGATTATTAAAGACTTTAATTTAATCTCCAATGATAAATTTAATACTTACGAACGATTGGCTTAAATTATCATTAAAAGTTTCGTCAAATAGTATTACCATACTATGATAATGAATTAATACATAGATTTATTTTTATATTTTTATGACGTTTTTATAAAGGCTTCTATAGAGTTATAAACAAAATTTCAAATAAATATTGAGGAGCTTATTTTTTCATTTCATTTATTATTCTGTAAATTAACACGAATAAAATAGTGCGGAAAAATTGTTTAGTAGAAAAACATATTTGAAAACGTCCAAATACTTCATTATATATGTGAATTTTGTTTGTAAGCAATAAAGATAATTGAAATCTAATATTTATCTCATTGTTTGTGTAAATTTTGTATTCATTTAAAGCTTAATTTTTATGTTTAGTACCGTTTGTTCGTATAATCTTATTATAATGCATTGCAAACATTTTAAATATGTTTTCCTAATATATTATGAAGAAAAGGTATTTCTATTTGAACTTGAATGATAGTCCAGTGGTTTCATAAAAAAAAATTTCTTTTCGATACATTACTTATCTATGTAAAATTATAATACAATTTTTTTTATTATTATGTATTAACATTAAAAATGATATACATATATAATATATATATATATATATATATATATATATATATGAATTGAGTAATAATTAGCAAATAAAAGTGAATGCTTTTATTAATAGAAATATATATTATCAAATATATTAACAAATTTTCATTTGAAATTAATTGTGATTTTACTAAAAGATATAATTAAAATATAAAATTTTTAATTGAAATCCTAAAATGATAATGGATTATATTATTCGAGAAAAGTATTGGATTAATTTTATAAGTAAGCTAATGTAAAATAAAATGTTACATATAATAATGTTTCTTACAAATTTTCTTTGTAATAATATTAGAATTTATAATTGTCGTTAATATATATGTTTGATAATAGTATTTGACAGTTTTTATAAAATTTCGAACAGTTTAGTAACAAATAGATAACAATTTTTAGAAAATTTTTAAATATTACGAATAAATCTTCTTATCCAGACTGTCGATATATGATTATCGTAATTTTTTATTTTTTTGAAGAAAAAAAAAACAAGAAATAATTATACATAACTTCCTTGAAGTAAATTTTTCTCTGTGTTTTTGTTCTTTTAATTTAAAAGAAGTAAATAGTAAATAATGCGTTTTAAATTAAGAAAATTTTGAATAAAAAATTTTGAAGCAAATCATTTTTCATATTCGATACAATGAAAAGTCACAGAATTTTGCATAAATACACATAAATAAATGCACAGCTACTGTATTTTAAATACATTGAAAATTCATAAATGTGCATATATATATATATATATATATATATATATATATATATATATATATATACACACACACCGCGAGACTATCCGAGTTTAAATAATAGAGTTCCACTTTGAAATTGTAAGAATATTCACACTAATTTTATTATTTTCATACACGTGAAAAATTTGTGCACATAATTCATCAAATATAGCCAGCAAAAAGTTCCCTATTCTCTTATTTATGTATATTGTTTATACTCTAACTACTTGCAAAAATTGTCATAACATACATGCTCTTATTGCCAATTGTTGTCTTTGAATGTATGCATATCATTTACACATTATGGTTTTTTATAAAAAAAAAGTTTTTATTTATTCATATTTTATCATATTACTAGTGATTAGAACACATATAACTGAATTTTGGTGAATTTGAAGGTAATGTTGTAATAATTGTTATTGGCAATTATGCCAAGTATAATTATTGTACATTCAATTATTGATTAAAATTTAAATTATAGAAAAAATTACATAAAATATTGTATATAGACAAAAAAAAATATAGATTATTCGTATGGGATCGTGGTAATTGATAAAAAAAAAAAAAAAAAAAAAAAAAAAAAAAAATCCCCTTTTTATCTTTATTTTATTGAATTTGCTATGATAAACAATCTAATATTATATTATACTTACATAATGCTTGCATTAAATTCAATAAATATCATGTATTTAGTGTATATTTAATGCATATAACGATTCTGCATATGGAATTATCGAAGACGAGCATAATAAATTGCGTTTCTTTGAGTCACGACACTATATTAAATGAACAAATGTTTCTTTTTGTAATGAGGCTGTTGAAAGTGACTCCTTTTATAATTATTACGTTCGATAGCTTTTGGATGTCAAAGGTTATGAATTGTTGAATAAATTCTTGATCGTATAAGGAGCAGGAGGATGAATCTACGAAGCGGCTGCTCCCATTAATACGAGCAACAACAAACCAACATTCGTTACAGCTTTATTGCTTGAAATTGGCATAAAATTGCAAGCCACAACATGAATTATTTAAAAATCAGTCACGTAATCTATCCATCAATTTTTTCTCTCGTCTCCACATCGATCCACCACACAGATCCACAAGCGAATGTCATTTATTCTATTGGGATGCGCGAGGCACGAACGTCATTGACGCTACACAATTGTAAGGTCCTCGCGGCGCCGCGACTAAAAAAAGCTCTTTCCTCTTTTGACGTCTCTTACACTCTCGGGAGGGGGGGGGGACGTGTGAATGATGCAGATGATGGAGTGGTGGCTCGCGCCGACTGTTGATTTATGCAAAGCACGTACGCGTGTCGCAGCCGATGAAACGTCGGTCTTGCGAATCTAGATGCAGCGCCGCGAGATGAGACGAGACGAAGCAATACGAGGCGAGCGCCTGTGCAATTGATTTTTCGTTTGGGAGTCACCGAGAGAAAATGGCGTTTATGTTGAGAGTTTATGTATCGGATGTTACAATGGCCATTTGAATATCCACGCTCTCTTTAAAATGCTCCGGATTAGTGAGATTTTCAGGATTACGACTTAATAAAATTCTTACGTTTCTCCGATCATTTCCTCGCGGCTTTGCTTCCTCGACTTTCATTCCTTTACGATGATAATTCGATAGTTATGCAAACATTGGCTGGATCGGATGATGTAAAAATACGATATGAAGCTCAATGTTTTATATAGTATAAATATCTAATATATTATATAGTATATCTAATATATTATATGGCAATAATATAATAGATAATTACGGTAAATTAATTGTAAATATATTGTATATGTTCCACTTAATGTACAATGCCTGCAATTATATGCTCGAATATATAATTTTCAATAAACTATATCTGTTAGAAAATGATGTTGGAACTATTAAGTTGAAAGTACAAAATTCAAACTATATGATATTAAATTCATTCGAAAACTATTATAATACTATTATTTAATACTTAACTATGTTAAGTATTTTGATGAATAATTAAAGGAAGAAAAATTATCTATAGTTAGATTAAAAATTTGAGTATTGTCACTCCCTTAAAATTTTATTATATTGAATTCCTATATCGGACTAATGTTTCAGTATTAATTTTTTCATAATTTCAGGAATTTTCTACATTACTTATGTAATAATAATTTTGTATTTTTACGATCTACGTTACCAATTCAATGTATACAATGTTATGTTCAATACAAAATTCTCGACAATCTATCTAGTCTCATTGCTCGAAATAAAATAATTGTACGATAAATTTTTTGGTAGCTATACTTAAAAAAACAAAAAAAAAAAAACAAAAAAAAAAAACAAAGGAAAGCATTGCATTCATAATTTTTTTTTTCTTTTTAAAATTTTAACTCATTATAACGATATTGTATTTTCTAGGCATAAGTATATAATGGAAAGATCGAGGCACTGTGGCAGAAAACATTAATAATAAAACTTAAGGCCGAATGATTCGCGAGAAAGGATTTGATCCGAGATGAGGTGCCGTTCAACGAGGAGGGATACTACCTAATGGTTTTTAAACATGCCACCTTTCGGTCCTGTCAGTTATCGCTTTCTTCAGGAAATTCTGATCGTCGTATTGCTGTCCATGCCACCCTCGCTCCATGGTCTGGATTTAGGTGAGATTTTGTTAAAGTCAATGAAATGACGGCGCTTTAACCTAGTATTTGCTATAACATATTCGGAAAATATTGCGAGGCGTTGCACCTCGAATTCTGGATAATTGCAGGAATAGATTTTGGATGGTAAATATATCTCTTTGAGCGTGTTACGGACGAAATGTTTGTTGATTCGTTTGATAATGAGAGATACCCTTGTAAATAAGGATTTGTTTCCTTAATATATACCATATCAACCGATATTGGCAAATTACGAAAGTACATGTAATATTTAATTTGCTTTAATAGTTTAAACACAAAATTAAACTCTCTACTTGAAATGAATAAATAATAAAGAATTAATAATTAAGATTTTTTATAGTAATAATTGACCAGAGTATATTTATAATTCTCCGTTAATTTGATCTTTTTTCTATTTCTATTTTTTCTTAGAATACTATTCATTGAGAACGACATTTCATAAATTGAAGTGTTAAATAGTCTAATTAAAATCTCTGAAATGTATTAAAATGTTTTTTAACAGAAGAATTTATTTGATTCGGTTAATAAAGAAATTAACAAAAAAAAATATTTTAAAATACACGAGGTAAGTATAAAATATATAAATAACATATATATTGTAAAATTAAATTTTGAATTTATAAAAAATATATTATTTTATTCTTATTTATGTTTACTTTTATACTACTGAACATTGAAATAAGCGTTAGAGATTCAGAAAATATTAAGGTATACTTGATTATAATAATATTAAACGAAAATATTATTTATAATATTATTGAAATAGCGGTTAAATATAATTGAAAGTTTGTTAGAATTTTCCTGCCTGACTAACAGCATACTTAAACTACTTGGAAAATTTATTAGAGTTTTACGTATTATATGGAGTTTTAAATTTTAATCGGACAATATCTCAACTACTCGACTATTTCACTTTTTATTAAAAAAAAAAAAAAAAAAAAAAAAAAAGCATTTTTTTTAAGTTTTACTAATTTAACGTTTTAATAAGATAATAGATTAACATAATTATTTTCATTAAGTGAGATTAAAATTTGATATTGAAGGAATTTTTTATCAATAAGATAGCAATACTTCCAGTGAAATACTAAAGTACTTATTTAATTGCTTACCGTTAATAAATATGTAAATAATATTCTTTAATTTTCAATATGAATTGAATTGGCTTTAATTTTTCATTAAATATTGGGTGCGTCGTAGAAATATATAGTACATTCATATTCCGTATCATTTTATTGATTTCCTAATAAAATAGATAGAGGCTCAATGTTTGTCAAATTAAACAGAATTTAATTTAAAGGAGTATTTAAAGGTTTTAAAGTTTTATCATAAGAATTGTAAAGAATGCACAATATTCAAAAGGATATGAACTGTTGAGAAAATTATTAATATATGGAAAATTCTTGTCTCTCACATTATTGGGCGCGAGCGACAATATTATATATATATATATATATATATATATATATATATATATATTATTATTATTTAATAATATTGTATCGCTGCGCTCGAAAATTTTCTGGTAAAAATATGTAAAAACAATCAAATTCTTTATATCGATCAGTATTGTGTTATACTTATTGCATTTATATTTATTCAACAAGTGACTACATGACGCAATGGACTTTCATAGATTATATTTAATTAATTAGAATTTATATCTTTACGTTCGATGCGAGGAGCTATTCATACATATTTAAGAAAATGAATAATAAAAAAAAAAAAGCAGATATACGTTGGCAATACTGCTATCGATATTAATGATAAATATTTATATTATTTGTTTATTCCATACAATAACTAGTATTTTCATCAATCATCGAGTGCTTGGAGCAAATAGCAGCTGAATTTTCTAAAGTCAGTCGACGAAAATGCATCATCTCCGGTTATTCAGCAACATGAAAATTGTCTGAAAGCATCCTCATATCTGAAATCATTTTTCCAATAATATAGCTGGTGCGAATTTAGTAAAATGTGCGCTCGAGGGAGAAAGCGACGAGGCATTTTGCGAATCCGTATGTTTCGTGTGTCATCGCACTATTTTGAATGTGCGGAGAAGACGATCGTTATTGAGCGATCTATTGTGGATCATTCGGTTTACGCGTTAGATAAAGCAGCGCTTATCCCTTGCCGGGAAATAATGTTATGATTCGAATCACTGATGCAGCCAAAGACACATTAAACTCTGCAATAAGGATTTGAAATTATTGGAATGAATCGCATTATTGACGGTTTGAATTTTATTTTACAAGCGACAGGAAAAATCTTGCGATTTAACCAGCAATATGGGGAAACGTATAAATTTGATAAGCTAATTGATAAATTAAATTTACATTTTTACGATGGAGTGTGACAATTGTTTTTAAAATAATCTTATATTCGCTAATTAATTTTCTTCAATTTATATTCAATTTAAAGTCACATGTATTTCTCGTTTCTGCACGTGTTTAATAGATTACAAATTTAATGCATAATATAACCTACAACATTATTCGAAATAATTAACAAAATTAATTATAAAATAGTATATAGTTAAAGGAAAATATAAGTTAATTATAAAAATTAACTTGTTAGTTAAATAAAAATTGCTCTATTATCGGAAATGATTTGAATCAGAATCTCATAATTTTTTTTTTTTCATTATAATAAATAATACTTGAAAAAGTTTGTCAGAATTGTCAATATTTTAATTTAATTTCTTAATTTCGCTAATTTAAATATTGACGATTTGCTAACTTTTCAGAATGCCAAGTAATTTTATAAATTTATTATGCATAGGAAATTATTGGTAGAATTTTTATATTCCAAAAACAGAACGCACTAATATTCTTCGACGTTCCTCACGCCTCGAGAATAAAAAAGAAGAGAGCCGCTGACAGGAAAATAATAGTCCCATGGGGAGATGCGTTTATACCCAAGTAGTAACAATCGTCGTTGGCTCGAGAGTTTAAAGTTAAATAACGTGACTACCGCATGTTAAATTAATAATATTATCGAAACAATATTATTGAAAATCCATCAAATATCAAAGCATCATTGTGATAATTCTAATTATTCATAATAATCAATGACCTATCTATCCGGCCCAGCTCATATATTTCTTTGTCGTTAAATTCATAATAAATCCATAATAAGACATATTTAGTTATCACTTACACACACACCCACGTAGCGTTTGAAAAATATTTGACAAATGTTTTGTATTTGTAATGTAATGGAGATAAATATAGAGTACCAAATACAGTGAGATTAATGAATTCGGAAGAGAGTCGTGTCATTGGATATAAAACTATTGGACACATCGTAATTGTATTAAGGAAAATTTTTATAGGATTGGGAGTAGGAAAATATGGCTAATAGAACATTGAATGCTTCACGATTGCGTAAACACTGTTTGGTATGATAATGCAGACTCGATAGTCGCTAGTCACTAATCGATGTTCCACACGATCAGTACATCCGGGTCAATGACATGTCTTGGCCCATACGTTTTAATCATCCATTTAATTAGTCAGCAGCTGCCTGTCATTGACTCGAACTCATATTCAATACCCTTCCAAAACTTTTTATCTCCTCTCTCTCTCTCTCTCTCTCTCTCTCTCTCTCTCTCTCTCTCTCTCTCGCTAATTCGACAAATATCTAATCTCACGCTACATTTCTTTTTACGTCCCACCAATTGATTACCAAACACTTGTGCGACCATTTATTTTAATCATTCATTCGTTGATCAAAAACCAAAATATTTTATACTTAACAAGCCTTATTCTTTTTTTTTTGTCTTTTTCATCCTACTATCAAAAAATCTATTTCCATAAATTATTATTTCTAGCATTCCCACGAATATTTCAAATTGATTCTTACTCAATCTTAATACTTTATATCTCATACTATTAATCTACTCTCTCCACTTTTTCGTTTATTATATCCTACGCTTTTCCGTTGCTTTTTCTTATGTTTCTTAACCATTATCATCATGTGCCACGCTACATTAAATGCAGATCAAATCATAAATTAAATTAGTTTATAATAGATTGAATGTACTCGTTGTTTAAACAGGCGTGGAAATTTATATTCCAGCAATTTTTCTATGATATAAAATAACATTGTTCCGCCGTGAGACTGATAGAATTTCATTTCATTAAAATGAAAATGATTAAGAGGAAAAGAATGACGAAGGCAGTCGAATTTATCTCGCTCGGGAATCGAACCCATCAACTTGTGTTTTTTCACGACGAATACTTCCCTCCCAACGGACGTGTCAATACCCCCTGCACTTCTTCGTTCCAACTCTACCCACACCACCACACCCAATACCAGCCAACAGCACACATCACGCACATGATCGTTCAAATGAGAATTTCTTCGTTATTTCTTTTATTCCTGCATAAAAATAAAAACAAAACAAAACAAAAAAAAAACAAAAAAAACAACAAATTTTATATAATTAATCATCGATTCACATACGAAAATCAATGGTCTCTTGGCTTTATATAATTTCGTAATTCTATCGGACTACTTGAGATTTTAAAATATTTTTTTAATTCTTACGGCCGCTTCCGTATCTCTCAAACGTTAACCCAAACATGTATTTTAATGCAGTTAATGTGTAGAATGTTACTATTAATCGAACCGACTACAAACAACTCGCGTTCAATCAATTCGCAATGTTCATTTCAATATGAAAAGTCGAAAATAATTCATATTCGTAGCTTTTGATCAAAGTTGTAAGCGCTTAATAGTAATTAAATATTTTCAAGAATCTTGGCTCCAATTTCATTGAGCGCCTGACCTTTTCAATTTCTCCTTCTTGGATATTATCCTACGTAGAAGAAAAAATATACAAGACCTTTCAATCAGAAGCAGTGAGAGTGGAATAGCCGAGTTAATCAATTTGTAAAGGATAGACTTAGATTAGATCAAGTGGCTTCATAATTTGGATTGGATATTTTTGTTGAATAAATGCTCGATTAATCATGTTATTCTACGTATGCCAAAATTGCTCACTCACGCATCTAAAAATAACGGGGCAATTTTTTTTTTTTTGTTTTACTTTTTTTTCTTTCCTTTTTATTTTTTATTGACAACCTACCAAGCTATAACATTGTATACTTTCAAATCATCGTTACTACTTTTCCAAGTCACGAACTCTTTTATAAAGCACTATTCAAGTATTAAAAAATATATTAGCATTGACGATGTACGATGCAATATGAAAGGAATAACATAATCACTAAGTGTTGGCGAGTGTTTGCATAGAAGATTTAACTTAATGCGTCGAAATAAATGTTATTTATCCTAAGCGAAGCGAGAAAAAACGTTAGACTAGGAATATTGTACCGCGTAGGCTAGAACTCGTACGCGAGGCAAAACTTGCTGAGACTAATTTCACATCAGGGATGTCCAGAATATCGCACAACATGTAAGCACGAGAGTGCAAAATTCCATTCATATATATATATATATATATATGTAAGACAGACGCACGTGCGCACGTATAATCTCGCGCAACATATTCGCATATACGTATATGCTGCGTGCGCATACATTTGTGTAAGTATGATGTACAGAGCACTAGATCTATAATAGTCGCATCCGAAAGGCTGACTAATCCGCCATCCGTTGCATTCTGTAGTTTTCAAACTTTCCACAAGCCGCATCGCCATAACCTGGCTAGCTTAAATTAAATGCCGCTTTAATTTATTCGTGGCTTTAGACTCGCAACAAACGCATCTTATGGTCTTTACGAATGTTACGCCAACAATAATAAATATTTTTAGGGTTTTTTTTTTTTTTTTTTTTTTTTTTTTTTTTTTTTCATTCTTGGCATTGATATATGAATGAGTTTTATTTATTCTATTGTTACATTTTACAGAGTCAAATTACGTTCTGTCATCTTGTATTAAACTTTATTTCATGGATCGATGAAAACAATATGTATGTGTGTGTGTGTGTATGTATATGTATATACATACACACCCACCCACACCCACACCCACATATACTAAAAAAAAACATTTTCATTTATTTTATTATAATTTATAATAATTAATGAAATATGTAATATTATCCACATTACGTTTATAAACACCTAAAAATTCATTTTCATAAATTATTCTTGTAAAGATTTCATTGTATCTTGTTTCCAAACGTATTCCTTTAATTTTCAATAATATTTTTGCTCCATTATAATAAACAGAACATATACTTACTTATATGTCAAGATTTATATAATATTGATGAAATTTAAAAAAATTTCCTATCTCGTATTAAAAAAATGTATAAACATCGACATTAATTTTTTCAAAGAAATTTTTTTATCAAACAATTTATTTTACGAAATTATTCAATTTTACTATTTCTTGCGACTTGATGAATTGTCGCGTAGCGTGTTGAAATATCCATAAAGTATTTTTCTCTGGTTTATAAATATTTCATAATGAATTTTACTTACGAATTTCAACTACAACCCCTATACATCACATAGACTTGAACAAAATTTTATTTTTTTAAAGCTGCTTACAAATTATGAAACGCGGGCTTATAAAATATAATGTATTAACAATAGCAATATTGATATAGCTCGAGAAAATTATTATAAACGATGATTATTATATTACCTATCATTTTACAACTTATTACTTAAATTATATTTAACATTATTTGAAAAATGATAATTTAATTTTATGAAATAAAATGCTCGTAATGCTCGGAATTACCGGAAGAAGAATTAAACATACAAAAAAAAAAAAAAAAAAAAAAAAAAAAAAAAAAAAATGAAAATAAATGAAAATTAGCTTTCATATACGAATGTGTTAATTCCCATGTAGAGTTTAAAACATAATATTATCACAACAAATGCATTATAATATTAATATTTATTGATTATAGGACAATGTTCGGCTGCACTAGGTATGGAGAATGGCGAAATACCTGACGAAGATATCTCGGCGAGTTCGATGTACGATCCAAGTCTTGGACCGAAATATGCCAGGTACGTCTACGAAATAGATGAAAATTATATTATTACCAATAATTGCCAATGTTTAGATATCTCAACTATATCCTTAAATGCATTAAGCTTTATTAAAAATATTATATTGACATTATATGCAACTGTAATTCTTACAAACGTTATTACTAATATTTTCTTTGATTTACGGGAGATCGATAATCGAAGAAATACTGCCTCTACAAACTACGTGCATTTCATATTCTTGCAAGCGTTCAATCAACAAAATTGCGGCTAATTTTCACGCAAATTTCCAAACACACACCTCCGTATAAAATATCTATATAAGACACGTAAGTTATGAGTCTTAACGACGATAAATCTGCATTAGGAAAAATCTGCGAGCGAATGGTGTTTTCCATTTTCTCTTCTCTACCTCCCATATAATATAATATTCATTCACGTGACGTAAAAGTAGTAAATTTTTCCAACAATTATGTAATCCCTTCATAAACAGTAATAGACAAACAGAATTTATATAAAGAGCATTAAAAATTAAGCCAGGAACATAAACAGAGTGATACATGAGAAAATTTTTGTGAAACTAGATGTGAGATTCTGTTTTCATTAAAAAATCCTTTGATAAATCATTGCGATGTAAAATAATTTATCATGTTGCGCCAGATGTAATTACAATTACAATTACACTGTATGACTCTTTACAATTACATGGTATAAGAAACCAAATAAATGCTATATTATATTATATCACCTTTTTTTGCCTTAAATATTTCTAGAATAAAACTTGTAGTAGTAATAAGGGAGGAAAAACACGCACATATATTTAGATAATAAAGCATGAATTGACATATAATTTTTATAAAGAAATTTTATTTTATTATCAATGAATTAGAATATATATGATGACGCATACTAGTGTATAAATTTATAATGAATTTAATTTGACAATGTTGCATCAATCGATTAATGCTCTAATCATATTTTTAATGTATACAAATTTATATTATTATTTTTTGTAATTCATGTCACTGTACTATTATTTCTTCCGTAATTTATAATGTCGATGATTTATGCAAGTAGTATATTAATATTAAATAATAATATTTCACATAGTAAGACTATACGGATTTTAATTACAAAAAAAAAAAAAAAAAAAAAAAAAAAAAAAAAAAAATAAATTTTAATTCTCCCTCTTTAAAACAATATACTTGGCGTTCTGAAAAGAAAATTAAAAATATGATAATAATTTTATATAACTTCATTATGACATAAAATAACAACACTTCATAGTACTTACTTAATAAACTCAGAATATCTTTTTGCAAGTCATATTGAATTACACAATACATTATATAATATTTAAGTTGGCTAACTTTCGAAAATTAAAGCTTTCCACATATCAATAATCGGATATAATAATTTTGCCGATAAAATAATGAAAATTGTGAAGAAAAAAAAATTAATATTTAAAGAATATTATTTTTAGTTACTTATTTTAAATAAATCTTTATAAATTTATTAATAATTTTAATAAATTATTAATAAATTTTAATAAATTTACGTATCTTTTAGAATTTAGTCAATCATTTATATAATTAACATTCACACGTTTCAATTTTTATATCCTCTATTAAATTACTTTCTTGCCTAAAATATTGAAAATAAAATACAAAGTATTTAAGTTGATAGATAACCAAAAACAAGGTAAATGATGAATATTATGCATGGAAAGTTCGTAGGATTAATTTATGGAAATGTATTAGAAAAAAACTAACTTTAATTAATCAACGGCTATTATCGCGTACTTCAATCACAATATTAAACACGTCAAATAGTACTCAGAATGATAAAAATCTACTTTTCACGTAAACTTTGGATAGACTAAACGAAGTGATAAAAAAAAAAATATTAAATTCCTTTCGCACACGGTCTTGCATGTTTTTACTTACGTCGCCCGACATAAAGGAGATTACTATAAAACGTCCGACTCTCGATCAGAAATTTAGAGATCGATAAGGGCCCAAGTCTGTTGAATAAAGCCGGTGGTGGTATGTGGCTCAATCGTTATTTGGCGTGTGTCAATCACACAGTCACAAGCGTACGGCTTGCCATGTAGAAGAATAAAAAATTTTTTTCAATTAATTTAGTTGAAGGATGCACGGCGAATGGTGTCGCTTTGACCGTAATGACCAATACGTAAGCAAACAGAGGGTATTGAAAACCTAATTAACTATAAGGAAAATCTAACTGAGCGTTGAATAGTCAAGCTTATACACATGGATAATCTAGATGAATACTAAGAAACTAATATACTTACATACGCAGATCAAAGAATTTTAGAAATTACAGACACAAATCGGATACCGAAGTTACTGTAAACGTGCAGAAGAGAGGAAAGAAAAGAAAAAAATATATATATATATATATAAAATAAATTATTTATATAATGTAAAAATATTATTACAAATATAAACACAAATATAAATATGATCTTATAAGGTATAATACATTATCAAAAATTGAATGACATTCATATTAAATTCTATAGGGGCAGCAATGATTAATTTAGGTAAATTTATAGCCACAGTAGCAAACACGTAAAATATTTATAATAATCATTTAAGTTAATCAGTTACATAAAAATATTATTAAATATTCACTATAATTAATATATGATAGTGGATAATATATTCATTTACATTTTTGTCCTTTATTGTGTGATAATAATAAAAAGACGTGGCATTTTATATAATTTAAACGATATTTCTCATCATTATAATTATAAAAAAATAATAATGGTGCATACACGTGAATATATATGTAATTTAACATTATTTATTATTCGAAAATATTAATTCTTGTATTTTTAGAATTGGAGAAGTTGTAAAGGATAAGTAAATGAACAATAATATCAATGCAATAATCTATGAAAAATTTTATGTTTTATTTTACTTACTTGTAGCATTATAATAATAACTACTAAAGTCAACTTAATTATACATGAATTATAATTTTTTTGTTAACTACACTTAAATTTTTATAACAATTTGATTTTCTGTATAATATAATTATAGATCATAGATAGAGTCAATCCGTATTCAATGTCATTTGTCTCAATATCCATGATTTTTTTTTTTTTTATTAATTATATTCATTCCTTGTATCAAATTGTTAATTTATTTATTTAATAATTTTTTTTTTTATTATTTTTGCAGCTCAATACCAACGATATTCTTGCTTTGTCTTGCTCACTCATTTACTCATATTTACTTTTGACTTGTTCTCGATATCGTCGCAAAGCGCACAGCTGATGATGCCATCCAGAAATGATTTATGAATCTGCTTGATATCACACAAATAATGTATGACACACTCTCCTATATTGAATTGAAATTTATCATATTGTGACTTTAAAGTGAACAACCATTTTGTACATCCATAAGGTTCGAAAACTTTAGAACGTACGCCAACAACGGTTACATTATCCAACACACAATCTCTTCGCGCCTCACATAAATATTCTATACTTGATTTTATTATATAGCGTATATCAAAACTATAATAATGAGATAATGAAATTGAAATTGATATTTGTGAAATCATATATATATGTGTGTGTGTGTGTGTGTGTGTCTGTGTGTGTGTGTGTGTATATTGCAATTTCAAGTAACAGATGTGAATAACTGGGACTTTTATGTCGATAAATATAGGCAATACAATGAATGAAAGAACCTTAATATAAGAGTTAAGCTCATTAGTTATTTAAGATGAGCAAAAATTTATATAAATTTTCTATTCAATATCGATGTATACAACATTCATTTGAAAAATAACAATCTTATCGAAATTTTTATTTACATAAAAACTATAGTCTCCCAATATTTATGTACACGTAGAATAAAAAAAAAGTATACGTTTGGATTTATGAATAAATTTCGATTCAGACATTTTAAAATATATAAATTTAAGAATCTAATAAAATTACTTGACATTATTCTTATTTATTATGACTTGTTAAAAATTTATCTATAAATTGTATAAACATATTGTATTTAAACATATTGTAAATAATTTAATTATCATTAATAATATGCAATATTTATGCTCTTAAGAAATATTAAGTTTGACAATGTTACATAACACATTAATCTATTAATATATTGTCAAGATTTATCTCATAACTTTTGCATTTCTAGTATAATTAAATATATATATATATATATATATATATATATATATATATAATATTAAGTATGAACAGAGCTTTATGTAGTAAAATGTTTACAGTGATAAAGAACGATATGAATTACATAAATTTGCTTGGCTGTATTTGATCGTAATTTTTTATTTTTTAAGCTTTCGTAGCTTCAATTTATCAATTATCCACGATTTCGACCGTATTCACAAGAGATCATCCCGTAGTAGCTTTTAAGTTTAACAATACATAATTTATTAAAATGTTTGAACTTGATTAACGATCGCATCTATTATTTAATAATTTTTATTTTCAAAAATACAATTTCATTTTAATAAAAATTGATTTATTTTCTTTATTATATATAAAATCTGGGGAAAGTAGATAAATTTATTAAAAGAAGAAAAACTTAGATTCATGTCTGTGCGAATGATCTGTTTGCAAAATCAGGAAATTAAACAAATAATAAATATACGAATATTAAATTCGATTGACAACGAAGACCATTTGGGAAGTATAACTATAAAATAAAAATTTACAATTTTAATAGAAATATAATAAATAATGATAAATGAATTGAAATAGGCGAATGAGCTAAGTAGAATTGCCAACGTCGTCAACCAACGAATCACAAAAATTAAGAGTTAAAGTAATCACGATTCCTTCCACATGCACAACTAACTTAATCAATTAGAATTAACAATCGATTAGATATATGCATATTATAAAAAAAAAAAAAAAAAAAAAAAAAAAAAAAAAAAAAAAAAAATGCAACGTCACTCAAAATTTCCATATAACTCACAGACACGCGAGAAGCCTCATAGCTGAAGCACTTGCGTAATATTTTGTTCTAAGTACCAGGGAGCATTATTGCCGTAATGGTCGTAAGCCGAAAACCAACTAGTGCAAACGATAAACCGTCAGAGTGCTCGAGATACTTCGGACCCTAACGCACTCGCGCGACACAATGTCGGAGAACATAATAATAGCCTCTTGTAGTGGTAAGAGAAAGCGAGAGAAAGAGTGACAGTAGTAGACCACAATTTTTTTCAATTTTTCAATTTTTTTGTTTTGTTTTTTTTTTTGTTTTTGTAGGGGAGCATAAATGAGAGGGCTAAAATGATAATAGGGACGGGCCAATCGGTCCTACTTCATCGCGATTACCCCGATGATGATATGCTCGATGACGTCGTCTTGAAAGCCAAGGACGGCGCCAAACATACCTTCGACAGTCATTGCGATGGGGGCGCAAACTCGCCCTACGACCCACGGACAATGAAATCGCACGACTCTTCGCACGACTCTTCGCACGCGCTATCGCTCTCGCGTTACAACGCTGTACGCGGGCGGCAGTCGTCTCCCTCTTCCGGCTCTGTATAAAAAAGTCACATAAATTGTAAGAAGCATTACCGCGCTCGTCCCTCTCTGTTCATGCTGCCGTTGCTACTCTTTTGTGAAAGCTGCGCATATATAGGTGTGAGCGATGCACGTATATATCCGCTATTCGCGTTTTTCTGCTTTGTGCGAGGCCAACTGCAACCGGCGGCCAAGAAAGACAGAGAGCACGCGCGGCCTCCGGCAGGCCAACGGGGAGGTGAAATAATTCTTTTTTCCTTCTGAAATTAATGCTTTCCCGGGCTATGTGAGAGCAGATACAGAAGCGTTTTGTTGCACTGTATAACTTATTTATGAAATGTTTTTTCTTTTTTCTTTTTTTTTTTCCACACGGCTAATATTTATTTGCCAAAGGGTCGGAGCTTAATAACACATTATATTTTATCATATTTAGCCTCTTATTTATTTATTATTATTTGCAAAAGAATCTTAGTGCGCGGCATACGTAAGAATTCGAACTGATAAAGTTGGAGTTTTTAAATCTGAAAAATTTCAGTTTTTTTAGAAAAATTTTTTTCATTAGGATGTTTTTTATACGACAGGGCTAATTATCGCGTATGGATTAAGTCTTAGGGACGAGTAAATTTTTGACATTTGCACATCAAGAGCAGTTTTGGACCTATAAATAATTACAAAAACTTCATGTACAAAATTTTCACATCGTATATGCTACTCCAACCGAATTAAATAAATTCTTTATTATCACAATTGTAATAACTATATTATGGGTATATTATATTGCTTCGTTTTATTTGTTGATATTATCTATGTGATTGTTAATTAAAAAAAAAAATTTTTTTTTAATCTTTAACGACTATTTTGGGTTTTATAATTTTTATATAATTTTATCGTCTATATAATTATAAACAATGGCTCATTTATCAATATTATATTATAAAATATTGATTTTAAATTAGATTCATAATCATCCTAATAATTAAGATTACGATCGCACAGTGGAATGACTAAATAACGATTAATACATTTCAATAATCTAATATTATATGTAAATAAATGGTTTGCGTCGATTAATCAATCTTATAATCGGCAAAAAGTGAAAGTAAAAAAATTTCATAAGAATGAAATTTTCAAAATATTTATATTCTTGTATAATATTATTTACGATATAGTACCTTATGGTAAAGATTTTCTATCTAATGGTATAATACTTCATGAGAACATAAATTAACGAAATTGTCATATATTTGAATTTACTGTTATTTTTTTCATCGATACGTTTAATTTTGAATAGTCTACGAACAAAAATGAATGTATACTTAAATAAAACTTTAGAAGCAAATTATTAATTATTATTAATAAAATAATTATTATTTTATTGTTACATCACGAGCTAATTAATCATCTTTAATATGATCGTTAATATGAATTTAATTATCATTTTCAGTATTAAATGTGTAATCGTTTATATCACTTCAACTTTACATACACATCACAAGCTGATTATTACATTATTTTTGTATTTATTAAAAATATTAAAGTGATTATACTACAACCATATGTGCATTATGCATACTGTCCATTAAATTTAGATTTAAATAATATTTAGTATTTTAATAACAAATTACAACATACAATATTAAAAATAAGTATTTCCATTTCTTGTACACATTTGTATTATTAGTAATAGAAGAATTGTTATTGTTATGCATAAATATTATGCATAATTACTAATTATTTACAATTTTCTATATTAATAATGCATTAACCGTATATAATATAACTTGTAAGATTAATTTAATAATGAAATTATAATGTATTTATTTTAATAAGTGACTGAAGCTCATTAAACAATAACGAGTAGTTAACGTTAGATGAAATTTGGATATATATATATATATATATATATATATATATATATAAATTATTTTCACGAATTGAATCATAGAAATTTTAATACATATACGCTTTGGAATTAATGTTTGCATAAAAATAAATAAATATAATAAAGGTAATTTCCTACAAAATAAGAAAATTAACATAATTTTTTAATTATGATTATATGGATAATATTATTACTAATAAATTTTCACAAATGTATTCGGTTATTCGTTACTTATAAATAATAGCCTTAATATTTTACATTAAAACTCCCCTTTCTTTAATACTTGTGAATTTTATTATAATCTAACAAAAATATAATGTAAAAATAAATATCTCAGGTTCAATACTTCACTTCTTAATGCAACCACTTAGGTAATCGTGTAATCCTATCGAGCTAACGTTGAACTAAAAGCAAAGTAAATCATTAAAGTATTGAAATTTTTAAGATAGTATTGAATTGTAAAGAATTTTATAATAGAAATATTAAAAACTGAAAATACTCATGTTTCCTTCATACATTTCTTTCATACGAAATAACCGAGCAAATATTCTAAATGTTAGTTTTTTAAACGGATCTTTCGTGTCACATGACATTAGATCGTTTTACGGGTTGCGTCTACACATAAAAAGATACAACAACGTACAGGTTGAGTACAAAATGGAAGAGGAAAAGATAAGAAAGTAAATGCGAAGAGAAAGAGTTTATATGTCTTTACCATACATTGAAGATTAGATATTTAGCGTCGAGGCGTCTTTTCATTGTCATCACAGCAGTTTTGCATTATTTTTATTATTTTTACTTTTATAATATGCGCATCTATAAAGGTTAAAATGTATCGCGTTAATTATTAAATTGAATATTTTAAATAAATAATAAATAAACTTTAGTCTTTATAATTTTTTTTTTTTTTTAAATATATGGTGCTTTTATAAGAAATCTTATAAAACAGAACTTGAATTCCGAGAATAGAATTGGCTAGCTTAATTTGCTTGTTACGTGAGATACAAAAAAAAAAAACAAAAAAAAAAACAATAAAGTTCACCTTTTCTTCGATTTATTCGATGAAATTTTTCATTATTTTTTAATTGGATTAGACGAATATGTGAAAGTAAGGCTTATATATTGAATATCTCTTGATAATGAATTCACAGCTTTGCAAATGCCTGGAAGCCAAACGTATTCTAATATCATTAAAAATCTTCGTAACAAATACGAAAAAAAAAAAAAAAAAAAAAAAAAAAAAAAAAAAAGGCTCTTAACGGATCATCATAAAAATATATTTATCACGCAAAATATAATTTAAAAAAAGTTCACAATAATTTATAGAATTCACATGCTTTCTATGTTTATATCTAAATTATTGCAATTGTTTATTATTACGCAAAATAAAATCATTATACAATATCTCGAATCGTATGAAATGAAATTCTTTTGACTTTTCAAAGAAGTAAAAAAATATTTTGTCCATTTATAGTGTAGCAAATGAACAAACGGCAGAATCTGTTTGCTAAATGTCCTAAATGAGAGAAGATTTTTCTCATGAAGCAAAAGCGTATGAAGTTTTTCAAAATAGCTCTTTGTCGCTGTCAATGCGTGGAATCTAAAGTAAACAAAGAAAAAATACATTATAGCAATATTAAAAATATGACTGTCACACTTAATTAAAGCATTCAAACTAACACATACAGCAATATAAAGCAATAATATTCAGAATAAGCAGGATCATAATCTCAAAGATATTTCGAGCTCAATTCGGATATTAAATCTCTTGTTATCTTCATTAAAAGCAGGATTATATCATTGTCTACTTCAACGCAAGTTCAGTTTTATAATTTGAATTTTATAAAGTAGGAAATAATGATTTGCCTTAAAAACCAAGATTGATACGATTCATATTTTAGAATTTGAGCTTTAGATAAAAATCTTTGAATTCAATCATATTATTCAGTTTGAAAATGAGGATATTAATAATCACGTTTAGAAAATTATGAATACTAGTATGACTATTTCAAATTGAAGTGAAAATTAATTTTTTAAATATGAAATATGTGTGTGATAAATTATTAATATAAAAAGTTTTGGGAAAGTGTTTGGGATAGAATTTATTAGATAAATCGATTTGGAGTGTAACATGGTATTTATTTGCTGTGAATCAATTTAAAAAATAATGCAGATATACACATATACGCCTAATAATTGTGTAAGGAAATAATTGAGAAATTATTTTCCATTATTTATAATCCTAATAAATTTATATCGATCTTATAATTATTATCTATCAAAATCTAATTATTATCTACTATCATAGTCATCAAATACAAAATGATAAATTAGCATGGAAATAAAATTTGAAATGGTAGGTACATGTGTATGTACAGTATTTTATTATGTGGAATGTGGAAATATTGTTTATCAGTGTATAAGGAAATGGAAGATATTGTTAAATAATTATTTAATTGTTATTAATCTTATTATTAATTATTACATTATTATAATGATGATTTTGGGTAAAGGTTTAATAACATGTTATATTAATATTTACATAAACATAGTCTTTTCTAAGTAAAATATTTTTATCTAAAAATAAATTTGCAGAAATTTAATTTATTTTAAATTGTCCAAATGTAGATATATAATAAACTGTAAATAAATAATGTATATGTTATGATAAAATGAATTTTAATATATAAATAAATTATTTATATATATATATATATATATATATATATATATATATATATATATATATATATATTCTATATATCTCTCTTTTTTTTAATTATAAAATAATATATAATAAAAATATTTTTCCTTATTGATTTATTAGTTCATATTGTAGCATAATGTGTAGTCTTAATAATATTGTCGAAATGTTTTGTGATAACGACAATATTGTTAATACTTGTAAATTGTACATATTTTAATTAAATATAAAGAAGCCGATAATAGTTGTTAATCACATTAAAATAAACAACATTTTGCAATGCTATTACTATATATACTTGTAATAGTTTAAAAGCAATTGAATTTATAGTGATTCTTTTGAATATAAAAATTGTTCTTCATAGTATATGAAAAAATGAGTTTTCGCTGTTAATATAATTATAAAGCAATACAAATTATAAAAAGTTACTAGATACAACACGATTTCATTAGTCTTTTAATTATAAAGAAGTTTTATATATATATAAAATATATATATATATATATATATATATATATATATATATATATATATATATATATATAAATTATCTATAAATCTTCCTTCTGATTAGTTCAACTTTTATGGTACTTAAAATATTTCATTTTTTGAAAGCATTTTTAAATTTTATAGTTTCCACAACTTTAGAAACTTTTACATTCTATTCATTATATATTATATATTATGACATATTAATATATTAATTATTAATTATTAAGTTTGATTAATTTAAGTATTATGAAATAAATATAATAATATATTTGTTCATCTGAAGAAAATTAATATTTCTAAAAACAAATTGCTGTCATTGAGTTTCTATATTTTTCTAACGTTTTAAATTATGCAAATGAAATTTTTGTACATTCGCCTTCTTCTGATCATTTGGTTTCTAGTAAGTGAAAAATTCCGGCCGTTGGTAACTGAAGTTGAAAAAGGAACTTCCACCGAAGTTATCGATCAACCATTCGAAAACCGTCGCTTACATGTGATTTATTCAAATACAAAGTGCATATACATGTCATATATATATATATATATGATATTAGAATAGCTACAAATATTGAGAAAAAACCAGTATTCTTAATAATAAGCTTGAAATTGCGTCTTCTCCATTCGACGTAACAACTACGAAAATAAACAGAGTTGCTTTGAAATACTATATTTGTTTAGCGATTTAGTTGTAAACATTCTAGAAATTTAAATATCAATGTATCTCTAAATATATTTATGTTCATTCATTGTATTCATATAACCATTCTATGTAACATTTATGTACTTGGATTTGTCAACCAATCAGAAAACTGAGTATTTAAATGAAGAAACTTTACAGATGCTGAGAATGTGAATATAAATTGCTTTATGTCAATGTCAATTTTTGAAATAAGTAAAAGTGAAAATCTTTTGTTAAGAAACTTTTAATAATAAATATTTAAAAATCACTGACCTGCAATGCGAAGTTATTTAAATATGTTTACACAATGAAGTTTATATAACAATATTTACATAATAAGTTTATATAATAATTGAAGTTTATGTAATTATTATATTGTAACCGATTAAACACAAATAATTCAAAGTTATAACTTACAAATATTATGATTATGAACAGATTTTATTTACGGTGGCGTGCGTAGAAATAATAAATAATTAAAAAATATCTATCCATTTATAATTGAATTTTGAATGTTAATTATTATTACTTCTTTACGATATTATTAACTATCATTGTGAATGTTGTCATTATTGTATTGTTGTAAGTATAAAGTTTGCATACCGAATAAAAATTGTTTATTTATATTATTCAAAATAGACTTTAATATTATTGTGTTTCAAAGCAGAAAACTTGATTCATTAAATAATATTAACATGATACTTATGAGTTTCTCTGAACAAATAATATTATTTCTTTTTAATTTTCACAATTGAACTTTATAAATAATGCATTTTGATTTATATTCTAAAACAGAGTTAAAAAAAAAACAAAAACAAAAAAAAAAAACAAAAAAAAAACAAAAAATTTTTTTATTTTATATTTAAGTTGGATTATTTTACTTTGATTTACCTTACCTACTTCTCCGATGCTAATAATTGCGAAGCTTTATAAATTAAAAAATATTAATAATAGTACGATTCATTTAATTAAACAATAAGCATAAATATAATGTAAAATATAATTTTTCATCTTTAAACGATTAAAAAACGTTTTATCTCGAATTTAGCTTTCAAGTTTTTAAAAAATGAAAATTTATATTTCCTATTTCACAATATGCCTTACTAACTTTGTGGACACTACAATTAACGCATTATTGCACGTATTATCGATAGATGTATGTTGTATATGACAATATTTTTATTAAAAAAAAAAAAAAGAAATAAACAAAAAAACAAAAAACAAAAAACCAATCACAGCTTTATTCGCATTTATTTATACTCTTGTTTACATACACGTTAAGGCGAATATTTTCTTGAATTCTCTGCGAAAAAAAAAACCTATTTTCGCAATTAGCAATCCATTTGCTTATAGACCAATTGTCCATATTTCGTTAAAACATTGTTCCGCTAATCTATATTCTTAATATTTAATACTTAATAGATTGTTCGGTTTGCGAAGTAAAAATGTCCGCGGTAAGTGTACGTTCGAGAAGACATTTTGCTACAGTTGTCGAATAACTGTAAAGTATGTCACGTATGTATCTGTTACTTCCATTTTTCGTCTCCGATGTTATTTCGAGGATAAAGCAGTTGTAGCAGTATCAACAGAATGGGAGGACCAACCAGTGGCCGAGATAACGAAAATCGATTTCATTCGCTTCCGCGATAGTGTGAACGAACGTTCGTTGCCAGTCGATTTCACTCTACTTGATCAACTCCTACCATAGCTTCGCTCACTCTACGTCGCGTGAATACAGGAGGTTCGTCAACTTCATATTACTTGGCCAAATTTCAAATAACACCCAACCCTACAATTATCCACGAAGTTTATACAAACGACGTAAAGAACTTGTAATAAATAGTAATTTTCAGTGTCGTCACGGCTAATTTATTAATATAGAATATTGACAGTCTTGTTAAACAAACATGATGAGATAATATTTTCTTATAATATCCAGTTTCTTATTGATTAGTAAATAACAGCTACAAACAACAATGTTGTGATTATAATTGTTCCTATAATTTGTAATATTTTCTATCTAAATTTCATGCTTAGACCAAGTGTTTGTTGTATATAGTATAGTGTGTAGTGTACTTATATTGTATTGTATTATAAAATATATTGATACATGTCAATGATGATAATTTCGTTGTATATTTGTTTACGGGACAATGATAAAATATTTAGATAAAATATACGAGATGATTGGAAGTAAATGATTATCATGATTCTTAAATTTGACAAAGAAAATAATCAGATACCACGTCATTTGTCACATTAAACTAATGGATGGCTTGGCTTTTTGCATAGAGAGTCAAAACAATCCTTCCATTACAGAATTGACGAAATTGGAAAATAAAAAGTACAGTCGTTGAAATAAAACTAAATTTGCTGAACGTTTTAATATTGTTGAGAAGAAGAGCGTGAAATTTATCTTCCGTCTATTTGCTATTCTTAATGATTGTTTTTGTCCTTTGCAAGAGACGAAATAGAAGTTTAATTTATTCGGATAGAAAAGATTTTTATTTAAATGCTCTTGAATTATCTGTATTTAATAATCAATTAATTATCTTTTTTTAATTCTCATCATTTAAATTTCATAGTAATAATAATTTATAAATACTTATTACACGTAAAATCTATAGTTTTCTTTATAACACAAATAGCCTCTGTAATTTGTTTAATTTCTGACTGTTGTTAAAGGACGAATTGATACAAATGACGGAGCCGTTAGAGGATAATATCGATTATTTCGACTAAGCATCGAGTAAATATAGTAAATCGTTATGAATTTGCGATAATCTAGTATTAAAGTTATATGAGTTATTCGATAAATTGTTAGTTGAACATTATTTTATAATAGTATTGTTGGATAACTTTGATAAAATTTACCCGCACGTTTTTCCCCATACTCTATCGATAAATAAATAAATAAATAAATAAATAAATAAATAAATAAATAAATAAATATATGTTTGTATCGATTGTTACATAAGTACATATGCAGTCAAAATGATTGTATATAGATTATGTATGTAGGTATGCAGTGCGTGTGAGTGTATATTCTTTATTGGAGTATATTCTTGATTAATGTGACGAAAAAGAACTTAAAGATATTTATATTATAAATATTTATTCGATTTAGTGATGAACGACTCTGTCTGTAGCCGACGTTTTAATGGCGCCGAATCGATATTTTCTCAGTTTCAATATATATATATATATATATATATATATATTAGCCGAGTGTAGTGTGAGTTTGACTCGGGTGTGCATCGGTTAATTATTGTATATTGCCTGTGTTAGATGTCTATGGAGGTGCGCATGTTCACGACCGTCTTAGAGACATTAGATTTGATCTTAATTAAATTGTTATGAGAATTCACGACAGGAACAACTATTATTACTGAATTTGCCAAACATATTCCAAGAACTTATTTAATTTAATTAGAAACAATTAAAAAGCTCGATGTTTATGCGTTTAGTGGAAATCCACTAAAAACCATTAAACTATGGAAGGTTGAGTTTACTTGAACAAGCAATGAGAAATTTAAATGTATTTTCTAAGGCAACGGCTAACTGAAGTCCTCGTACGTATGATATAATTGTCACCTAAATTTCGTGAAACTTTTAATGAATTTCATTGAAATTGTACGAAAAATGGAAAGTGGAGTGCGAAAAAATTCAATTTGAAATAACAATTACTGGAGGGACTTTCATTTTCAGAGTATTTAACAATTGTATGTATTGCGAGAGCACCATAAAACAGAATAGTGGAGGATTTTTTTTTAATTAAAATCATCATTGTATTCAAGGAAAGTGTATAAAGTACATGTGAAAAAAATTTGAGAGCGATGCAAAGGTGGGCGAGGAGAAAGACATGACGGATAAAAGGAATGGGCGGACGAGAGAAGTTAAAGCACGGGTTGGGCAGGAAAAATTGAGAGGCGAAGGCCAGCGAGAATTTTCATGGATCATTTGGCCGATGGCGTATTTGCTGGTATACATTCCGGGAATATTCGATAACCGTTGGCCGTAGTCGAGAGATTGCGCTATGAGCTCTCGCTTATACTTGTGTTCCGTTATCCACTCGTAAACGCGACTCGCACTAACGGACGTTTCCTCCCTCGCGGCCGATTTCCTCTTTGTGTTCCCGGCACTCCCTCCTATCTGGAATGGGACATTTTTGCGGCGAACGAGTCGGGCGGGGCGGGAGGGAGGGAGGGAAGAAGAGGAAGTATGAAATCAATGGCGGTGTAGGGCCGTTAATGCATCGCCTTCCTCTTCAAACTATATCAGAAGTTCTCTGCCACTTACAGCTCTTTTCATGAATTTTCCTGCTATTCTATAACTCACCCCTTTTCACTCGTGCTACTTTCTTTTGCTCTCTTGGACAAGTTCGTTTATTTCTTTGTTGAACATGTTCTTGTTTGTATTTCGCTAACTCCCTCCGGAGACGACCATTTGCAGATACTTAAAATAAAAGCCAAGTTTAGCGGGTTTGAATTGTTTAATAATTTATTATAAGAGCTCTCCAAAAAGTTTGTTCACTTTATTGAAAGTTATAATAATATTCTCTCAAGAAACTAATATTTCATTAGGAGCCATTTTATAGTTAATTAAGTTTATAAATATAAAAAGGACGTCTGCCATATTATTAACAGATCTTCGTGCAAATTAAACAAAATTCCATTTAATCACGAGACGTGCCTACGATTCGCATTACAATTTAAATTAATATTTATTACTATTTACAATTTATATATCATCTCGTTTATTAGTATTTAATTTTATTCTAACGATCTAAATTATTCACGCAATTTCTGAAAATATAAATAGTGTCATGGAGAAACGATTCACAAATTTTTATGAAAATCAGGAGCATTCAAAGAACACACACACGCACGTACGCACGCACATACGCACGCACGCACGCACGCACGCATGCACGCACTCACGCACACAGACACACAAACAAAAATTATTCGATTTTCGATTCGTAATATTAAAGATTTAACGATTGACACATACCCAAAGTCAACAAAAGTAAAAACTCTTATGGATTTATTATGCTACTTGTAATATAATTTAACACTAATATCATGATTATTTATAAAATAATAATTCTCATTTTTAATAGAATTTCAATATATTTTCATTATTAATTTGAAAAATTTTCATATACATAGTTTTGAAATTTGAATAATTATTTCTGTATAATTATATTAATATGTGTGTGCAGGCGTAAATGTATACTAGGAATAACATTTCTTTCCTATTTTCTGGGCAATTCTTCTAAAAGTCTGTTAAATATTTTTTTTAACAATTTTACTAATTATTTTAAAGAAATTTATCATTCCTATGTCAAGCTAAAACTTAATCATATATAATATATCATAATCATTATTATAGAGTTTACTAAAGTGACTTACAGTAAAAATTTCGAAATATCTTTACTAATTAAATTTTTTGTACCTACAGTACCAATAATGTGAATAGTACTGAATATTGTAATTTAATATCAACTTTACTCTCATTATTATGTAAAATTGAATTACCGGATGAAATAAATATAATAATAATACGATGATTCAAATTAGTTTTTATCATATGCTCGAAGCATAGTTTACATGTGATGAAAATTTCAACGATTCTCCTATCATAGATGCCCAACAATCCTTAACGTTAAAATCGTAATATTTGGATAACAAAATCGGTTTTTACTATTAATATAGATATCGATTTATACATTTTCTTTATAATTTATTATAAAAATAATCAATAATTCAAAGTATTTTCATTGGTGTTACATAAAATGGCGATATTCAATAGGTGTTTATTGAATTTTATGAAGAAAATTAATATTAAATCATTAAACAAGAACAATATTAATATAGATAAGAAATTTTTATACTAATATTATATTTTTAAATAAATGAAAATACTCTATAAATCAAATGAAATTTTCGGAGTATTTATTAATTATTCGTAAATTATATTATTTTAGTATTATGTGTTCATTGTTCTGGTTAGGACAATAGAAAAAATTGTGTCTCTTACCAAAATAATATTATTAAATTCTATTGTCGTGAAAGAATATACTATTTAGAATTCAATTTCTCATTCCAACATTACTTAAACTTATTTCTAATTCCACGATAATTATATGATTCATATGAAAAATTGATCATTATTTTGTACTTATAGATATCAATCATATTACCTTATATTTTCTTTAATGATTAATCACATTTTTGCATAAGATTGTTTAGAGTAAAAATAGTAAAACAACTGAAAACAAATGAAAAAGCAATATTCTTATTAGAATGAACATTACATGTGCATACGACATGTGCAACTTTACAGACTTTCAATTTAGGCATAAATTGTTATGCTCAATTTTTTCATCTCAATTTAATATTAATTCCATAGATGTAGATATATTTTTAAATGTATCGATTAGGAAATAATATCATTCTTCAATGCATTTGATATCATCGCCATGTGAATGACTTCTCTTTACACCCTTTCTCATACACTAGTCTGTTTTCGTTTTTTTCTTTATCTTCTTGTCGCTACTTTTGTTCCACTATTCTTTTCTCTATATAGTTTTTCATTTTTAAAGGCCACTTCTCCCTTTCATCTTCGCTTTTCTTTCTTTCGTAAGCGTTCGCTTTGAATATGAATATACAACAGTCTTTGATGGAAGATGTAATAATAAGACTTTCACGCGGCGCAGTAGTTTCAAAATAATACCTGCAAATATGCTTCAATGGTAAAATGGCTGGAAGAGATCGAAAGTAAAGCTTATATATAGTAGTGCGAGCAATTCATTGTACATTGAGTAAACAAGTGGATGTGTATTGCATTTGGCCTGCGTGACTTTTTAAAAGATCCTTTTTATTTTTCCTCAAGAGCGAGGCAGCAAGCTTACGCCCTCGAATGGCCCATTTTCCTTTCCTCGGTTGGTGGAGGTTGGTCGACGAGGCGACCCATTGAACGATGAAAGCGTTGAAAAAAGACGAGTCTTCGTTCTCCTTCATTCCTTTCTTTTACTGGCCTTTTTACCAAATTACTTTTGGTGCTTGAGTAGTCTTTTGGGTGCTGATGCGGAATTGTGAGCCTGAATACGTTATGTTGATTAAGCTTCTCGACGGACCTGTTAAATTTCTTAAAGTAAACTCAGACTATTCTCAACATTCATTTTTACATTAAAATATTGATACAATGAATAGTCTAGTGGACAATTGGGGAGAGTCATTTATTTTCATGATATATATGATTAGGGTCTGTGAAGTACGGGAATACTTCTTTTGCAACGAACGTCTTATTCTTTTTAGGAATATTCATTTTACAATAGTGTTTAACAATATTCAGGCGAGTGGAACACTAAGTGTTCCACTCGCTGTGGTATGTTTTAATATTAAAAAATTATTATTTTATTTTATTCTTGTTTACGCGACACACCGCAAGTATTCTTTAGTTGTGATAATATTGTCGAAAAATATCGTACAAAATATAATAATTATATTACACAATATATATATATATATATATATATTAACTTCATATTAATGTGATATATTTTTTATAAGTCAAGTAAGATCTGAAGAATAAAATAACTCTAATAATTATATAACTCACGTGCTTGATTCAATAATTAAATTCATAATCGTAAAATTTTACTTTCATGAACAAGATTATATGGTTTTTGAATTATATTTAATAAAAAAAAAAAAAAAAAAAAAAAAAGAGTATTTCGTGAATAGTCGATTGTAAAAGAAATTGATTGAAAGCATCTAAATTAATTGCATATTTGATAAATTTTAAATGTTAGTACAAATTAAATAAGGGCAGGCGCGCATGTATTATAAAAGAAAAAGATACAGAAATACATACATAATTACAAGTATAATAGAATTCTATAACAATACATTATTAATTTGATATAAATATTGATAAATTTTCGTTAAATATTTTATAAAGTAATTAATGTAACATTTCATATATATGTTATATTATTTTTATTGTTATTTTCACACTATTCTTATAGTTTCACATATACATATTACATTAAATACATATAGATGTCGAATTCAACGATATTTTTATTAAATATTCATTGAGATATTATATTTAAGATTGAGATATAATGATTATATTTTGAAAATAGTCTATACGGTTGTTGTTTTATTATTTTAACACAAACATAAAAGATAATCTCTTCCGAAAGTTTAAATTCAAAATGCAATTAATGTAAAAAGTTTTCAAATACGATAGATAAAATTTAATAATTATTTTATAAATTTTTTTCCGCAAATGATTAGCATAGTATGCTTTTTATTTTTCTTATTTGATTATTTAAAAGAGAGTATAGTTTTGTATTAATTAAAATGACTACAATAGTTTATTCATATAATTAATTAAGGTTTAGAAATTCTTTTTCTACCAATATCTTATGCATATTAAATGAAGTATTATGATTTGCTCACATATAATTTTCACAAATTATCAATTCTTAATTGTACTCTATTGTATTTGTTATAATTCATCAAAAAAAAAAAAAAAAAAAAAAAAATATATATATATATATTTTTCATTGTGATTATAACAACGGGTGTGTGTGTGTGTGTGTGTGTGTATATATAATTTTGATAACTAATAAATGTATTTGTAATGTTGTATTGAAATAATCGTTTACGTTTTTTCATGATAAAATAATTTTAATTCTTGCTAATTTGCTTTTAGATTTAAAATTATTAACTTCATTATGTTCTTCGCAACTATTGTTATAGTGTAGAAAGTTGAGATACCATTTATAATAAATATTATCGATGCATTATGTAGAAAGTCATTAGTTATGAAAGTCTAAATTAATTAAAATTTTAATATGTTTCCAAAATAAAGTTGTAATTTTGTTCGTTTTTCAATTATAATTCCATTAGAGGCTTTTTTAACGTGGAATTTAAACTTAAACCTTTATTTAGTTCTGCATACTTTTGCTATATGCATATTACTTTTGCATCGTAATTATTCTGATGAGAAACTGAAAACGGTATATTATTTATTTGCTTTTCATAAAATTTTTATAGTTTTTGAATAGTTTTCTACAAAGTAATTTCACGAAAATTTTTTTTATCTATTAAATGTAACACGGTATTATTACTTCAATATAGTGCATACATTGATGTATTATACTTTCACAACTACAAATAAGGTTATCACTAAGCAATAAGAGCAGCCGCAATCTCGTTATCCTTGTCCCGACATTCTTGCATTTTAACTATTGGATCACTGCCTCGTTCAAAGCGTTGTATCAAACTTAATTCCACATAACTTTTAAATTCCTTATTATAAATTATTTCATTGTAAATAATAGTTGCATTAACAATATCTATGTGATGTTCTTATTTTATTAGATCTGATAATACATAATTATTATGACATTAAGTAGCGGAAGCAGTGAAATTAACAGACATTGCGTTATATATGACTTATTTTATTTTATTGAAGCAATATAAAAATTTACGTTAAATTTTTTATATAATATGATGTGAAAATGTTTTTGTAATTTTACAAAAGAATTATATGGATGTAATTGTTAATCGAAGCTTCGAATATTATAATTATAATTTATATAAGCGTAAAGAGCGTTTTCATTGATATTTCAGTTCGTAAATTATTATACTCCATTCGGATAATTGATTTGCAATATCAAAATATTTTACAAATATTAAAATTATAGAGATTGATATTGTTCTCGTGAATTGTTAACTCGTAGATTTCCCTTGTATAAAATTAGAATTTTCCGAATTCTGTCGAACCGCTCGGTACAAGTGGAGAGAAAAGTATGAATTTCTCTCGATGTGAAAATGCAGTTAACAATCTTACGAAACTACTTAACACGTTAACCCAATTTATCGATGAAAGCACACAAAAATCTAATTATAGCCATACAGCATGAAATAATTAAACAAAACCTCGGGAGAGCTCGAGCCATCCTTGAAATGCAATTGAGGCGCAGCAGCGACAACAAATTAGCGGAGGAAGTCTCGCGCACTTCGTGGTCGAAGCTAATTATGGCGAAGGAGAGATCGTCGTGCCCTAAGCTCGAAATTTACGGTAACTCCCGTTACTAATGCGACCCTATTGGACCTCCTACTTAAGTCTAGTGACTGGCTCTCCTAAGGATGCCGAAATACCAACACGGAGCTACGCTTAAGAAACAGCGCAAAAGAGTGAGACAATGGAAGAGTCTAGTAGTGGTGCCGCATTATGTCGGCTTCATCAGTCGAAAGGCGGCGCATTAGCATTACTAATGACGTGGATCGTTATCACCACGTGCTCTTATCCATGCACTATTGACCAGACACTTGGACCTTCCCTCCCCCTCTTTCACGATTCTAGGCTATGAAATACTGGGCGCACTAGTTATATTAGTGCATAAATTCAAATAATGTCGATTTATATGCTCACAAGCTTCTCTCACTAATAATTAGATTGCATATTAATTTTCTCTTTTGATTACATCGGTTAACAGCCACTGCCTTTTATTCTAATTATTCCATCAATGTAATTTACACCAAATCCTGTATATGTTTCTTTCTAATAACGAATGTGTTTGTCAATTATATTGAAATTTTGTTTGTTATTAATGAAAATTTAGCTCATTTCCAAGTACTATCCAACATTTACATGTATTGATAATAACTGGATACATACATGTATATATATATATATATATATATATATATATAATTATTAATGGAATAAAATTAATGGTATTAATTATGATTTGAACTGTGATATAATTTTAAAGAGGTCCGCTTTCAGATACTGAATTCCAAAGATTAATACTATTTTTGTTTTCTCTTACTTCGCATACTGATCACTTACTGATTTCATGCATTTATTCATATAATTTCATTCATAATTTATTCATTTATATATACATTGAATCATCATTATTTTAGGCTCAGAATTTGTAACTTATGCATTTGCCAATATTTTTATAAGAATTGAATAAATAATTTTGCCAGCAATATGGTGACTTTTATTTATCAATATTTATTAAATAATGAAAATTGAAATAATGAAAATTCATATTACTCATATAATAAATGTCCAGCGATGAACTGTTCTTATCTCCATTCCACTTGATACTTGATATTCGAATTGATTATCAAGCAACGAGTATCGTAAACTAGGTTAAACACATATGTAAATGCATCATGCATTTGTAGAAGAAATAATTTTGTTTTTCTATTCTATTCAACTTTATAGTTTCTCGATTGATAAGCCAGAATTTTAGATTTTTAATGCTTTTCTAACTACGCCCTGATAATTCTTGATAAAAAAAGTCTAAAGATACATTGCGACATTTTTTTAATTTTCAAATTTATGAATTATTATTGAATGATATATTATTTCATGAAAGTTTCTTTAAAGCTGGAAATTATAAGTCGATTGCACTCTAAAAAAGGATTTTAATGTAGAAGTCATTCGATTAGGGAAGGATTTCTTCATCTTGTTGAATTGTTTCGTACCATTAACAAACTTTGTTCACATAATATGTTATTATGATATAAATAGTGAATTACATAATAATATACAATATTATAGTAATAAGTTTTAATCATTAATTAATATTTCATTCTCTATATTAATAAGTTACATATAAAGTCTGTAAAGCATTTTAGAGGAATTAAAAACTTTCTTATGTATTTATTAAATTATTATTTATTGTGAAATTAAAGTTCCAAATGAATTTTCATTATCATTTTTCACATAAGTTATATAAGAATTATTTTATTTCTTCTGCAATACACACAATCACATTAAATTAAAAAAAAGAAAAGAAGATCTTCTCATGTTATTATCATAATTTCCATCCCATGTAAATGACATAATCATGTAGTATTTTAATGCTTCTCGTATCAAAAGTCCAATATCTAATAATTATGGCAATATATCACCGATGTAACAAAATTGCATGAAATCATTAGCTGTGATTCCAATATTATACTAATTTAAAATATATAAAACATCTAATCAATTAGAAAAATAAAAGAAACGTAAACAAATGGTAATAGAAAATTGTGAAAATTAGAACATTAGATACTAAACGTGTCTTAGATATTCCGAATAAAACAGGTTTTTAGATAATAATCTAGTTATAATAGAAATCAATGTTCATTAAACGGCAATGGTAATCTTCAAATGACAATAATGGCGAATCAATAATGGTATAATCGATAGATTTTAATGAGACATTTTTGAGATCCTCGACAACGAAAATAAGATAAGCTATATCAATATTACACAAAACCGACTTGTAATAATAAATTTATTTTCAAATACCAAAAAACTTTTATTTAGTAGAATTGCCATTGTCTAGACAAATAACAAAATTATTTATCTATATCAAAACATACAATTGAATATTATAAATTAAAAATATGTTTTAACGTAAATCCTTTTCAAATAAAATAAATATTATTCATTATAATCTACAAGATGTCTGAAAATATTTAAATAAATTACAAGCTTTAGTGGGTTAGGGACAATCTACATGAATGCATTCATAACAAATAATTTGAGGTATACATTAATGCATTTTTAATAATTAGTTATCTACAAAGAATATTTAATGTATTAGAAAAGTCAATATAATGAATATTATTGTGTATTAATATGAGAATAAGCAATTGGCCAGAATAGGTAAAGTAATAAAGGAAGATTTTTCACGATTCATTTGTTGTAATAGCAATTAACAGTTTCACTCAATATCGTTTTGGCTTCTCAACCTCAAATGTAGTACAGACAGGCTTAACTGCACAATGTGCAGTATGGCTGCCGGTATCTTTACGTATACTAGATAAGGCTTCTCAACTGAAACAGGATACAATTTATCAACGGCTATCTTCACTTCATTTGACATGTACTTCTCGATGATACTGGTTTGTGGTACCCGAACCTGTACTTTAGTAAGACACGGTAGATGTGTCTGATTGTTGTAGAATTCTGGCACTATAAACTTTCGCCTGACAAGGACGTCATTATACTGAATAACGATTTACTAAACATAACGAAATGTTTACGTTTCTAATATATGCTGAAGAATATTTGGAATCATCGTTTCAACTCCACACCATTATTAAATACGAATCTCCATATTTCGAACTTTCAAACAGTGGGATACGCTTCTTCTTATTGTATTCGACTGAATTTCGTGGCGTATTTTACTTGATTAAGCACTGGGATTTGTAAATCCACCTGAAAATGATTTATATACTGAACAAATTTTGATAGATTTTTATTATCATTATGTTTTTGCTTGATTTATTATTTATTTATAATATTTTTCTGTTTCATGTATATGTTTGAGATATTTTTATCAACCCAAGACTTTTATTTCTGAGACTTTGAGAAAATTTCGAACTACATAGGCATAGACATGACTATTATTAATTATTATACCTAGTTGATAAATAATTTTTTGCCTTTATTTTTAGCTATTAGATATGAATACGCATTGAGTATAATTATTCTATGCATCACAGTTTAACAATTATATAATTAATTAAAATATAGATAAAATATATTTATGATAATGTAAAATAAGTTTAGTCGATAACTAAAATTATTAGTTTTTAATTAATCTTGTTAACGATACGAGTTCCTCATATTTTTATATGTTTCCTAAGTGCCTTCATCCCCAATATATTTTCTCTTATAAGAATATTATAGGAATTGACATTTTAATAATTAATAGAATTTTATTTATTTATATATAATGATGCTGGCCGTATAAATAAAATTAAAATTAATTTAATTACATATATATATATATATATATATATATATATATATATATATATATATATATTATAATTAATATATTATTAGTTAATTAATTAGAGCATAATCATTCCATTTGAAAATTTGACTTGAAAAATGACAATTGTATTATATCAATAATGTCGTATGAAAAATTTCTATACACTTTAAAAATTAATAATTACACGTATAGGTAAATAAATAAATCTGACATACTAAATTATATAAAATTTTTAAAAAAATTTTATAAAACTTCACGCTATATATTAAAGAAAATACAAATATTATTATAGAACGTTATTGAAAAATTACTTTTGTAGACTCGGACGATTCTATTTGAAGTCGATAAGATATTTGTAATATTTTTAAAATGATGAAAGTAATAAATTTGATGAACTTAAAATTTTCGCATTACTTTATATTACATTAATAACTTATAACGCAAAGGCAAATTATGTTGTTTTGCTTTTTTCTATTGTTTTTTCTTTTTATTTTTTGTTTCGGTTTTCGATTTTTGTAGAATTTGTATATATTGGCATATAAGATATTAAACGCAAAAAGATTTTAAAAGGTTATTCTATCATTGTTGTTGTTGTTGTTGTTGTTGTTGTTGTTGTTGTTGTTACGATTGTTATTATTATTATTATTATTATTATTATTATTATTATTATTATTATCATCATAGTCATCGTGATCGTCATTAAAATTTAATAAAAATATTCCCGTAAACTTTACAATTTCGCCAGGTGTGTATGCATAAGAGGTAATATAAAGCATCAAAAATCCATTTACTTCAGATTGCGAAAGGACAAGGGTGGAGGTGCTTGGTGCCCCAAGAACATGGTTACAAAGGAAGGTAAAGAGTACCTGGAGGTTAACCTCCACAGTCCACGAGTGCTCACGTCGACGCGTACTCAGGGACGGTTTGGCAATGGCCATGGCGTTGAGTACACCGAGGAGTACTACGTCGAATATTGGCGGGCCGACTTCACCGATTGGAGAAGATGGAAAAATCGCCGAGGAATGGACGTGAGTACTACTCCCATCTTCGTCTTATCACTTCTTTCTCTCCTATTCCTTTTGTGTTTTATCTTTGTCGATAGTTTACTCGTAGCTTGGCAATAGAAGCATTGGATGTGTAGAGCGGGAGCGCGCTGCGCTCGCTGCTCGGAGAATTTGAATAATGCAACGCGGGTAGGATTTGCTTATTTTCTCGTGATCCGAGATTGAGATTGTCGTGTTTGCGAATGGCGTCGCATTGAACTCTGATCGAGTATTTTTCGAAACTTTTGCATTGAATGTGAATAGCAGTATTCGTTTGGACAATTGGCAAGAGTATCATCGGTCACGTGTTAAATATTGTGATGCATCAAATTCAATTTTACCATTTGTTATATTCTACATTTTTAATTGATTCTTTATTCTAATCTTAAAACAATGAAGCGTATATTCAAGAAAAAATCGAGCGTGCATATGAAAATACCCACGTACATATATTAACTGCTGCGAGCTTTTATTCAACACATTAATAAAATCAATATATGTCTCATAATCAATATCAATATCAATATATATTAATATCGTGTATGAATTCGTGGTAGTGCTGTGTGACATTCGTCCATTAATGTATCGATATACTTTTAAATGGTAGTATTTACGGTATTTGTTAAAGAAGAATTAAGAAGAAGTTTTACTTATATAAATGATTTTATAACTATGTAGATGCTTGCAATATAGCGACTGAGTAAGTTTAGTCGCAAGTTTATCCATCACATATGTGATCAATAATATTTATACGCCTTGTTTCAACGCATCCATGACTATTTAAAATATTAAAGTCCTCGAGTAACAATACAATATTCATAATCATCGTTAACTTCCGCATTTACATCTTGTACTTTCATTATTGTAATAATATATATTGTCCAGAAATATAATTAACGCGTCCAATTAACATTGTATTAATTATTGAAATTGCTATATAGACGAGCATTATCCACGTAATTATAAATGAAATATGGGTAAAAGATGAAACTTTTGTTTTTATGATTATTAAGCTACTAACTTACTATGGACTATGGGTAAGTAGTGTAGAAAAACATGACATACCGTCGCAATTGTTCGCCTACTAGAGCAATTAATCGCTCAATATTGAGGAGAGAAATGAGTTTTCAAAAAGGGAATTACCTACACTCAGGTACTAATTGTGCGAGCATTTATTGCACCGTCCTAGCAAATCCAGACCTCATTTTACATTCTAAACGGTCACCCGCTCACTCTACCCTCGTTAGGTCATATTAATCGCGAATCTACGAGTCCATGATTAAGTGGACCTAATGTATCTATGTCAATGAAAGGCCAGAGCACATCGACGCGAACTGCATGACAAAGTATGCGTGTGCTTTTGTATAAGTATCGATTGCATCCAGAGATGATATTAAGCGACAAAGCTACTCTCCAAGCCCAACACAGATATTTCGCAGATATCGTACGACTTTCTTTACGACTCTTCCAATTTTATTTCTTATTTATAAAAGCTCGAAACGAAGTAGAACGAGAAAATCTGATATTAAAATTGTCCAACTATATCAATGATGCTAATAAACATCATTATATTCGTTATTTTTATTTTTCCGATTCTCAGTTAAAGGTTTTGAGTAAAAAATTACTCAATTACTTACTAATAATTAACGAATTATTATATAATCCTGCAAAATACATATATATTTTTAAATAAAGAACAATATAAGGCATTTTGCATTGGTATTAACATATAAAATTAATTTTATTGATTCATAGGCATCAGTTTGTAAAATACTATTGTTAAAAATTATATATATATATATATGTGTGTTTGTTTGTTTGTTTGTTTTTGTGTGTGTGTGTCATTAATATTCTAGAAAGGTACCAATATATTTGATAAATGCGTTTACATTAAATTTTCATTACGAATTATAATATGTAATTAAAAATTATGATTTTCTGCCCTTATAATTAAATTCATATCTATATTTATTGAAAACAATAAGATATATGTAATCGCATATATCAATTTATGATTATAAAAGATACTTTGTGTGTGACCCGAATAGAGCTCTCGGTATGTTGAAGCTTGCAATATCAGAGCTTTACAAATATAAAAATGGTGTTTCTATTTTTCGAGTGAATAAAAAACTTTGCGAGTTAAGTGATCACGTAGATAGTGCCCTTTCAGTGTTACGTGATTGCGCTTATACCTAAAACACTCTACAGATTTCATTTCTTCAGCGCACATACGCACAAAGAGAGAGAGAAAGAGAGAGAGAGTGAGAGAGAGGAGAGAGAGAGAGAGAGAGAGAGAGAGACAGACAGACAAAGAGTAATGGCAAATCACTATAAATTGATACAGACTTATCTTAATTAATTCATACATGTCTTTTAATTTTTTTATCATTACTAACTGGGAATTATCAGAAAACTTTACAAGATAAATTTATATGAGCTTCTACACTTTACATTTTATCCTATTGCTATATTCAAATAAAATTAAAGCAATAACAATTAACTTTGTTAATTTGCGTATGATACAATTATATCTTATTGTTTAATAATATTTTGCAGGTCACTCTTTCAATTTTTAATTTTAACGATAAACGTATCGTGTAATAATTCATATATTGCAGGTAAATATTCTTATGCCTATAAGATTATATAAACGTAAGGTAAAATTTTTAATCTAAGCATCCCAATGATTCATTAATATTCGATTCATGATTTGTGTTAGTACATAAGTTGAATTTGTACTTTCTGAAATCTCATTGATTGCGTATAACTTATTTGCTTCCTAATCTTAATATCTAAATCCAATATGATGTTGGAAATAAACGTTCAATAGTTAATTATTAAATAATAAATAATTCAGCTTGTTTTGGACATTTTATATATGCACCATAAATTCATAGCCGACAACACTGCATAATTTTTTGAATTTTCGTGATAACACCTCATTTGACAGTAACATGCTTTGAGACTGCTCGCAACTCAGTTACCAATACTGACATATTTGATTTATTATTCCAAATCACCATATACGTGTGATTTATATTTAACGTGCATTTTAACAGTTATCTGTTTTTAAGAAACCGTAGAGAATATCCTACATTTTTTAATGCTCTTTCTGCTATTCATTAATTAAAGAAGAAGTTTAATATGCAGATAATAGACTTTTCTTATTACTTGCAAATATCTCGGTTATAAAATTTTATAATTCTGCAACAATGCAGATATTTACATATATCTTAAATTACTTATTTCATGTTTTATTTATTCTTTACATACAACTTAAATTTTTATACAATCTAATATGAATTCTATTACATTTTTTTCATTAAAGTTTTACTTGTTAATTAATAGCCAACTGACCGACTTTAATTTAAAATTAAATATTTTTTTTTTTAATTTAAATTTAAGAACAACCATTGCAAATTGCCATTACATTTTACTCACAAGGCATATATCGACTGAAAAATTCAAACATTAATGCCAAACGTCAAGTTATGCCTTATTATACATTCGTTGCAGAAATTTACGATAATTTCGCATTTATTTCAAGCGACTAATAAAAATTATAAGGCTCATACTATAATAAAATTACTGATTTGTAATAATATAAAAATTATTTTCAAAACAATGCAAACAAGTTGAATTATTTAAGAAAAGTATGACATTTAAAAAATTTTAGTTTAATATTTCTGTCGCTGGTTTACTACGAGTTCATTTCAATATTTAATTAATTCATTAATTTTTTAGTCAATACGTTATAATGCGTGCGTGTCTATGTTCGCACGGGAATGTAAAAAAAAAATATCAAATATATATATATATATATATATATATATAATATTTATTCATATTGTTCAAAACAAAAATGATGTAATAATAGAATTAAGTGTAATATAAACCAGACAATGCACCATTATTTTACTGCTTTACTACCCTTAACGTTCTATCGCATCGACAATTTCTCAGTTTAGCCGAGGCTATTGGCCAGTCTGAGCCGTTAATGCAATGCAAAGCTCATGTAATATCGATAAAACACGTGTATACAATGCATAGTTTACGAATTAACTTTACTTTCCCAAGAAGCCACTTTCTGCTTATGTATCGGATAATCTAATTGTTGACTCTCCATAGGCGAATCAAAGTTAGAAAAAGAGAGCAAGACGAAGATATAGATAGATAGATAGATAGATAGGGATAGATAGAGAGAGAGAGAGAGAGAGAGATTAAAGAAAATTTTCATATATTAAATGACAACTGAGGGTCATAAAATGAGATTGGTACGTAATGAATTTTGTAAGCAACGATCTTAATAATGACGGAATTTAATAAAAACCTAGATAAATAAAAAATTTTTTTTTCTAAGTTACTCCTATAAAATATATATATAGATAACTTGACTTGCATAAAAATATTCCAAACATACATAAATTTATCTGAAATTTTAGTTAAGTAAGATTATTTATTTATAATCGTTGGACCATTAAAGAATTGTACATTCGGAATAATAAAATTTTTTATAACGTAATATAATGAACATATTCTCTACTTTTTAAGGTAATAATAAAACGTTTTTTATTATAGCTATTTAAATAATAAATTATAAGATCAAATATAAAATATCTACCAAAACAATCTTATACAAAAAATAATAAAAATTGTAATTATGCAATCTTGATGTATTTAAAAAGACTATTACAATTTACTTACAAACACGCGCGCACGCACACATTCATGTATATTAAAAGTCATACTTTTAATTGTATTTATAAATTCAAACTAACTATAAATGAATGATACATAAAGTTTTTTGATTGATTTAAAACATTCATAATTGACTCTTTAATCAATAAATATTATATTTGACAAATATGACAAATATTAATTAAATTAATGTAAATACAAAAATTTTGGTGTTTTTCAATTTGTGAGCCTACTTTTATAATATTTGAAAATGAAACTTTCATCGTAAAAATACATTTTCAATTAATCAACTGAAACGTCGATTAACCGACTGCATGGAAAGCAATTTTTAATAAATTAGTTTTTTAATAAAAATTTTGTTAATAAAAATTTTTATATTGTAACAAATAAATCATAAAATTTTCATTGATAATAATTAAAAATAAGTTGGATAAAAAGATATTTTTTACATTTTGAAAATTTCTATAATAGTTAAATGAAGCCAATAGGGAATGATGAAAGATGTATATGAACAATTATAAAGTAGTCATTTAATAGTGAAATTTTTTAAAATTTTATGACAATCAACGAAATAGTAATAAAAATATAGATAAGTATGACATGATTATGAGAAATTAATTTTTAAAAGTAATGGACGACATACGCTTTCCTCACAAATGCTACACTCACCACCGATGCCTTTATCACCTTCCCCTCTACGTCCCGTTTCATCGCACTTTTAATAAAGCACGAAAGACAATGACAAAGACAATGGTAATAGCGCCGAGGTTATGACGCGCGATCTTTCCTACGTGACTCAGACTACATACCGACGTTTTACCGAAGGCGCTACTTTCGCTGGCACTTGAGCACTTGCACTTTGATACAAAGCACGAAAGCACCCAGAAGACAAAGCCCTCATGCGCTACGTCCTATTTATTCTTCCTTTAAGTCCAGCTTTCACCTCGCAATACGAAAAAAAAAAAAAAAAATGAACAAATACATTAAAAATTTTATTGCATTTTTCTAGATGAGCGGATACGTGGGTGTGATTTTCCAAAGTTTCACCTGCAATGACAATCTATGTTTGAAACTTGAAAATACGAACGAGAAGTACAACATTTACTTGCTTATTTAAAAACTTAATGAGTCCTCGAGCCTGCGAACTGTTCAGCTCTATTATTTATTGAATAATCTAATTAAACAAGAATCCTTAATTACTATAACTTTGCAGTAATTAGAGGAGGATCGAGAGATTTTATAATTCAATTATCGGCATAAGCGTGGACAAATTGAATTTAATAGTTTTTCAATTTATTTAATACAATTTATTTCTATTATTTTTAATTTTTTTTTAATGCATCTATTTAGCATAAAAAATTTAAATTAATAATGAGTAAGGGAATTAATAATACATCGTGATTTAAATTTTACTATTTAACTATACACAATGTACTATTTGGATAAAGCGTATACTTTTATCACTTGTATATTGTTATAGTAAATGTTAAAAACGATGACAAATATCTGAAATAAAGATAAAAATTTTTTATAAGACATGACTAGTCAATAATGAAAAAGAAGTTTTGCCTATATTTTAATTTAATATTATATCAGAATTATAACACTGTCTCGTAAATTGCTCGTAGAAAGTTTCGATTTGTCTAATTAAAAACTAGCCTCGCTATTCAAAAAGTCGATAATTTCATTATTTTCGATATTACGTTGAGCATACTGTCAAAAGTGCCGATATTATAAAATAAAAAATAATGAATGAAAAATAAGTAAAAGAAGCGATGGCTGGTGTTGCTGAAGTTGTCAAGCTAAAGTAGCCGCTGCCTGAACGCAAACGACCTGAGCTGATATACTTCCCCGAGGAAGCGCAAAAGTGCGATCCATGTGCCTCCTGGACGCCTCCTGTCTCCACGTCCTAAGTATCTGATTATTCTATCATGGCAGCACTGCTGAACGTATCCGAAGCTTGAGACTTGTAACAGAAACATAAGAAACCATCTTTGGAGCTCCTTTATCTCTCTCTCTCTCTCTCTCTCTCTCTCTCTCTCTCTCTCTTCCTCTATCAGCGAGGCAACTCAAATAAGGTGCAACCTCGCACTCAAGAGACTACCGTTCCATCTGCCTCCAAAGTCTTCTTTTCTCTTGCCCCTCTGAGGCTGAGAAGCCCGTAATACAAGTCTCTAAAGCATCAATATTGCCTTTAAACTGGTTATTGTTGAAAAGAAAACCTCTAAAGCAGTATGCGGCAATTAAACTACTTGTTTGATCTAAAATCATTAACTTTTCTCTTTTGCAATTTAATATATGAGATCCTATATGGATTTTTCATTTATCTGCCTCATAACACCATCACGAACACATATAACAAACTATATTTATTTAAAGAATTATCGAGAGATATACTTATGCAATTATTGATGTTCCTTATTGTTGTTCTTCCCTCCATCTCATCGGTCTTTCTTCGCTTTCGTAATCAATTTCCGCTACCATTTATCACTCATGACTGAGATGTACGTACTATCGAGTAGGATGTACGATGACATCCTAATTAGTATACTTAAACTAATTACTACATCAATGCACTTTATTGTAATTCTATATTATCGAACATACGAATAGTTTCATACAAAATAAATAGATTTCTTTATTAGGAGACTACATAATATAATATATATGATTTACTATAATATAATATACAATTAAACATTGTATAACATAATAGTATAACAAATAATCGATACTTTTAATATTAATATAATACCAATAGCGCATTGGTATCTGGTTATAACCAAAATAAATATATTGGAAAAATAAACAGAAATACATAAATTTACTATTAGTTTTCAGTTTATTTTTCAATTATATCAAAACTATAAACGCAATGTTGCAATATTGAATAAACTTTACGTGTATCACGATATCAATGATATTAATTTTTTTTAATCACGAGTAGCGTACGTTAAAGGTATTATTTAATCTGTATAATTCAAGCTAACAAATTTCTAAAAAAAAAAAAAAAAACTTTTAATGGCCATGATCATTAATTGTTGTTAAATATATCGATAGTTGTTGAGCCATTAGACTGTTTTTAATTAGAATGTAGAATACTATACGTGAGTATAGCTATTATTTTAAACGAAATTTCCAAACGTAAATAACCAATATTAAATTTATGCAATATATGTTAAACCAATATATATTCAAGCAAATAATCATAATTCGTAATTATTATTACCTATCTTAGTCCGAAAATATGAGTATATAGATATTTTTCAATTGCTAATTATTATTATTTTTCTTCTATTAATGTTTTTCTATTAAAAATAATGATATAAACATTTTGATATTTATAATTGAAATTCAATATTAAATGTTTATATAAATATAAGAGAATATGGCTTGAGCCGGGAATTAGATATTCAGAAATTTTCAACTCCTTGAACATCTGCTCTAATAATACTTATGAAATAATAATAAAAATCATTTTCAATATAATTTCATATAATTAAAAGCTTCATACTTTTCGATATTATATTCGCATAATTTATTAATAAATAAATCTTCCAATTTCTTAAAACTCGTGATTTCATTTATAATTCATTTTAGCCTCATTGTTATGAAAGGTTGTTGGCATACATCAATATTAATTGAAAAAGGAATGTTAATCATGTGCTGTAGTTCAACATAAATTCAGGTTTTGAAATTACTGTCATAATTTTTTTATAGAACATTGTAATAGTAAAAAATATGAAAATTTTGTTGAAAAAAAAATAAAAAATAAATACGTATAATATCATTTCTCTTAGCTCTATAGTTGAAATACTTGACTAATTAATATTATATATAAATATATTAAAAGTACCTTGAGCTCTTACGTATGGGGTGACTCATCGTTTAAATATTATTTATTTCAATGTTGGCATATTGAATCATATTGAGAGAAGCTTATTAAGATTCATCCAAAATAATGAAGAGATACAGTTAATTTCGGCAAAGGATTAATCTCCTTTGGATTAAACATTCATTTAAATTTGCACGTTCAGAAGCAAAAGAGAAAATCAGAGCGTTATTATAGGGAAGGGGAATTGATATGGGTATGCATGAAAAAAAGCAGAGAGACCAGCTAAGGCGAGGAAAGCTCATTCGTAATCGTGAAGATTTACGAGCTGTGGGATGTGATGGAAGATCGTTCTCCATCTTGGCTGAAAAACTCAGAAATAGCTGCCGCGTTTTACGCTAATTCTGACACTTGGGATTCATTGCTCTATACCGTTGGGATTACCCACCCCGGCGGACGTGGTGAAAAAGAAGCGCGTAAGCGCACGCCTCGTCAGGATAGACGAGAAGCAGGATAATAATCGTTTCGAGGTATGTGCGCCTCAACACGATCCTCGATGCTTGGTTACTGATGATAATAATCCTAGAGTTGGTCCCGCGATAAATCCTCTCACAAAAAGAAGCCGATACTTTGGCAATTTTATTGCAATTGGCTTGCATGTTACGATTCTCTTATTTCCCAACAAATTAATTGGCTCTTTAAGGTGGCGAAGGTAACTGCACAAAGTGTAAATTATGATAAAGTACAGGCGCTGCGATCGCTCGTTCAATAGTATTCATAGAGACCATTTACATGTGTCTGTGCGTGCGCGCGTGGGTGTGTGCGCGCGCGCGCGTGTATACAAGTACAATTTTTCGGACGAGGAGTACTGATAATGACGATACCAATGGATACTTAATAATTTTCATAAATAAGAAATCCCAAATTATTGTGAAAGAGGGCAATGTGCTTATATCAAAATATTTTTCTATATAAAATAGCGCGTACTTTTAATGCCGTAATATTATCTTTTATTATATAGCGATTAATTCGAAATTTTGATTTTGCAAAGTTCTAATCATACGTATAATATAAGAATAAAAAATTTATTCATTCATAAATTGAATGATTTTCAGCGCTCCATTGTAAAATAAAATGTTAGTTGTTTTTTTTCTTTCTTTTTTTTGTAAATATCGTTAGGTGAAAATATTTTTAAAGAAATATCTTTGATATTCATATATCGATTCAAATATCGAAATTCTATATTAAAAACCATATTTTCGTAAAGGTATTATATTTCAGAAAAATATGCAAAAAAAAGTTCCTTATTTGCACTACGTTTCACATTCTAATATTTTTTTAACATATCTATTACAAGTATTGAATTTATAATAATTAATTAATTTTGATAGAATAATTGTCTTCATTTATGTAACTTTACTAATACAAAGTAAGTTAATGTATTATCAAAGCATGACGAAATATGAAGAATTTAATTGTGTAAATTTCAATATAGTGATAAATATTTCTACCTGCAATCGACCTTTTTTCTAAAGTTAATCGGTAATATATATATATATATATATATATATATATATATATATGTTTTCAAAGAAGTTTTAAATTATTTATTCAGAATAATAAAATTAATAAAACTATATATAAAAATTCCTATAAAAAGTATATAAACCTTTTTTTACCTAAGCCTATATTATTATCTTACATTGAATGTTATAAAAATTATCAATTCTGATAAAATGGATATTTGGATAAACGGTTGTGACGTTCAAATATAATAATTTAAGGACATTAAAAGTCACGTATAATATTCTTATGATATACATAGTTCGATACAGATGTTCTGTACTTCATTTATAATCTATATTCATAATCCTTTAATAATCAAATTCAGTTTAACCCAGATATCTTGTGAACCTGCAAATCAGTTATATGGCTGATAATATTGGCAATGATATTATACTAAAACGAAGTATTTCAAACTATACCGATGCTCAAAGCCTCAACACGTGACTATATTACCAAGTCAGGCAGAAAAGCTTGAATAAAACGTATATGTTAATTAACTTCAGAATTGGCTGTCCTTATAAGTGATTGATTAAACGCCGATATCTACTCTTCTTTCCATATTTCCAATCTTTTTAACACATTAAGTAAATCATCCGATATGGTTCCTCAACATTAATATTTCAATGTCTTAAATATGTGTAGGGGTAATTTTACTTGACTTGATTATTGACAAAAACACTTTCCTTTTCATTTCTTATATATTTTCTTTTATTTTTATCATTTTACAAATAATAATAGTATTCAAAATATTCAAAATATTTATGTACAAAGAACATTATAATGAATATTTATAATTTGTTATTTCTGATATTTTTAAAGATTTTCAACACCAATCGAGTTTGTTTTAAATATTGTTATAATTATTATTGAAATAAGGATTGCATTATGATGCAGTGGAATACGATTATTATTATTAATAATATTCGTATAGTAATGGAATAAGAAATTACATACATAGCTACATTAAAAAAAAAAAAAAAAAAAAAAAAAAAAAATTCGCTACACTATTTATCAAATAAATTATGAAAATAATTTCTTTCTTGTTTAAATAACTTAAATATTTATCTTTTATGTAAATACAATTAATTTCTAAGCCATATTAAGCTTTTCTTTATATAACACTATCAACTTTAAATGTGAGTATAATTAGATATCGGCTGAAACTTTACTTAAGATGTACTTACTGAAAAATTCAAGAAGGTCATTCAAGTTCGTTATTCTGGAATTTTTTTATTTCTATGTGAATTTTTCAAATTATTGATGATAAAGAAAGAACAATTTTTTAATTCAAATGCAGTAGTAAATTTTAAAAAACCATAATTTTATTTTAAAATCATTCACCAATTATTAAAAATCAAAAGATCGAATAAAAACAGTTTCAACAAATTCAATATTTCAAAAATATTTTAACGCACACACATATATATATATATATAAGTATGTACAATATCTATTATTTTTTCCTTCAGTTAAAAATCTTTCATCACAAAATTATACGATATTATTATTATTATTATCATAATCACTATCAATATAATAATAATTATTAGTAAAATACAGAATATTGATATAATGATGATAATTAAATAAATAAGTTGATGAATATTATTAATTAATGAATGATCTATCTTGATTTTTCTAAATATTTCTACAAACTCGCGCAATTGTAAAAACCCTACGAGAAATGGTAAAATAAAACTTAAACCACATAATAGTATATAAAATAAAATAAAATGACATATATAAACTGAATATTAATTAAGAATAATTCACTTTCATACAGCATATTATGAGGATCGATACCTCGTACGGATGCGTTAGGACGGTACGTCCGATAATCTGGATTGGACTCCATGTGCATGTCCTGATGCATGTCCGAGACAGATGATGGAACTCCATCACGACAGCTGTTCTAGGTGTACTTGTACTAGCATATTACTCAAAATTATTCAATCACTTTGTGCATACGCAATTTAATGAACGTTCTGATTTTTTTTTTTTTTTTTTTTTTTTTTTTTTTTTTTTTGCCGGATACCAATGTACAATGGCAATGTACAAGGAGTAGCTTTGTAACATTTAAATAAAATAATAGTTTAAAACATCCATTTAAAAATACGTTTTATCCGCTTTGAAAAAGAAATTATGAGAGCACAATTTTAATCGTCTCTTTTCACTAATTTCATATTTAGAGTAAAGAAGATATAGCATTAAACGCCGATGGGGTCATCTTCACGTTATATCTGATTTAAAGGTAAATCCTCCGTTTGGAATTACTTGTCAAGTTTAAATAACACGCGATAATCCATTATCGCATTAGAATTTCATTATAATAGTGTTGTGTTACCCACAATTATATGTTCTGACGATAAGGCTTTTCCTAATAATCACTACTTTACTTTCTCGAGTTTAACAATTCCTATTAGATTATCACAAAGCTAGTGCTACTCTACTCTATATCTGGAAGGTCAAGTCGAGGGAAATTAGAGGTGAAATTCAAGCTTCTAATATCTTCTTATAACTTCAAGGCCCTGCTCGGACTATGTCTTGATATCCGCAATGTAGCCACTGCTTCTCTGGTGAAGCCGAGAGCTTTGGCTGTTAGATCAATCGGGCGCTCAATTTATGCTCGACCAATAAGCGTCGCTCGCAACTAATACGAAGGAACGAGTTGTGCGGTTTGCGAGTCAGGGCTGCGGAAAGTTGAAGAGGAGAACGTAGGGCCCCCTTACCAGAATAGTCCAAATACGATATTTAGACGGGGCGTGGAAGAGGGGAGAGGCAAAGGAGGACAAAGCTGAAACTGTTTTGGATAAGTTATAATTAAGAGGTTGAATACTTTTAGAGATATTAACAATTAATTTATTTTTCTTACTATTACTGCTACTACTACTACTACTACTACTAGCACTGATGCTGCTATTAATAATAATAGCGAATTAATAATAGTAACATAATAGTTGGAGTAAGCTCAATGTTATGATAAATGAAAGTTTATATTATCAGTTCAAATTACATTAGAGCACAAAATTACATTGTAATTCCAATCTTATTAGAAGTCAAATCATTCTTATTCAATGGATAATCGTACTTATGCAGATATGGCTATGCAATAATAAAATTTCAAGTATATAAATGACCGCTTGAATGGGTAAGTCTTTCATCAGACAAGTCCATCGTGGGAATATGGGCATATTATACGCATTATGCACTACAGAATACTGCTCTATCACTTTGATCTATTTGTAAAACCATGTGACCGTACATACAAAGTACCCCTGCATAATCAAAATGTAATTACTTACGCACCTACGTGCATATACACACTCGAATGATTCATTACGACATGTTTAAAGGCATGTTTAAAACCTCTGCGAAATACAACCAAGTATTATGAAAATACCGTTAAGTTCGTTGTTTCGACGAGGCTAAATTATGAAGCTTTTACGTTCATCGCAAGCTTGCTATGTACATATATGTACATAAAGAGCTTGCGGCTACTCGTACTCGCATATATTGCCAAGATATCTGCAATCTCAAGACAAAATAACCACAAGCACGTACGTATATAATAGCTGCTATTTAATCGCTATTTTTTACAGTTTAGTGATCGCTAATGAAATACACATAAACCGCCATGTAAATGCTTTAAATAGATAAAGAATAGTTGTCATGAATTGCAACTATGGAATAACGTTTATGGATTCTGCGAATTCCAGTAAAAAATATTATGAATAAAAGTATTATATCGATAAGACTAGATTATTTGGGGAAAAAAAAACAGATTAAATATAATTAATATTACAATGTATATTATTATAGATTTGTGATTTTCATTTAGAACATTTTTTCAAAGGATAGATAATTTCATTCGCTTGTAAGAACCTTTTGCACAATGACACAGAATTACCAGCTTAAAATTATATACAATAAATTAAACATTATAATAATACTTTAATAAATATTATTAAATATTTGATAAAAATATTTATTAAAGAATGTAATTGGCACGTATAAAAAATTTCGAAAAAGTATTTTTTTTTTAATTGTATTTCCATTAAAATTGATTGATATTTTTACGAAGTTGCTCAGTACAAATTCACCTTAAAAAACGTAATTAAATGTTAATTTGTTACTAAATTGATGACTACAATCATATTTTATTATATCATAATTATCTTTTAATACGACTTGATATGTTATTCAATCTTCGTCATTATATCGAGAAAAATTTTCCTTTTTGAAAAAGTTACAGGCTTAAAACTGAAATATACTCAATTAAAAGAATACTTTATCAAACTGAAAGATCTAGTTCCATTTTACGTACATGATTAATTTGACTATTATTTTATCAATGTATCGAAATATAAATTCATTTTAAAAAATCATCACATTAGGAAATTTATTATTGAAAATTAATTATGTATAAAATAATATAGTTCTAAGCATTTATTATCTGTTTAAAATAGTTCATGTAGATTTTAATCATTTTGCATTCACTTGACTTTATCGTTTTTTTTTTGTTTTTTTTTTTTATTTACTTACTTTAATAACTGACAATGAAATTTGTAGACTAAGAAGAAAAAATCTAATAGTTTGGAATAAAATTATAAAAGTGTATGAGGTGATACTTAAATTACTTGTTTTATAATGCACTGAATATTCATTAATCAATGAAAAATAATAGTTAAATAGTTACTTCGTATGATGATTTAAAAGTAAAATAAATTACATTTTCAAACTATTTTCAATATATTAAGAAAAATGTTTATTCGTTGTGTCTAAAAAAGGTTGAATATTTGATATAATTTGTGATTTATTTTGTTCACTTTTATATATACCTAAGATGTATATTTAATTAATTATAATCATGTATATTCACACATGCGCATATACACCTAGAGTTATATATATATATATATATATATATATATAAAGAGAGAGAGAGAGAGAGACATGAATACTGAATAATTATTGAAATGCTATTTCTCGATTTAGCAGTTTTGATAATTTTTTTATTCGATAATGAACGAATGTTTTAATTTATTAAAAGTTTATTAATATTAATTGAGTATACTGCTCTTAATTGAAGCAATAAAAAAAATTTTAAATTGGAATTCTTCATTATCGGAAAAGAAAAGGGCAAAAATGACTGATGCTCATGCGAGGAGCGAAGGCTCGAAAAAGTTGACGATTTAGCCGTGTGATGGCGCGCGAGGCGAAACTTACTGTACGTGTATCGGCAGATTACGGATTACCGGGCGAATGAGAGCGCACTATTAGCGGATTACCGCAACGGTGCGGAAACAATTTTCAATTCTACTGTTTTTTTCTATCTCGTAACATGCGTATGCACGCGCGCACTCACACGCACACGCACACGCACACGCACACGCACACACACACCCGCGAGTCCACAATCCCACGCGAATAGAGCGCAAACCGAGAGTTTATTTTCTACTAATCTGGATATCCAACTTTTCGATACCAACAGCTGATTTTCTGCACCTTCTCTCTTTCACTGATTCCTTCCTTTTTCCCGTATCTGGATTATTTTTCCACTTCTACTCTTCTCTCCCACATGATTCTACATAAACTCGTGGTTGAGCACTAGGTATCTTCATCAATATTTTTTACGGCCGAATAAAAGAATTAGGCTACGTGATAATATGCCAGTGCCAACTAACATATAGATTTATTTGACTTGAGATCACATACAATTTTAAAAATAATTTTTTACAAAATCGCTAAGCACAACTGCATCAAATTATCAGATTATTTACTATCGTAATTAAGTGATTATTACTATACTTAATTATAAATTATGACATAGTATGGTCTGTACTACGACGTTTTTTAACCAAAAATAATGAATAAAAAGTTCTATGCGACAAATTTTATACTACAGGTATTATATTTAACTTTAATATTAAAGATTACATAATTTTAAAATTTTTAACGTATGCTTTAATTTATCATAATCATCTCTCTATTTGTAAATGCTAGAAATTGTCAAACATACATTTTCGATTATATATTAATTGATATATATATATATATATATATATAGATATATATATATATACGTACAGAAGCGCTCGCGCATACACGAATACACAGAGAGAGAGAGAGAGAGAGAGAGAGAGAGAGAGAGAGAGAGAGAGAGAGAGAGAGAGAGAGAGC
>NW_011948435.1:3779863-3802698 GCF_000503995.2 Ceratosolen solmsi marchali
ATATATATATATATATATATATAGATATATATATATATACGTACAGAAGCGCTCGCGCATACACGAATACACAGAGAGAGAGAGAGAGAGAGAGAGAGAGAGAGAGAGAGAGAGAGAGAGAGAGAGAGAGAGAGAGACGCGCGCGCACGGGCGCACTGTAATATATGTGTGCATTTACATGTATATACATACATGCATACATATAGTTTCAACTTTAAAATCATATATTTCAAACGGAATAGTGTTTTGCAATCGTAAATTCTTAGTATAATTATTTTTACTCTTATTTAATTTTGTATATCATTAAAAAATACTTTCACTGAAAATACCTTCTAAATGCTGGATATATTTAAAAGAAACTAATAAATATGCTAAGGTACAGAGAAGTTTTAATTAAAGATTTTACTACACTCTAATTTCAGAGAATTTATTCATTTGAATTACATTTTCAAAATTAATTATAATTAAAAGTACTTTAATGTAGTAATAATGCTTATGTATTTTGGTAAAGGAATTATTATTTTTTATTGACAGAATATATAAATTAATATAAGTTCATCGTGCAAAGAAGATAGAATATATATTTCAATTGTGTAAAAGAAAATTTTAATATATTTTTCAAGTTTTCAATTTTTCAATCTGTTTTATTTTTTAAATAACATTATGATCATTAATAATTATACGCCCTTTGTTCGTATTACTCACATAAAAAAAAAAATTTAAGAAAGTTACATATTAAATCTCTTATAAACCTAAATACACTATTTATCCAACAAAAGATTTACTCTTCATAATTAAAAAAGTTTCATAATGAATTAAAAATATATCTGTTCAAACATTAAATATATTATCAATAAGTATTTTACATATTAAAATTTCATAATTAAATCATTGCAGTAAGATAGTTTCCTAAATTGAAATACTAAATTGTACATTTATAAAATACGGAGTAATTAGTTATAATGATTGTGTGATGTAATCATTTGAAATCAAAGATGTAAGGTTTTACAAAGAAGGCTCTTACTCATGCGATAATTAAGGACTTAGTTCAGCGATAAGATGCTTAAACGTCGAACAAGCAAAGTTTCAAAATGAGCATCAGCCAAAATATACACAACAAGAGTGTACGTATATTTGTATGGATTAAGAGGAGGGAAAAGCGGGAAATAAAATATTTTTTTGGCCATATTCCTAGATATTATAATCGATAATGTATGGTATGGAATATATTATGTTGTTATTACAAAGTAACAACATATGAATGACCGTACGTAATTTCGGGTACATGACAATTATTTTACCATTATAATGTAATAGACATTTCTTAATGAAATTCTCCATTAAATTGAATATTTACAACTTCTTTAACATATCAATTATTCATAGACATTTATTTTATTCCATAATATTTTTCTTACATATATACATACACTTATAGTATACAACATCAAAAAACCTCAATATACTTGTTCATAGTTTTTTGGTATTTTAGATAGACTTTATCCAAGTGCAATAAAACGAGTTTCTAAGGTATTTATTTTTATTTATCTGTCAATTCACCCATCTCTTCCACTTTCCATTAAATTTCTTACGATTTCTAATTCATTGTTTCTCTCTCTATTTCTTCTTTAATTTTTTTTCTATTCTTTTTTGGTCAATGCCATCCAAGCCCATTGTAGTCACTCTTTTCTATTATAATTATTTAATACTTTTTCTCTGTTTTTTTTTTTCCCATTTTATTTGCAAATCTTATCTGAAATTGCTATTGCTTAGATACTTGGTGCTTACTAACGAAGATGAAATTTCTTTTACTAGATATTAGATACATATTCATATTTCTTAAGGGTAGCGCATGTATCCTGTCTCATACCATATGAATAGTCGAGTAAAACCTCTGTTGCATCTTCAACATTTAAGTTCAAAGGTGCATGATCGTAGGCATTGAAAACAGAGATCGAGAGAGAAATCAAGTAACTAATTGATAATTCAATAAAGCATATTGAATTATTAAATAAATTTGGAATATGTTATGCAATAAGCTCGAGATGAATTATTATATTCGTATAATATTTGTTTTAAAAATTAATCAACTAATTTATACATTATTTAAAAGATTATTATCCATTTTCTCTCTGATTATATATATTCTTAATCAACGTTTTTATATGAGTATTTTGCATATTTTAAATATTATTTCATTAATACGATTCACCTCGTACCAAATTCTAACTAAATGTGAAATTTATAATTAAAAAAATTTTTTAATCATTTCTCAAATTTAACGTATTATTATGGTAAATAATAATATATTTGTAACGACAATACTTTTACTGAATTTATGATCAGAAACGATGGAATTGGATTGCTATTGTCAATGATTTTCTACAAAAATTCGAGTAATTAAAAAATATTTTATATCATGTTTTAATACATAAACTATTCCTTGCTTTAAAGTATTTAATGAAAATCAGTACTGGAACTAATTACTTTATCAGATTTAGCAAATTAAAGTAATATAATATAAGTATTAACTAAGCAAATAAAAAATATGCAAGATGAAAATGAGAAAGTTATAAGAAACAAGACTAAATGATGCTTACAAGGAGATTCTAAAAAATAAAGACCCGAATCACTAAAAGTAGTCGAGCTGCAATTACTGCATTAACTCTGTCGAGTTTATTTAACAGCAGAAAAGAACTTTTCAATTTATTTTTCAAAGCCTTGAATTTTCTGATTATCAGCAGTATTTTTCTTGCGCTTAATTTTTACCGTAACTTTCAATCATAATTTCAATTCAATCATATTATTTTTTATTTTAATAGTTTCTCCCGTAATTACTTATATAAGAATATTCAGGTTATTGAATTTTTTTAATATTTGATCGATTTCATTTTGTAATTTAATTGATGGGTCAAGATAACTCTTACTCGATGAAAAAAAATAAAAAAAAAAAGTCAACAATTTTGTTTATAAATCCAAGGTCATTAAACAGTTCATTGTATGAAAAATATTTGTATATAAATTTATATTATAAAAATGACAATAATTCATTTCATATAAGATTCACACTACTTTACATAATATTATTTATAATATTATCTTAGTATTAGATATCTGAATAAAATCTTGAATTAATATTAATGCATTACAATTTTTTTAATTTTAATTTTAAGAAAATTTCTATTTTAATATTAGTATTTATCAGTCGCAAAATATTTTTTTGCAGTTATTCATTTATATTTATTTTCCTTTCATCAATAATTAATTAAGATTATAATTATTAATTGTCTACATATTTCTAATTTGAAATAACCAATAGAAGATATTTATAGATTTCTAATCCGTATGATTTATTTATGATATATTTTTTCTTCAAAAAGTTTTATTCAGGTACGGTCAATCGGAGTAGAATCATGCTAATTCCAAAAAAATAACAAATTTACGCAATAATGATATGATGTCATAGTTAGAAAAAAAAGGAATAGCTATAAAAATTAGACCCTTCTAAATTAATATTGATTATCACGAAAGCGAAAAAATCATTATTGCAATTTAGAAATAAAATTTCATTATTATATCAAGCAAACGTTATTATCTATTTTATATGTAATTGATATATATATATATATATATATATATATATATATATATATATATATATATATAATAGAGCAATAATTAGTCTCCTTAAAATACTTTAAATGTCTTATCAATATAACTCAGGTATTGCCAATTACCGTATTACTGTAATTATGGGCTTTTATCATTAAAGCTACGCTTATAAACTATTCAAATATTCAAGTTTTAAAATTACTTCAAGTTATTCTTCCAAACCTATTGCTATTAAAATAATGGAATAATTCAATCCTACTTCATTACAATTCTAGCTTCAATTATAACTAGTGTACAAGTCATTTAAATTTGAAAAATTCGAAATTAGTAGAAAAACCAACCTCCATTTCAGCCGCAAACAGATTAGAGCGTCACCTCATTATATGTGTGGGTGGGTGAGCCACGCGAGTGTTTTAGGTTGAGAGAAAGAGCACGCACAAAGTAATTGCGGTTACGTGGATATTTAAGAAAATTGTACCATACCATGTAAGCATGTACTTGATGACTACATATATAGTCTTTTATCAAACTTTTGAAATTTTTTTTTATACAACTGTTTTATCCATAATACTTTCTATTTATATACTTTTTACTACGTCTTCAACTAAGTTTTGCTCCTTTTATACGATGAAATACGTCTAATGAGATATATTAGAGTCAGGTGACTTATATTTATGCCATCTTAACAGCAGCTGTGCTTTACTACTACGTTTTATTTTATTAATATATTCTTGAAACATTCATTCATGATTGTATACCATTTATGAATTTTAACATGCGTGTGTTAGTGAGAAATCTTTGGAATTCATTGAACTTTCCTCTTTCCTATTTTCTCTTAAACCTATGCATTTCCAGCACTGCGTATTATTATTCAGTGAATTCAAGAGCTTTTAATAAATAAGGTTTGTGAATTAAAATAGATGATATTTTCAAGTCTTACAAAATCTTTTATAAACTATTAAATTATTGGTATGATTATTTTGCGAAGTCTTGAGATTGTCATGATGAATCTTAATATAACTGATGGAGAATGTAGCGTTCATCGTATAAGCTTGAAATATGATAAAGCTATAATCTTGAGAGGTAAACAGTATGTTTTTTAAAGTACAATGAAAATTTTAAGTTAATTAATTCGTATTATATAATAAATTATAATTGAATGTTCCCCAATTTTAACGATCAAATCTCCTTTCAAATTACAAACAATCTATTACTCTTATGTGATTGAGGTATTTTAACCGGTACGTTCTTTCTAGTATTGATCATCGTGATCTCCTATTTATATATACTTCCTTGGTTGATTAGAGTTAGAAGTAAACAGCATACGATCAGATGCTGAGCCAAAAGCGATAATACTTAGATGTTATTTCTCCTGCGATCTGAACTACACGATAAGCCAAAGAAGCCTTGACGCATAAACCGTTTAAATAAGACCATTAAAACCCTTAAGTAATAGAATTTGAATTATATGATGCTTAAATTGAATAAGGCTTGAATTTACGTCCTCGAGTGGTACTAGCAACAGCGCGGCTATAGTTGTGATACTCTAAGCAACATAAGGGAAACAGGCTTCTCTGTTCTCTATTTGCGTATGGTTCGGTTATTGTAATACTTGTGCATGTTGCGAAGAGACGAAGACGATAATTGGAATGATGTTTGAAATATAGGAAGAGCGATTAATTTAAATTACCTACCAATTACAAAGCAATTGCCGGTGTAATAAATGTCTCGATTGCACGAAAGTTTTCAAATTCATATGATTTTTCTGCTGTATGCAACGTAGCCGATAACTGATTTATACACTGATTTAATTGTTTTATCGAATTAACGAATGCGAAAATTATAGGAATTATTTATCATCTCATGGCTATAACTAATTTTTCATAAAAGCAATAACAAATTTTTTTAATACACTATGGTGAACTAACTGTATATAACATTCTACGTATCTTTTATTTTATTCTATATTTTGCATCATACATTATTGATAATATCGATATGTAATCTGCATAAATATAGTGATGGAATATGAATGACCTTCGTCTATCATACGCGTCACTTTTCGCAGAGGTTTTGAAATAAAATTTTCTAGAGTTATATATTTTAAAATGTTATTTGTAGCAATTTATTTATTCCCTACTACGTAGAGAACAAAGTTAATTATTAAATTTTTATAAAAATTTCTTTACGATCATTATAAAATTACATGCGCTTAATTAAAGCATTAGGGAATCAATTTAATTCACATTAAAGCGGCTATACATCAAGGAAAAATATTTACTGAAAAATATATCGAAGTATGTAAATGTCGTATAAACGTTCTATTAATATCTTTTTTCACTGGTGATTTTTCAAGTGTAACCTAGAAATAAAAGTAGTCGATCTAAACAAGTATACTTAGTATATTTTTATTTATATGCTGGTGTGTAAATTTGCAAACGAATTCAGAAAAAACTTCCTTAAAAAGGTTTACCGAAGACATTTATTTTACGAACGAAAAATAACTTTAGAAAATAGAATTTACGTTCTTAAACATATACACTTGTGTGTTACGTACAATATTATTTGGAGTCCATAAACAGCAAAGAACTTTCTTATACAAAAAGTTTTGTATTCAAATTTTGTAACATTTATCATAAAAGAACATATTTATAGTGATACTTATAGTCATTGACTTTTTATCATCATTTTTATTTGTACGAAATTATTTTTAAAACTGGTTAAAAAATTATAAAAGTATTTGTAAAAGGCACATTCTGCATCTTTCTCTATCAATTGCTTATTATTGCTTTAAGTGAATTTTATGCAGGGGTACATATAATTTGGTCAGAAAAATATTTACACAAAGATCACAAATATTATAATAGTTGAAAAGAGCTTTTCATTAAAAATAGTTTTGAATGAAATAAAAAGTAATTTCTTACTTAATTCATACAATACATATCATTAGAAGATTAAACACTAACTAAACTCGTATTAATTACATGTATTATCTCTGTTTATTATCCAGGTTTATGAAATTTACATCATTCGAAATCATAGAAAACATAATTTCTTTTAAATTTAGATTAGCATATTCAATTAAATGTACGATTAATCTACAAAGTTCATGATGTTTCGAAGCGAAGAATTTAGAATTTATACAGAAAAATTTGATCTAGTATTATATAATATATCTTACTCACCTAAGTAATGTCACAGATACAGGTGTTATTATTCATTCGTAGATAAAGCTGTAACTTAATATTTCAGAAATTATTTAACAAACGTTTTACTAGGATCTATATAAACATAAACGAAATTCTACTTTTCAAATTAAAAGTAGAGGTAGACTAATACTTCTAAAAACTTTTACCCAATTTATGATATTAAACTTTAGTAATTTATATTTTGCTGAGCATTAATTTGTTTCTTATATTGTCTTAAAAAAAAAAAAAAAAAAAAAAAAAAAAAAAACCTAACTCTACAACAAGGCGACAAGATTTATTTAACATAAACTACTCTACGATTCAATGCAATTACATGAATATATTATAAATATATATTATATGATTCAATAATGTATTATCTCATAAATGAGTAGGAATTTTGAATTTATATCATAAATTTATCCTATTTCTTATTACTGATACTAACTTCATAATTATTATCATTGTTAATATATTTTTATTATTATGGGTAAATTAAATGTATGAAACAGTCAAAATAAAATTGATTTTTATTGAGATATACAACGGCATATGGAAAAATTATTGAAAGTATGAGAAAAAAAACTAGGGGCAGCAGTAAAACCAATCAGAATCAAAGCTTAAAAAGTGTGTGGAAATTTAATGCATGAATTTGCATTTAGAAAACGTAATATTATCCTTCATCTCTTTCTCTCGTGCATTAATAAGATATAAGACAGAGATAGAGATAGAGACAGAGACAGAGATAGATAGGTAGAGTAGATTAGATATAGAGACTAGATAGAGAGGGGGGGGGCGAATACGATACGAAGCGTTACGATCTCGCTACTTACAAGTTTTTTGCGCACAAAAAAATGCAATAAAAAATACCCAGTCGAATTTGTGATGACCTCTGTCTATACACTATCCTATATATATATATATATATGATGATTGTTAGTTCGATTTGTGGCTAATAATTAGTGAGATTTCTTCGGTCGGTACAATGTTATAAATTTGTCATACTTCAATCGCTCTTTTAGCTATCTTGAAAGTTTGATAAGTCCTGGCTATTTCGACTACTTTTCCAGATTATCTCTCCCTTGATATTCCTTGGTCCATAAAATTTGGCGAACATGGAATGGATACATTATAGTAGCTTCAGTGGGCATTAGCCATGAAGAAAGAAATTCTGTATTTTTGATTAATTGAAGAAGCTTCGTTTAATATTGTTTTCACACGTTAATGTGTATTGAATAGGAGAAGGATTTTTAGATAATAACTTTGGAAAACAGGAATATTTTGCACATCGGATTATATATATTGATTTAAACATCATTTTGATTTCTAATTATAACCGCTGGTGATATAAATAAATATTCATTTATGTAATTTTACGTAATTGTCAGAATATTATGTACAATATAATGTCCGATAATCCTATCAATTATTGAAAATATTTAATACATTTTAAAAATAGATGTTTTTACAAAAATACCCATAATATACATTATATCGTTAAAATGATATAAATATTAAATCGTCTTCATATTATTTTGAAAGTTAAAATAGCTCCTTATAAAGAAGAATTTCACCTATGATGCAAATTCAATTCAATCATTATATAACGAGTATCGACCTGCGTGTGACGTACGTCAAAATCAATTTTCTCAAGACAAACAACTTTGCTTGGTCTCTCGTATTCTCCAACTACGCTCCTATATATTTTGGTTACAGTTGCTGGTAGGAAACGACAATCCACAAACGGAAAAGGAACAAGTCTTCGATCCACCTATCCTGGCGGCCCGAATACGTTTCATCCCCTACACATCACACATCCGCATAGTCTGCATGCGAGTCGAACTTTACGGCTGTCCTTGGATCGGTAAGTGAAATTTACGATTTGGACACTTCGTACGACGAATAGGCTCTCTTCTATCCTCCCGCTCTTTTACATTTTTATTTTTCTCATGTCGTGGCCTTTCATATTCTTTGTACGTATTCGCGGAAACGAGAGAAATACCGCGTAACCAAAAATTTTTACCTTTTTTCTAATGTTACATCACATAGATAAATTACAGTTATATAGGTAAATGTATATCATAGATTTTTGTTCGTTATCGCAATTTTCATTACTTAATGGTAATTATTAGTAGTTATTAGTTATTAGTATATAAACTATTTCAAAATTGTTAAACATAACACTTGCCAAAATAATTGTCAAATTCAATGACTTGAATGGATGAACGAAAATCTGTATACAAAAATGATTGATAAAATAGTATAGATCATTGAATATATGCTGAAAAGTTTTAAGTTAGATTATTTTACGTCAAACTACACGTATAAAGGTGGCCAGCGTATATTACATTTGCAAGTCATAGTCTCCTAAAATTAATGTATCAGATATATTTCATATATAAATCTATTGAATAATGGTATTTTGTTATTGTAATAAAAAAAAATCAATTTATAAAGAAATTATCCTTTGAATATCAATATTTAGCTTAAGATATTGCAATGTTTACATCAGCTCTCTAGAAGATGTACAAATATACGTGAATATATATATATATATATATATATATATATATATATATATATATATATATACGTGTGTGTGCGTGCGCGCGCGCGTGTGTACAAATGTATGGACTTTGCTCTTACGGAGGCTACGAAGTGCGAGTAATACGCGATTTACGAGATACATAACAGAAGGAAATAGAAACAGATATCGAAAAAGATTCCAGCATTCTGAGAAACGTAAATTACTTTATCCATTGTGCTTCTCCCTTCCGACCTGCGTTCTTCGTATCTTTTTTATGGGCCCGAACCGATTTTTATTGCATCGCGGATTGTCCTTACCAAAGTGCATTCGACTTAGATAATAAAGATTAAATGAGACGGGAGGGGAGGAGATAATGTGCAATGGAAAAGAGAATGGAAAAGCGAGTAGATAGTTGATTTTGTGAAGGTAGCGAAGAAATTTTGAGAATCTCGTTATGTTCGGTAAATTGCTTGGCCAATTTTAAATATAACTGTCATACCGTAGAATGCTACTGCCGAAACGAAACCTTAACATTATCTTAATTGATTTTCATATAAGCGTAAATTTGAATATTAAGCTGCAGAAATTCGTGGACCGAGAGGTAGGCGGAAATTAAAAATTAAATTACGTGCTTCAAATTAATTTTGTACGGAGTAAGTCGCAAGGCAATTCTAACGACACTCATTAAACTCGACAGAATTTAACTTGTCCGACAAGCCAAGTTACGTCCTCATTACAGTTAGATTGACCCAAGTATCTCAGAACTCTCTAGAGCCAAATATTTTCGTCTCAGACTGTAAGTGTGTTTCCATATTTGAAAATTCATTCGACAAAATTTATTCCACATTAAGTTACATAGGAGTGACAAGGCCCAACCACCCTTACGAACAAATAATATTTATCACTATCTGCCTCGTGCGTTACAGCGTTACAGTGTATTAGCGCGAGGGGATAATAAAAGGAGGATGAAACTTTTGTTCCAGCCTAATAGAATCCATTAATCTTCTTAAGTACAATTTAAAAATTAAATCATACATTGAATAGGGCACGGGTATATTCGATGGTACGTTGGATACTGTAAAGAATAAAGCATTATGCATAAAATATTATCAGAGAGAGAAAGAGAGAGAGAGAGAGAGAGAGAGAGAGAGAGAGAGAGAGAGAGAGAGAGAGAAGAATAATCCGAGTAAAAATAATACAAACAATAGTTGAAGCCGAAGGGGATTTCCAACGAGCGAACTTAATCATCGCCGCCTTGTCGCTCGTTCCCCCGGCATTCACGCAATCGTTACTTTGCATTTCAGCCTCCGCGCCGGATTGCAAGCGCACTGCGGCATTTACCGGTCAGAAGCACAGATGGTTGCGCGAGTCTCGTCCCCGAGCTTTCAGGTGCCGGAACAACCCAGACGCGCTCGCCCGTTACTGGTTACGAGGGGCCTCTGCCACCGCCACCGCCACCGCCGCCGCTCCAGACTCTAGATTAATGTAGACCCAGCTGCGTACCCGCCGACCGATCATAAATTTCCTCTAAATTAATTTCGAATAGATGGCTCGATACTTGGCTCGCGATTCTTCGGAAAGCCGGCAAAGAAATGGCATTACCTCGCGCGGCCCATTGAACAGCCGAAACGGTTGAGTTGGCAAAGACAGGGCGACTGTCACTCAACAATTCGAATCGCGAACTATCGTCGTATTAACCAATGGCGAACAATTTACCTCCCGTGTGAGATATATCGTACGCTTTTCCAGGCAAATAATATTTTCCACTGACCCTTGCTATCCCTACCATTTTCATTGTCTTAAATTCTCGGACGACTCCCCATTGCACAGCTTAAGCGACACTTTTCCCATCGATGTATTACGTTTCACGATGTTACGCTCAACTTCTATCCTTCAACTATCCCATCTTATTTCAATAAAATTTCGCATCTCAATTAATGATAATGTAAGCATCGTTTTTATCTCTAAATACACATATATATATATATATATATATATATTTGTATATAGTATTATTAAAAAAATATAAACAATTCATGAACAAAGATATTAAAAGTTCCACGTTGTATTTATTTCACTAATGATAGACAAAACATTGTGTTTTAAAATTCGATGACAATTTTATTTTATATAAATGATCCTCTTTCTGCTAGGTTAAAATTATAAAAAAAATTTTTCTTTAGAATTTCATGAAACGTAATAACTTAAATTAATGCCAATCTATTTAAGTATCGATAAAAATGATAAATGTATCGTTCAACAATTATTTTAAGCACGAAATCAATTATATTCTGAGATTTAAATATATGCATAAAAAAGATTATATATTACGATTTCATTAAGTTTTTCAAAATTTACATTTATAATATATTTATACTATATTATAATAGATAATTCACGCATTTAAATCCTACATTTTGTTGGGAGTATTTTAACACTTCTCTATAGTAATAATCACTATTATGATATTAGCGAGATATGTGAATTTATAATGAAACTGTTCTTATTAAAATTAAAAATAAAATGTAGAATAGCTCAGTTTATATATTATTCTACAGATCGTATCGTTATTATTATCGTACGTCGAAGCTAAATTCAGCTTAAAGTCTGCAAGTTTTGAAGTGTATCTTTCATTTAAATATCAACGAGAGTTCGTATAGATTTGTTATAATTCATCTCAGCCTTTGAAATGTGGAAATCATTGGAGCACCGAAAATGTATATTAGATTTAGTATTTCGTATAAAACGCCGGTTAAAAGAAAAGAAAAAAAACAAAGAGAAGAGAAAAGTTAAATTTCAACGGTCTTTTACGAATGGATGTGGGAACAAAAAAAAATTCATACAGTCTATATTACGCGCAAATTTAGAATTGAGAATATTCGTAAATTATTATTTTCACAAATTTTATTGCTACATTTTTTGTAATATATTATTGTAATAACAAATTAATCCTACGCTCTCTAAATTGCAATTGAAATTCAACATATTTGAAACTGTCTTAAAATATACGTGATTCATTTGGCGGCGGCAGCTTAGTTAAATGAAATGAAATGTCGAATACGTTTTACAGATAATATGAAATTCGTATGAACGAATGTTTAAAATCATAAGATCATAATTATCGGATAGAAACAAAGCCTAGAAACATAATATTTCCAAAGATTTAAATAAATGTATGAGACTTCAATAATTTAGATACAAAAGCATGAGAAAATTGATTTCAATAGTAATAAATTATAATGGCACAAATCATTTTATTCTTTTGTAAAATATATTTCATAGAAAATATCCTTTTGCATATTAATGTTAATAAAGTACTTTCCTTTATTGAGAATAAACAAGCCTTGGTGAAGCTGTCTTTTCATAATCTCTTTGTATTTAATAAAATCAATATCATTTACATAATTTATTTTACGGCTGAGTAGCGCATTTGCAAAACCAAACAGTTATTGAATAAGATTGAAGTAAAATTTGATTTCGAAAAAGCTCAAGAACAACTCGTTTTCTTCAATTCGGCTAAATTGGAATTTCAAAAACAAGGAAAAAGTCGAAGAAAAAACAGAAAAGCAGAAAATCGTTTTATTCAAGCGAAGGACAGTTTTTACGTATACTATCTATCTATCTATCTATCTATCTCTCTCTCTCGCGCGCGCGCGTATCCTGCAAGAGCTTCTATAATTCTGTAAAAGCTCTTTTGTCCCACACTTTTTCTTCTAAGAATATTTTTTGTTAAACAAGCCATAATAGTTAGTTTTTTTTTTTCTTTTGTAGATGGCTTGACATCTTATGCAATGCCGCAAGGGGTGCAACGTGGCTCGGAACTTGATCTAACGGATCGCACCTACGACGGCACCGAGGAAACAGGTTTTCTTAGCAAAGGTTTGGGACAACTCGCGGATGGACGTAGGGGACCCGATAATTTTAGATCGGATATTAATGGTGACGGCAAAGGTAAGTTATTTTATTTTATTCTCATTTTAAAATGTTTTTATTGCTTTTGCTTTACGTTTATTTTTTTCATTATATACCTATACTATTTAATTTTCCAATATCTATATAAGTTATATAACTACTAATTATTTATATATATTTTTATAAAATATAAATTTATTAATTAATACTCCAACATATTATATCTTCTTTAAATTACAATATTAATAGATAGTCATAAATGAACTAATGTCTCTTTTCCACTCTCTGCCTCTCTCTCTCTCTCTCTCTCTCTCTCTCTCTCAACAAATATTTCTCTATAACATAATAAGTACTTTTTATATCGAGTTCTAATTCAACTGTTTCTAGATTGATTATCTTGTACATTAACCGTATAGTTTTATATCGATAAAATTATATATAAAATTTCGGTTAAAATAACAATAATAAATTTAATCGTCTGTATGAGTCATTAACCATTAATATTAAAGATTAATGATATGAGTAACTGATGATGTATTTCCAAGTGTCATATTTCATATATATATATATATATATATATATATATATATATTGTTAATTAAGATACTACGGATATAATAGATTTCTTGATGCTACACTAATCATACAGTAAATAAATAAATAAATCGGATTAGAAAAAACGTAGTAGATAGGACCGTGTTAAAAAATTTTCAATTAATCTATATAAAAGTGTCGGATGAATCTCGAGATAAGCAATTTTATAATGGCTTTGCTGAAAGAGTACTTCTTAAGGCGAATAGAATTCTGAATTCGTAAGATGATTAATTATCCATCGTATCGTAATCGATTGAATTTGTGACGTGACCTACGGTGTTAAATAAATGAGTAATCGTATTACAGTTGTGATCAAAATTAAAATATAAAATCTGACGATATTTCGCAGTTATTTTATATATATAGACTTACTGAGAAATTTGATGGTGAATCACTCGATTGTCAAATAAGAAATGCATGCCATTACGGTGAGGTTGACATTTTTGATTTTTGAATGACTCTAATCGTTTCGTACACACGAGTCTTCACTTTTTGAAATATCAAATCGCAGTTTTTCGTGTACTAATATACTTATGATCTATTTAACCTAATTGATACAGTTTTTATGCATGTAACCGTTTAATATTTTAGACTACAATAGTCCATGACAGAGCCTCCCGTTTCAAATCACCTGATATTTGAAAATAAACTATATATTTTCTATTTTATAAATATAAAGAATTTTCTTTATCGAAACTTACAAAAACGATTAAGGAGGCAAAAAAAAAAAAAAATTAATTTTGTTATCATTATACGTAGATGTCAATCGATTCATGATATTAGTCGAGTTTATTTATATTATGTATCTAAAAGTAGATGGAAATTTCACGTTAATTAAAAATACATAATTATGGCCAAATTGTGCTTAGCTTAGGCGAGTAGTTCATTCGATCGACCGTGCAATGGTAAAACAGAGAACACAAGATAGTATTATGTATTTTGAGCTTACTCGATTTCAATCACCTACTATAGGCATTTCCCGATGTACAAAACAGGCTACCAAGGCATCTATGATACATCGTTTGAAGATATTGTAGCCACCTGGTGGTTTAATCCCCGTATTATTTTTTCCTACTTCTACTTGAGAGCATATATACTGTCGCCTTATCTGTGCACATCTCATCTCATCCGAATGACAATCGCCATTAAATATACCAGAATTTTACCATAATTATATTATTATTCCAACTAAATTTTATATTTCATTAATCATATTTCAATATAACATTCCACCGAATAATTAATATCAATAAATTATTTAATTTAATAAATTGGGAAATATATGTTAAACCATACTTTTACCCTCTCACTTTAATTGGCTTTTAAGCTCACTCACAATCGCGGGTCCTCGGCATCGGATCCGTTTACGATTAAAAATCCCCTAATCTTTTAGTTTGAATATATCTTAATTAGAATGCATATATCTCCCGCTTCAACATGAAATAATAATTTGTAATTTTTTTTTTCATTTTTTTTTTTTTATCAAGTATATACCCGTAATAAATACTGTATTTTGTTTTAATATCTTTAAATATATATGAATACTTTTTTTTTTTGTTCTCTTCATATTATACTTTTATCTTTATTTATTACTTAAGCTTTATTGTTCCTCACACGTACATCACACACAGTCACATATAAAATATTTTTAAACAGCCATGGATATAAATGCATAGAATCCGTTAATAATATTTTTTCAACTATGTAAGAATGTTTTTATTTCATTCGATGGAATATATTCATTAAAAATTAGAGTTCATCACAAACAAGAATATTATGTATTTATTACACTGTTTATTAAATTTAAGTTCAAACTTATATAATTAAAAAATAATTTAAATATATTAAGGTATTACATTCGTTTAAATAGGCTTATTACATTTATATTAATATAGTTTATATAATTTATATAATTAGTTAAAATATTCCATATATGCAGTCTCATTATAATGCCTATTAAATTATAAGTAAAAATTATTTTTTACATAATAAAAGTATAAGAATATCAGTAGTATAAATTACATTTGTTCAAATTACAGTATATATTTAATAACTTTCAATTACTATGATGTTCATAAGAGATTAGAATTATTATTGTTACTAAATTATTATCAAGTTAATTTAATCTATTGTGAAAATAATTAGATCATAAACTAATTAAGAGTGTTATTTAGATGGAACGTATAAAGCAAGAGTTTACAATTATAAAATTATATTTGTGTTCGATATGATGTAGATTTTATTGGCTCAAACTGACAATGTTGCTTTAATAATTAATAATTTTCCACCCGCGCTGGTCAAATGCAAATGCTCGGGGAGAAGTTAAGTGGACTTGTTTTTCAAAGATTTATTTTACAATTTATAAAACAATTACATTATTCATGTATTGGATGCGTCTCAAGTTTAATTGTAAAGATGCGATTTCTTGTGACGGATGTTTCACTACAAATGATGATCCTCGAGTCATGGACACGGACTGGACTTTGTGTACTCACAGTGATACGGTGACCTTGATTTGATCCCACAGGAGGGTTGATGTATGATCTTCCTTCTGGTCAGTGGATCACTTAACAAAAACTTGGTCACTAGTTTTCACCGATAAATGAGAACTGATTCCTACTTGGCTACTCCACGCGGACTTGGACAATCGCAACGTCGAAAAAAGTATTTTTGGCAGCAGCGCCTTCGATTGGCGGGAGACTCATTCCTTTCCAGAACTTAGCGACGTTGCCGGCGAAGGGGTTAGGGGAGGGAGGTGTTGTTGGTAAAACGTCTTCGTTTGGCCTATGCAAGTGGCAACGCGTGGATATGCAAACGGCAACAATGTATGCGTAAGTGATGTCTCGTGACATTGAGGGCATCGAGGACACACGAGGATTGGCCGATGTCGCACGAGTTGGATTTCTCGTTACAAACGAATTTTAGGAAATATTTTTCAACTCGATTGTTTATATATTTCTCTCACTCTTGACATATTCTCGCATAAACAGACTCGGCGCGCTCTTGCTAGCAAATGACAAAGGTCGGTTAATGCACTTTTTAACCTTTTCAAATTCAAAAAATTTTCAAAAGATAATATAATTAATATGTAGCATACATGAAATATACAGAAAACAGTATCTTGTATTTTGTTAAGTATATGGGGTTTAGTAAATGTCTGATGTTATCTTTCGCACAAGATTTCAATCTATTGCAATTCGTATTTTTCTCTCTTGATTCATCAAAAGCTCAGATGGATGCGATTAATTTGTACGTCTTGTAAGTTGTAGTTGATTATCGCTTTTTGATAATTAATAAACAAAATTGTTAATTGTTCTACAACTCATCTATGTCATGAATTTTAATATAGATTATTTTAGTTTTTCTTATAGCTATGCCATTCCCATATAATTCGTGTTTTCTTGTGAACTAAAAAGAATAATTCAATAATACATATATGATTTTATTAAAAAATATTTAACTTTTGGGGCAAATTTACTCGGAGTAAGTTTACTATGAAGTTTCGTATGATATTTATCATCTTTGTGCTCATTATATTTTATAACTTTTTCGTATAAAGTCTCCTACATATAATATTAAAACTAATAATATAGATTAATATTTACATATGATCGCAAATCATTATTCATACTATATAATTTCATCGGTTTGAAAAATTCAGTTCAAATATTTATAGCCACGAAATATTTTCAATAAAACAATCATAATATTAAATCCGAGCATAGATAATTTATTATGGTATAGATATTTAAAAGAAAAATTATTATCATTAATTGTTGTTCGCAAATAAATTTCGTAAATATCTTATTAAATTTTCTTCTACAATGTATGTACTATTGACTTATTTAAAGATATTCACCATTATTCTTAAAATTTAGCTAATTCAAAATATTGAGTAATGTTTTGAAGGAGAGTTACAGAGACAGTGACAAAGCAAAAGACAGATCACTGAATAATAAATAAAAATTAATTATTCTAAGATAATCAAACAATAATTTAATATTGTCATTCGATTGCTGGAGTATAAAAAATTGACCAACAATGCTGTATTCAACTTTAATAAAGAATCATAAAAATAGAAGGAATCAAATTGTCATATTTCTAACTTAAAATGATCTAATTTAAGAAAAAGCTATAAAATATTAAGGTATTGTCAGAAATCTTTAAATATCCTAAAATTTTAATTTTTAATAATTTCCGTTATCTCAAATGTTTATTAGTCGATGCTTATTAATTTTCATTTAAACGAGTTCTTTTTATAATAATTAAGCGCAATTATTCATAGAAATCAAAAACTGTAATCACTTAATTCTGTACAATTCTTTATATTTAGAAAAAAAAAAAAAAAAAAGAAAAAAAAATATTTATAGAGACAAATTTTTATCCAAATAACAAGCAAATTCATTAGCTATCATAATCGATAAATACGAATGAAATGATTGTCCCTTCACCCCGAAATTCCGAAATTAGCCCAAGCTGTGCACTACTTTGGATTGTAACGGATGTAATAGCGCCGCAGATTACGCATGCATTAGGGGAAATTCGTGTGCAATTCTAGGGAAGCAGCCAGTTCGGGGAAAAAAGCTTTGCGCTTGCGCATGTACTTTGTAAAAAAAAAAAAAAAAAAAAAAAAAAAAAAAAAAAACAGGACATAGGAATCGACACATGAGAAAACAGACATGTCGGATTTCTCCAAAGCGAATACTCTAAGCTAACAGACTCGTTGCGCTCGAATCTGCTTCGATTTACATACATATTGAAGTCGAGCTGCTTACCCGAGCAAATCCTCTCCCACTCCTTTCTTTCCATGTATTTTCATGCAGTCTCGGTTCTCCAGGCTGACTTGGAGTTTTTCTTTTATTAAAAGGAACTTAAGATACCGAGTTCGTTTTTTTCGTGTATTCTTTCATTTTTTTTTTCTTCTGATGAGCTGAGCCAACGATGTGGCTTTAATCTTATTTAAACAATGCAAAGTAAGCGCGAACCGAACATTGGTCTTACTTTAGAAATTTGAATCTCAGATTCCTACGAAGGAGTGAATGACAAGAAGTTTTTACGATAGCCTTTTACGGTACTTTTATTCCTCCAACGATTTCTGAATATTTATTAATTATTCGTATCCTAGGCGGCCGGATTAACGGAGCGCGATTAATTTCATAACTGTAGTTCGTAATTTTATAATATATAATTATCTATTATGTTACTGCAAAAAAAAAAAAAAAAAAAAAAAAAAAAAAAAAAAAAAAAAAAAATATATATATATATATTAATACTCGCTCTACTCATATTAATAAGCGTTATTCTTTTTTCAGCCCTTTAATTAAAATGCTTCTTTAATCTCGCTACTTGAAGATTACATGCGACTCATATAAGAATGTAATTACAAGTTTTAAAATTAAAGCAATACTTGCCGTGGTTAAGTAATAAAAGACAAAAGTGGTGAAAATTAAATTAAATATTCCATGCATGACTTACCATGAATTCAAAGGAACTTTGGTATATCTACAACTTCGAAATTTTACTTCTATCCGAATGAGCTATAAAAAGCATATAAAATTTTCATAAAGATACTTACTGGATCTTGATTATAAAAAAAAAAAAAAAAAAAAAAAAAAAAAAAAAAATGTTAAACACGCATAATGAAAACCATAAATATAAATATACAAATTATATATATATATTTAGAATAATTTAAGCGTGATTGACGCTGTATATTATCACTTAAAAAACAATCGCTCATCATGTTTGCCAGATTTTGTTTAAATCCCTCTACTTGTTGCTTGCTCCACTATTCATAATTTGGCTTTTCCTTTTTTTTGTTTAAAGTATAAATATTATAACGAGACACAAATAATGGAATAAAAAACGAAACATATACCTTGTACTTGTACTTTTCATTCAAAAGTACAGTCATTTACGTAAAAAATCTCAAACATGCTGATTTTGAATTTATTAATTTATTCCTTTTATCATCATCATCGTCATCACCATGATAATAATAATAATAATAATATTATAATAATAATAATAATAATAATAATAATAATAATTATTATTATTATTATTATTATTATTATTATTGTGATTGTTGTCATTATTAGATTAAGCTTCCTGTATAACAGTATTCGTAATGTTTATACTTTTAAATATAAGCTTCTTTTACGATGATAGTAAAATATATCTGGCGAATGGAAATAGAATAAAATGAAAAGAGAAAAAATTAACGAGCTAGTAAAAATAAAAATCTCATATAAAATTCAGTGACTGAATCTATTTGTAAGTCTTGAATAAAAAGATGCTGGAATTGTGGAGGTCCGTCGAAACGAGAAAGGAATTTAATTTGATAGATATTCGTAAGATGCAGTCGATATTGAAAGTAGCATAAATGTCGATAAGGAATGAATGAAACACTTTACCATCATTAAATATTATTAAGACTGTGTCATAGATGATATTATGTAATAAAAGAAATACTTAGACATACGAAAATGTCGGATAAACTGCTTGGCACTTGTTGCTTTGTATTTGTGATTGCCCGATATCTATATTTTCATCTCGCGTTTACATATGATCATACGAATTTCAAAAACTTGTAACTTTTAACGGTAAATTAATTGTTTTATTATCTGCGAATAATTAAATACAATTCTTGTATTTAATGTAAGTAATTGTACTGGGATATAAATATAAGATAAAAATTAATTCCTAGTGCATATTTAATTTAAATTATCATTTATTACGATAACTTCAAAAAAAAAAAAAAAAAAAAAAAAAAAAAAAAAATATTACGAGTACACCTATAATGGATTATATATGCAGTGGATGTGAAATAGCATTACAGCTATCACAAACGCCAAACTCTTTTTCGCCCTTTTAATTATTTGCTGACTATTCGGTAATAAATCCGTCTATCTGAAATCCCTTACTTTCACTTTATCAATTTGCTTATCTCCGATGCTCCGCCTCATTAGAGCCAGCTAATGAATATCTTGCGGATGCATGTGCGTGCACCCATGGCCCAAAAGGTGCTTCGCAGTTGCATCACCATCATGACGTCACAGATAAGTGAACTCACTCGTGAATGCGATGTGAGGCTGTCATGTGATAGAAGTGCGATAGTCGTGCTATAGACGCGGAAAGTGCAGCAGCCCATCGGGCGAATCGAGTCGCGTGGCTCGATGTCGGTGGGAAGGGGGCGGGTTGTGGGGAGACTGATGGGGGTTTGAGTGGGTGAAGGGGCCGAGCCCTGGCCTTTGCTGTGGCATTGACGCCGCTTAGCGCAAGCTCGAGTACTTTGCTAAATGCTTTTGTACAGCTTGCAGCGCTTTTTATTCTACTTTTTTTTTTTTTATTTTTTTATTTTTTTTTTTTGTTTGTTTTGTTTTACAAATCGCGATGCACAATCAGATGGACATTTATGGCTTTTTATCTTTTTATATTTTTAGAATTTCGATAGCTGGTGGTACCATACGCGAAGCCGAGAGTCCCATATGCTTTGGTAGGAGAATTTTTCATTTTTTTGTCGATATTGTTATAGCTCTATTCAGCAGGTTTTGTTGCCATTGTAACAGCTACTCGTAGTCTACGGAATCTTTTGCCAGAAATGGTTTATAATGCCTATCCACATGAATTTTAAAAGTAAATTTATAAAATATCTTCTATCTATGTTAATGCCTTATTCTTCTTAAATCTTGTTTTATAAGATATATGGGAGTGAATATATTGATACACATGGGAGTGATAAAGTAGCAGTCTGTACGGTAGTTGGTTAAGTGATATCCATAAAGAGTATGAATTATTCCATCGGACGTTTACGCTACATCGGACTTTTCTGAGCATATTCATGATTGATTGCGTTCCATGAACGAATGAAACGTGGACTAATTTAACGTGGACAACTTTGTTTATATGTAAAAAAAAGACACGTACTACATGTTCACCTGGAAAGATGTACTATTGTGAGATTCACTACTACATACTACAACGAGTAAAGCCAAGCTCATCCCTTTTCCATGAATAATGGGACCTATAATACAATTTCCACATACAAATCACTTCGTATCCATATGTATCCTTATAAGATTGGCTCGGTCCACCTATCTCTCTCTCTCTCTCTCTCTCTCTCTCTCTCTTACACTGTTATCCTGTTACCCTCTGGGCTGATTGGTACATTGAACTAAAATCTGATAATACATAGATCTTTTATAGCACATTTAATTGTCTGTTCAGTCTATTTTACTTTTTGAAATTATTTCAAAAACCTTTAATATTACATGAAATATAATAACCAATATTAATATTACTTGTTGAATTATACACATCATATTATAAATCAGTTTTTATTGGTATAAATTTGATTTAATTACATTTATTTTATATTATTTTGTTCAATTATGTAGATTGTAGTTTTTAAAATCTACTTTCATGGTAAAATTTATTAACATTAAATATCGACTTTACTCTTTGTTTAATTTGTATATCATTAATTGTTTATTTATTTTATTTTATCTATTATATTATTATTTATTCTGTATATTAAATCAAAAGTTATATATATAATTTCTACATATATTTATCTATATATTATATAGGGATAACTAAATTCTCAAATTACATCATAATTGATAATTGTTAAAAATCTTTGCTATAGATACGTTCTTAATACATAAAGATTGTAATTATTATTTTAATAGAACTTTAATTATTTCTTTCTGCAAAGTGTTATTTACTTTATTCTATATGAATCGAAAGAGTGGAATTAAGTGGAATTTCTGCATGTAAAATAGACCGATAATTCGAACGCTATTGTTCGAGATTGAGAAAATGTCTCATGTAATTTTTTGGGAAGAATACCAAGGGTCATAACTTTTAAAAAAAATTCTTCCACGCTCATCGGAGGCTCGGAAAGCGCAGTAAACGACCGTTGGTTTTAGCTAGCAAGAGCGCGCCGAGTCTGTTTATGCGAGAATATGTCAAGAGTGAGAGAAATATATAAACAATCG
>NW_011948435.1:3803330-3874403 GCF_000503995.2 Ceratosolen solmsi marchali
GATCATCTTGTGTAGTGAAACATCCGTCACAAGAAACGTTCCAAGAAATCGCATCTTTACAATTAAACTTGAGACGCATCCAATACATGAATAATGTAATTGTTTTATAAATTGTAAAATAAACCATAAATTCATCGAAAACGCAGGATAATTCTACATTCTCTTCTTTCACTTAATTCCTTCCCTAGCATTTACATTTGACCAGCGCGGGCGGAAAATTATTATAAAACTATCCAATCATTGGCAGTTTGAGCCAATAAAATCTACATCATTTTCGGACAGCTATGTAAAGTCGGTTAGTACATAAATAAAAATTATTCAAATTAATTACATTTTTTTTTATACAAAACATTAATAGTATTTGTAGAAAGTAGATAAATGTATAATTAATAAATATAAGTTTCTCGATTATTAAATAAAAAATCACAATAAATTAACATTGTTTGCAAGATAAATTGTAAAATCTTGTCCGTGGTATTCTATTCGAATCCAAAGTTTTTAAAGACGTTTTATAGTTTATCAATAAATTTTCTTTAACTATAAATCATTTGTATATACAATCTATAGGCTGCTCTTATCTTATACGCTTGAACTAACTTTGGAACATTTGCTGATTAAATTTATATGTACCTAAGCTTTGCCAATGTTATTTCTTTTATTGCTTGTCATATTTTGAAGATAATTTTTAATAAATAATATATTTTTTATTTAATTTTATCTATTACTATTTTATTATTAGAACAATTGCTGAATATTATTTCGATTACATTTTTATCTTTTAAGTAAATAAATATTTACACACACGCGCACAACATATTTTTCATTAAATTGGATTATTATTTATTTTATCTTATTATATTATTATATTATTATTATTATATTATTATTTTTTTTATATATATATTTTATATATATTATATATATTATTTTATATTATATTATCATTATTATATTAATTTATATTTATCATTTAGTTATTTTTTCAGTTCTTTTTATAATTTTTATTTTATATTAATATTCTACGGCGAGATAAATTATATAATTCAAAAGTTTGTACTAAACAAATAATATTAAGTAATTTTCTACATTAACATATATGGCATAATTATTTCATTTATGTATTATAATTCTGCCTAGTTACGCCATTAATTATTAATTGGTATTATCCCTCTAAGAATACCCACTAAAAAAAAGAAAAACAAAAAAACTGAACAACTTACCGGATCTCTTTATTTAAAATACACAATATCCTTTTAAAGATTCTTTTGAATAAATAACTGTATTATCTATTTTTCATGTATGCGCAGTTCGTATTCTCAAAACCACGATCCGATAATGTGATAAAAATAATAAAAACGATCCTCTGAGCTATTTAAAATTTTAATGATTTATATGACTCATACATTTATACATTGAATTTGATTTTATTGATTTTGAAATAATTTAAAATCTAATCGTTTAAAGTATCAATTTAGTTTAAATACTTTCCTATACGTCCCTAATACGGGCTTTAAGTACATAATGAATTAGAAATAAATCATGTATCAATGCAATCGATCATTTATCTTAAATTTATTTATTTAATTTATGCACTATTTTCACATTATTTTTCCAATATATTTGTTCTATTTTAGAATATTTTTTAATAAATTAGTATATTTACTAATATATACTGCTAAATAAGTTTAAATTATTAATTAATATTATAGTATGTTATGTATAATATCGTATAATATCTATACTAATTACTAATATTATTTCTATAAATTTATTATAAACATATTTTCTTAAAATATCGTAAAGTAAAATTATTTATTGAATTTCATTGAGATCTCGTTATTTTGAAAGGAAGTTCTGCGAATTTCAATCTAAATACTCATTTTGTTATATAAATGCAGTTCAATTATATTGCCATTAATTTACCAATCGAAATTTCTTTGCTCTCTAATACAATGTGGGTGCAGAATATTTTCTAGATTTACTTTTTATTTTTGTATGCAAAGGATATGAATGGGTTGGTTGGAGAAATGACACACCGAATATGTTGGGACGACCCGTGGAAATAACTTTTGAGTTCGATTACGCCAGAAACTTTACGGCAATGCATCTTCATACCAACAATTTCTTTACTAAAGATGTCCAGGTAAATATATAGTCATCACATTACGTGGCTTATATAAAAATTTACTAATGCACCTATTATATCAAGATAAATATTTAAATTTTGTAACAACACATGACAGATGTTTTGACTTATAGCCATAAGTATTTTTTACGAGCATTAAATATTAAATTAACTTAAAGCCTTAATACTCTTAAAAATTTATATTTTTCAGTTGATTAACTATATATCTTCTTCTGCTCATAATGCACAATGATAATTTTGAAATAAAAATAAATTTCTTGCTTATTAATAAAACTGCAAAATAAACGTTTATTCTGCGACATTGTTTAAGATATCTATAAAAAGATTATTTATTTGCCCTTGCGATTCATAATAACACAATCGACTGATAATATAAGCTTGAGTTAGGGCGTAAAAGCTTCATCGGTTGAATTAATGCGCAGGTATTTAGCCACGCCAAAGTGTATTTTAGCGGTGGCAACAATCTGTTCAATGGCGAACCCGTGCAATTCTCTTACATGCCGGATCTCGTGCTCGAGCAGGCCCGTGACGTCACAATCAAGCTTCACTCACGAGCCGGTCGCTGCGTCAAGCTGCAGCTTTACTTTGCTGCACGATGGATTATGCTCAGCGAGGTTGTTTTCGAGTCCGGTGAGTTTTTATCATTATTACTATCGGATCACTCGAGCATAGCTACTGAACGCAATTGGAGCAGGTAAAGCATATGCAGGGCAGCACGATGATATTTTAATTTAGATATCAAGGCCACCTTTTTAATATTACACAGGCTATTTATTTGGTTAATGAATAGTTTTTATTTTACTTAATAATAATCATTACATAATGTTAAGCTTTAATATATATTGTCATTTATATTCGTTTATTAGAGCCTGATATTAATATATCTTTAAATATTGTTTATTACTATTCCCCAATGAATTCCCTAATCACTTAATTGTAAAGCAACTAGTATTGTAATCTGATATTAAAATTTGGAGTGAAAGTTTCATTAAGAAAAATTATATAAGATCCAATGGAATTAACCATTGTGCTAACGGCTCCTTTCATATTATTCAAAATAAAAAAGTTGATATTTTCGCAATTATGTTTTCTTTTTTAAAAATAGCTATGATAGTCCTTAATGAATGAGAAGGAGAGTAGTTACGTGTTCTCATTAACTACAATAAATACGAAAAATTCTTTTCAAATGGAACAAATTCCAAACGATTATTTATGCTTGTTCAATGTATCGAGTTACAAATGAATAGTATATTATTATTTTTGCATTTATTATTTTATTTATATTCGCGAAATAAATAGTTTTTGCATAGCTGCCATTGTGAATCCTAGTTTAGACAAAAAAAAAAAAAAATTACATCACCATTGAAATATTCATTTATATTTTTTTACAACCTGTATGTTGTTTATTGATTATTTATTCTACTTATCTTTTTAATCTATATGACAGCTGAAATACTCTACTAATGCAAATATATATAAATATAAATGTGACTTGAGATACAGTTAAAAATTTATTAATATATATATATATATATATATATATAAAATTTATTTTAAAATTTAAGTATAAAATCTCAGTAAAATTTCAAAATAAGTAGTTCTATAATCGTCTATATAATGTCTATAATTTAAATAACATTATAGGGTATTTTGAAATAAAATCCATACAATGAAATTCAATGCATATTAAAGTGTTTCCATTGTATGTGTGCTTTCGTAACATAAAGATATCGAGAATAATATGTTAAATTAGTATTAATATAGATTAAGCAATAAAAAAAAAATTTGAAGCTACAATACTACCAATCGTTGACATAAGATAAAGTTGGAAAATTGTTTAATTCGATTATAATTTTTTTAAATCTTTCAAATTCAGTTTCGTTCTTCGAATTTCATCTTTCATATAAAGATAAAGTTAATAACGTAGAACGTACAACGAAGAGGGGAAGAGCTTTACGCCGACATAAACATAAAATACTACCTTTTGTATAGTAGTATGTAAGAATTGGAGATTTTAAAGAGAAAGCAAGTAGAAAACTCGTAGCTATTGCCTCTTCCTCTAGAAGTATTATATATGTACGGATGGTAAAAACACAGCAGTTCGCCATTCATCATTCACGAGTATCAGTCAGTCAGTCATATCGGAAAGCGTACAGTGAAAAGGAGCTGAGAATGGGAGGGAGTCGTTATTATAAATGTTGGATCATTCCGTGGAGGTTATTGAATCCGAAATCACGCATGGATTGGGATGCTCCGAGGTGAGCCATATAAAGGGTGATAAATAATTTCTGGAAATGAAACGTCATTATGTGGATAAAGCGTGAAGCTTTATGTTCCCTATACAGATCATACAATTCCAATCGGAGCAGATTTTACTAATACCGAGGTAATGTGGGTAGTACGCTCATTAATATCATTGATCTTGAGCTGGTCTCTTCCTAATATTAGAATATTTTTACTTTATATGACGTATGTCTGTTACATTATACGATTGTTTAATATATTATTAAAAATTATTGTTGCGAATATTGCCGAAATAATGCATATGTTGGAATAATGGAAAGAGGCGTGCATAAAGTAAATAAGATTTGGCAATTTTAGAATGTAGTGTAGGTCAGACGAGACACGTAGTTCTGGTATTCAATTTATACTAAATAGAGTGCATATTAACTATTTTAAATGCCAAGAATATGCTTTTATAAAGAAAAAAATTTGTAACACTAGGAGTGCCAGAGAAAGATTAATTTGATAAAACAAAAGAAAACTTACATCTTTTGATTAATTTCTTTTAAAAAATATAAATTTCAATACCTTTTATGAAGCATATTTGTAAAGCAAATTCGATGTAAATCAATATTAGTTTATATTTGTAAACCAAATCGGTGCAATATAATCTCTTCAATGTACAAAAAGTACTATATATCTACTAGAAATTTGCATTTGCCTCAATATCTTTAAATCATGGGCAAACGCATAATAGACAAATACTTATATAACATATAATGGAAATATTATATGAGCAACAATAAAGATAAATTTCAGTTTTATGTAAAAGCCTTAATTAAATAAAGATTAATTGAGATTTAAGAAAGCATTTAGAAAAATAAAAGTACAGTTTTATAATACAGACTGACTGCTGATCCCACTACTCAGTTTCTTCATAAATAACTAAAACAAATGTAGAATGTAGTACTTTTCTAATCGAGAAAGATTCGTTGTTATTGTGGCTTCGGATTTTCCAGTAAAAGTAAATTTATTCACTACCAACACAACAGCAACAAGATCTTCCGTATCAAGATACAGTCCGTACAAAAATCTTAACATTATAGACTATGAAACCTGATTATCGTTATTCTACTATTAAAAAATATAAGGAATTTACAAAATATGACCTATATTAAATTTTTCTATTGTTAATAAAAAAAAAAAAAAAAATAGTATACCCAAGTCATTTATTAGTAATATTTATTTACCTTAGTATATGAAAATATATTATTCGTAATTAACGTTGTTCGATTTTATAATTGATTTTATAAAAAGAATCTTAAAATTATCAAAACAATTATAAATTTATAATTTTGATAATTTCGTGTAAATAATAATTAATTTCATAGTTCTTGTAATTAGTTTTTTTAGAAATGCAATTTTATAAGTAGTTTAAAATTAATATTAAAACTCAAAATTGAACTAATAACTGTGGATATAATTATATATTTCACATGTATGTATTTAGTAATAAATGAAAAAAAATACAATCGTTTTTATTTGTATTAATGTGTATAATTTCGATTATCTTATTTATAAAAATCTGAAAGCGTAAAAGAATTTCTTGCTCGGGTACACGCATTTTCCCTTTTGTTTGAGAAAAAATATTTAAGCATATTGCAAAAAAATTTCATTTTCTTTATTCTTGCATTTTATGAACAAATAGAGTGAATTCGTAAAATTGTATCTCTTACAAATATTTTAATTTAAAACGCAGTTTTAAATGCAAAGGGAAATAGATATCACATCGTTATGAATTACTTTGATGTTGTAATCATTAATTTGTACATTGTGAAAAGAATATCTTGCACACGGAATACGTTTGATTTTATGGATATATTTATGAATCGTGTTACCGTTATTTTATATCACATCTTCAATTAAAAATTTATCATATAAATTATAAACAGATTTTTTTTTAAATAATAAACAAATTTCTTATCCATTTAAGGTATTCCAGATCTATATATTTTATAATAATAATAATAATTGAATATATTTTATATTTTGGCATTACAGTATTTATTTTAAATTCCTAGCAATAAAGAAGAGAACATTGTAATTGATGCTGTTTATAAAGGTTTATTATTATCGTTGGCGTTACAATTCTCAATTTCTTATGAAAAAATTCTTAAATTTAAGATTTTCAATCATTTTATAATGTTTTATAACAATAATACCTATCCAATAGTATTTACAGCAAAGTAGATTAAACCAGTGACTGATGATTATTTTATTCATATTAATTGTGAAATATATTATCATATTTGTACATACTTAAGCATTATAATTTATTAAACCTTCAATACAGTAATCGTATGTAATTTATTACTCTTATATCATTTCATATATGTGTAAGATTTATGAAAGGATGATCTCGCATGAATTATCATTTCGTACCTTGAAAATATTTTCCATCGATCGAAAGAATAAGAGGGAATTATTTTATAATATTGAGTTGATCTTGATCTGCAACTTACACATTAAATTTCTATATTTTCGTTATTTTTTATCGCACATAATACACTAATTACTCGCAATAAACTATTATTCATAGGGCAAAAAATATATTTCAAAAATAAATGAATATAACTAGATTTTTCGGCGACGCTTAACTATACCAATTGACTTAGCTGCACTACTATAGACGATAATATGTTTATTTATAGTTATATCCGAGTGGAATAATAGTACCCAGGAGGAGGAAGTCAAAACAAAAAACGCAACAGTACCGACGACGGCAGCTCCTTTTCAGAATAATGAGGGTCCTCTTCAAAGAGACGAAGTGAAGGCTACCTTTAACAAAGACGAAAGAAACGAGAGTGCATGTAAGTTCATTTCTTGCAAAAGCTTCTTTCTAACCACAAAGAGATATGAGAATATCAATCTTATTATAGGCATTTTATTTTTTGTAATATTATTATGTCTATTGTAACTATACGCGAAGGGAAATTCTTCATGGCTGTACTATAGGGTTATTTGCTCCTATTTGGAGATATTATTATCTAAATTGAGTGTTTTTAGCATCGCTCAATCAATATGCGAACCGTTAAATCAATATTACTTTTTAATTCATCTTTAAACAAATAAATTTATCTCTATATCAAAATACGATATTACTGAATATGAAGGAAATGATTTTTTTTTTTTAGATAAATTGAATATGCTCTTTGAACATTATCTATTATCTTTTATATAATTTTAAGAAAATTAATTTATTGTATCCTTGAATAAAACACTTGATGTACAGTAAGAAGCAAGTGGCGCGAAACGTCGTAAATTACTCGATTATGAGATAAAGGCGCTCTAAATTTTACTTAAACGTAAGTATAATTAAATTATATAGATTACTGTGAACGAAGCATGTAATTAGACCTGGAAAGAAAGAAAAACAGGCTAAATTTTTAAGGCAGCACCAAAAAATTTAAAACTTTTACTTACCGTACGATAAAGGCAATAAGATGATATTAGAGTTGGAATTAGAAGAAATAAACCGTAAAACATTCCATTAAAGTCTATTGTATGAAAATTTAACTGTGCGAATATTAATATTTATTGATAGAATGGTATAATAATTATTTATCAAATTCAATCCATTCGGGTATTCAATGGAGTAATATTAATATGTACTAGTTTAACTAATGTTAAACATGCGATAAAATTATTGAGGTAATTTTTAAATGTTACGTTTCAACAATAATGTTTCATATTTTATTCTAATAAAATAACCTCTGAAAATAATTCAGACATAATATTTCTGAAGGAATATATAATGCTAATGTACCGATCGATTAAACAATTTGTAAACACACGCGCGCGCACAAAGTTCAATATTGACGTTATAACTATTTATACATTCTAGGCGAATGATATATAAGTTTTTAATTATAAACTCTGTAATAATAATTATAAGAGGCTTTCCATTTAAGCGTATAATAATGCTTTTAAAAATATCATATAGGAATGACGAAGAAAAAAAGTGCACTACATCCGAGTTACAATTGAATGGGATAGATATTAGATATTAAGGGTTTGAGGTAATTCATTTAGTAAAACATGTATCGATGCTCTCTTTCACCAGCTCTGTCTTATTTTGCCGTCATATTGCCTCCAGGCGCTTTTTGGGAAAGGATCTTGCAAGACGTGCACTCGTATTTTTTCTATGCCTCGCGGCGCGGAAATGCGCGTCAAAGAAAGCGTATTTACTTTCGCTGAAATCGGCGTGGGAACGTATATAGGGATTGGCCATACATATAACGTCAAGAATTCAGACTTTTTCATACAGACACGCGAGCTTTCGATGGAGCCATTAACGTAATAAAAACGTGCTGAAAGGAGAGTGCAAAAGCCCTTGGCGAAGGATTCGCGAGGATGAGAAAGAAGGTGAGCGGTGTTTCGAAAAAACTGCAATATTTTGTCGAATCATCCGTTAATTTTAGGAGAGATAGAAACTGACGGTCAAATCTGTTGAGCTTCAATTCATCACTTATTGGCTGTTTATGTAAATCATGAGAAAAGAACTTTAGTTTTGTAGGATGAATAATATTTTTTAATGTTATGTTACTTTGAGCATTGATTATCGAAATCGGCTCTTCTTATTGGCAACTACGAAAAATTTGTAACTAAACGTCAAATAAAGTAATTAAAATTTTTCCCGATTTCAAAATTATTTCATTAACTCAGTCATACATATTAACATAATATTTAGAATTCAATTTAACATTATTTATGATACAATAATTAATATTACTTACCATATTTATATAGATCATTATAATTCATAATTCTTTCATAATTATTATGATCAATATTAGTAGCTTTAACGTATTGTTTTTGTTTTGATTAAAATTATAATATTTAAGATAACTAATGTTATTCGCGATAATATTTCATCAAATTTTAATGTTTTAATCAGTTGCTTAGTTTACAGACAAATTATTATTCTAATTATTCCAAGCCAAATATGTCATGAAATACGAGTCATCTAATATTCTATTTTTTATTATTAAAATATCTAAGTATACTTATGATAATAATTATTATATAAATTTAATCATTATAATAATATAATATATAATATTCTACTAATGGTAATATCGGTATGCTAGGGTTACTTTGTATGCATGCGTGTATAGGCGTGTTCGTGTGGGTTTTTAACTGTCTTTATCAATGTCTAAAAAAGATGTCATTTGTTTCATTTGAACAAAAATATATTTCAATCATGGATTGACAATAAGGAGTGATAGCTTGTCGTTTTCCGTTACAAAAACATATTCTGACAATGAACTAAAATAATTTATTCTTATTGTATTGTAAATTACATTCATTAAACAAAATTTCATTGTTCTTCGTTAATGATTTGCAACGGTTGTGCATTAAATATAGCGATATAGAATATGTTTGATTAAGAATATTTAATTATATAATTTGAATAGAATTGACTTATTAATGCTATTATAAAGTCTAAAATCTGCGATGATAAATTGTTAATATTTTCGTGTACGTCTTGAATATTGATAAATTTGTTAACGTATGAAATTATTATGTATTCAGATATTATCTATAAACTTGTATAATAAAGATAACATTATTAGTGGATTCAACATTTAGGATATTTGTAATAAGTAGTCCACTCTATGTATAATATAACTCTTCACTAAGTAAATATACCATAGTGTTCGTATACCATATTTGAAAGAATTTCTAATTACAAATTGCATTGGAAAGCAAATATTATGCTACTTGTGGCATTGTTGTGTCGTGTATACTAATGAAGAATATTTAATAATATCGAATACGAATTCATCTCGTTATGAATACTACAGTAGTATTAAAAACCATGTTATTTCATGTATTGATTCTCATATTAATTTCTTAGCCCATTAAAAATAAATAAAATTGAATACAATAAAAATAGACCTTGGATTTTGTGATATAAATTAATCGTGATTTGTATAAAATATCGAAATTAAAATATTACTCTTTTTATAATTTATTATAAGTACAATGACGGGATAAGTTTTCAATTATTATCTCTGCAATGTTAAATGAGGCAGATTATCAGACAAATTAAAATAATAATGATGTTGCGTTTGTGATGATTTTCCACGAAAGAGAGTAAGTTAATGTACTATCTTGATCGCGTGACTCACGAATCTCGAAAATAGAGTATACAGGTAGAGGGAGAGATTTAGTGATAAGGAATAAATATTGCCTACCTAAGTGCCAAATTCAATTTGTTATGATTTAAATGATTAATTTTTTATTATTAACGATTTTATTATACTATTGATATGTTGTATTTACGTAATGTCATTTAATATTGTAATCGCATAATGTATACAGAAGTATCGAATCATGTTTATTAGTAAATGTGCTATTTTTTATACATAGGACATTGTAAATAACAATTATTAAATTATTGCTACAAGCATTTGAATTTTTAGTATAAATGAAAGCGCGTCAAGGATATTAATTTGATTATACGAAGAGAAGTTATGAAAATTAAGAGACAAGCGAATCAATTGAATTTCATCAAAGATACTACATAGTGAGTAGCGAGACCAGAAAATCTATAATAACTTGTTGATCTCACAGGAAAAAATTGTATAGCATATCTGAGAAAGTTAATGAGGACATTAGTTAAGTACCACCTACCTTGATTGTATTCCAATATTAAAGATTTGCGTAAATTTATTATTTTATTAGTTTTAAAAATTCCACTAAAACATGAGGATATACATTCTTATCAGTATATATACATATATTAATATTTTCTTACAGATAGGCCATAAAACGTATTCGTTATAAAAGTTTCTCTTTTGTAATCATTGCTGAATAATATTTTTACATTCCTTTACATATACGAAACTAAACAAAATTGTTCAAAAATTAACGATCACGATATTTTGTTTACAGATTTATTTATAAAAATATAAAAAGTACCCTGGATATTCATACTATAAAATGGATCGAATGTACTACATTTATATATTACATTTTCTTCAGTAGCTAGTTGAAATGATTTAATTGATATTAATAATTTTATTACCAATATTTTATAATATTAGTTTTATAGTTCCTTTATGAATTAAATAATGAAAATTAAAGTATATTACTACTTTTAGATATCTTTACACATAGTAAAACAAATATTAATTATAATATTAATTATCTAATAATTATTATATAACAAATGTTTTAATGAGAGTATGATTAAGTAATTTATATTTATATTTATATTAATTTATATGAATTGACGAACGAATCTTTACCTTTACAATGAGATGAATAATTAATAGAAATAGAATGTATAATAGAAGTTGTTGTCGATATGGATATTTACCGGAATAAGCAAAGACAATTTTCTAGTTAACGCAGACAATTAAGGTTGTTAGTTCTTAAATTGCGTATTTTTTATATATTTACGAATTTTCGTTGTTTTATTATAAGTTCTGAAGCAATTTGTTGTACCAATATAGACTTAACAAAGTTGCCTAGGAGTTTACTAAATCAAGAAAATTACGATTATTGTTCTGATTTTGTTATACGACTGATAATTGTCTATTCTTCTGCTCATTAATTTGCAATCTAGTAATTCAGTAATTTCTGTTAAAAAATATTTATAATTCAAAGCAAAATTAACATACCTTTTATTTTATTCGTTTTATTATTAATTTGTATACGTATTTTATATTATTATTAAAAATATACTATTAGTAAATAATATAACTATTTTTTATTTAAATATAGAACTTTAGTGGATTGAAAAAATAATGACTTACAATAATAATAATCAGTAATCAAAGGTTGTGTAATCTGTTTAAATGTTTAATAGATAATTTCATTACAAGTTGACTGTATATTTATCATCAGAAAACTTTCAAATATATAACTTAGTATACAAACTCTTATTTTATAAAACTATCGATTTTATAAATATTTTATAAAAAACATTATAATCTATTATGCTAAATATTTAACTATACTTATAAAGTTACTAAAATTATTAGATATTTTTATGTTACGTACCATAATAAAACTTTTTCCCCATATTCTCTCACACTCTCAATCTCTCATTCGTTGATTAAAATTTCTTTTTAAATATATATGTATATTTGTAAATAATATATATATATATTTCATATTGTATCATTTTTTAAAAATACTAATTAATTTATCAAACATGTAATTTCGTATTATGCTGAAACTTGCAAATTATTAAATTTCATTAGAATTAGTCTAGAACTCTTATACATTTGATTTGAATGTCATATAATTTTATTAGCAATTTTTTAACTGTTTTTAATAGTTTTACAAATTGTAAAAATTCTCGAGAGCTTTTACTTAATAAAGTAATTTTACTGCTCCTTCCAACAATAAAAATTAGTAAAGGTATAAATTTTTCTTCGTTACCTTGGAAAATCTATATTGATTAAAATTTCTAGACTAGAAAATTATTTTCGATTCTTATATTGTCTATTGTGTATATTAATACTATGATTTACGTTGCTTTTTCAAAAGAGATATTTGTTTTTGGAAGATTACAGTCTTGTTCAAGTTCACTCTTTGGAAACTAAAGCAATTAATACATACGTAATACTTTACTATATATATATATATATATATATATATCTAATAGTGCGAATGATATCAGCTAACTCATTTATTAAAATCAATAATTAAAAAATCATTTTCACTTTTAAATATAAGATAAAAAATATGAAATTTTAACGTATGATGTAACGTCTAAAATATTTTTTATTATTTAAATATTTAAATGATTTAATCTTTATTAGATGTTAGTTGACTTTCCATCTATTTCTTCTAATTCCTTTTCAATGTTTTTTATTTAAGCTTATTTTGCATGATGGGTTGCTTTCGTAATACGAATGAACAAAAATAATTGTAGAACCAGCTGGTTCAAAGCTGCCTAGAAAAAAATCGCTAATTAATTAATTTAGACTCGGTGGGTTGTATTTAAATTCTATATGAAAATATATATTTGTGCAAATTTGTATACATATGGAATTATTGAAGCAAAATCAACTTATAATTATAAACGATATTCCCTTTGTTTATATTATTCTCTTAGAAATAAATTAACGCATTCGTAAGATTATGTGTTTTTATTAATACTAATTTTTTACAAATATTCTTTTGGGTAAATATGAGAGTTAAATAATCGAAATCGAATATTTGAAATATCATGGCATGAATAATAAGAACAGTAATTTTAAATATTTAATTTTAAATACAATTGAAACTGTTTTATTTTTTCTTTTCGAAATATTTAATACGTATTATTTAAATAATCGTATTTCATTTTAAATATTATATAGTCAATTATGTCAGTTGTAAATTTCTTCTACACTTACTTTATATCTACAACTTTCCATTAATCTACACAATAACATTAATTATCAAATACTTATATAGGAGGGTACTAAATATATATATGGTGAAAACTTCAATTTCATATACAAATGTAATTGAGATATATTACCTTCATTCAATTCTATTTAAATTAATATTATTTAAATTAATTAATTAATATCATCGATGTACTATTTTACTGTGAATCTAAATGAAATATAAATACATTAATCTATGTTAATGTACCATTCTTGAAATAATAAATTACAAATTTGTTTGAGCAGTTGATTTGAGGGTTATGTACGCTCCCAATATTTTGTTTATAATATATTTCTATTTTTCAGAATGCATATTAAATTCTTATTTCTAGAAAAACATCTTATATATTTAAAATCCATATTGCTTTTTTCATCGATATGAGTTTGTATACTGCTATCTAAAAAATTAAGCTTCTGTATCGAATATTCTCTTGTGTCAAATTCGATCGTAAAAACTTTAGTTTTAAAACGAACGCAATTCTAATGTTATTTCGTAACCCTGTTTTCAGAAAACTATAATTATAAATAATTGTGTTCCGTAATTTAATCCAAACATTAAATCGTGAGTATCCATTTGAATGTAATAAATCCGATAATTGTGGCAACCTCTATGAAATATTTTAAGGCATTCGATTTTATTTTAACAGCGAGGCGAAACACTTTTGAGTATATTTTTATTATCCAACAATTTACTAGTGATAATGTAAATATTTATATATATTCCACCTAATCTAATAGTATTTTGTTCATAAAATAATCCTTTTAAATAAATAATACATCAAATATATTTATAATTAAAGTACGATTATGTTTTTTTCGAAATTGCATGTATGATATGAAATATTATAGTTTTTGCTTAATTTAATTTTACAAAATTCTTTATCTTATATCAAACATAAATTGAAATAAAAATTGTATTAATAATGATATAGATAGACACTTCCATTGTAAATATACTGAAATGAATTTTTAATTAAAATTATTTAAAATAATTAATTATAAACAAAAACAATAACTAAATATAAACCACAAAATGAAAGTAGTTAACTATTTTAAGTATTTAATAAAGTAGTTAATTATTGTATATTATAGAATATATCTCTTACGCATGTAAACATATTTAGATTATATAATATTTATCAAAGATCGTTTAAAAGTATTTACATTGAAAATAAAATAAAGTATTTGGCATAATATTTCTATTGTTTGTTCCTATAATTGGGAGAACAAAAATCCGTATATGCATTAGTATTATTTATAATTCTTATAATGGTGAAAGTTTGCTTTAATTTTAATAAATTATTAATAGCTACAATATGAAATATTTCAGAAAACCTTTATTCAGATAAATATTTATATATAATTATAAATTCATGATTAACTATATAAGAGACCATTTTCTTGAAAGATTAATCTGTTTTAATACAATAAAATTTTTTATTAAATCATGATTAAAAAGATTTTTTTAATTTTTTTTTCATATTTATGAATGAATATTATTTGGTATCTAAAATGTTATAATACATACCAATCATAATTTTCACCAATTTTAAAAATACGTGTATTAAATATTTCAATGAGTTTTTTTTTTTTAAAGAGTAGGAATAAATTTCAGTTCCAGATAAAAGTAAAGAGCCTGAATCAAGACAATTGATTGGATTAATAATAGGAATATTAACGACAGTTATCGTGATGTTATTGGCTGCCATAACTTTTATTTTCTACCGTAATCGACGTCTCAAAGCTGCTTTGGTACCTACAACATTTTACGATCATCAAGGTGATCTGAAGGTGAGCTAAATTTTTGAAAAATATAATTTTTATTAATAGCGATCGACATTAACATTGGTTTATACGTAATATTGAGTAACGCAGTAAATTTATAATCATTAAATTATTTTGGTACAACTAAAATGTATATTTAGTAAACTTGGCTATGTACTAATTAAAGTACGTTCGTCTTTTAACAGAATAAGATGAATCTATGCATAAATAAATAAATAAATTCAAGATAAAATGACGACTTTGAAGCTTTATACATAAATATAAAATCACAACAAATTAGTTAACGATTATTTTAAGTGTACATATCATGGTGATAAAGTAAAATACAACTCTATACAAATTACAGAAAACAAAAATTTTAACATGTATATAATCTAAAATTAATACTAATTCTATTATGAAGATAATCCATTATCTATTTATATGAACTTGGGTTATTAAAAGTACTTTATTTTATTGGATTACAGTTCCAATAAAAATTAAATAAAAAATTCTACTTTACGTAAATGCATCATCATTACTTTCTCGATCGATTCTAGAATTTATGTACGTATCAGTTTAGCTTTAAGGAGGAAAAGTTCTCGAGAGGACAAACCAAAACTTAAGGCACGAACTTTTATTATGTTCACGAGTATCTATTGACTTCTGTTGCTTTTTCACTCGTCTTTCACATCATTTAACTTGCACGACTCTTATTTCAATTTTATTCCCCATCACTCAAATTCTCTCGGTCTCGTTAGTCACCTTTATTCTGACTGTTTTGTATTTTTTTCCTTCCATCCTGCAATATTTATTAAATTTAATTTTATGTTTATTAATTAAATTTATTTTTAAGTATAGGAGAAAAGTGGATAGTGGGAATAATAAATGAATGAGTAGTAGACCATAGTAGACATTTATAAATAAACACTTAATAGATATATTATGATTTGATCAGAAAATTAAACATTTATATTTCATAATTTGAATTTCATTAAATAATTAAATGTGTAAAATTGAAAAATATGCTACTATAACAAGCTATAATAAATTTTTATTAACAAAGTACAGCACACATTTTTTTATTGTGTATTTAAAATTCTCGGTGAAAAAATTAATGGTTTTAGCTATAAATAGAATACAATATAAAACTAAGTCATCGAGTAATTAAGATTAAAGTATTAAGAGTAATAATAAAAGTATAGAACAATCTGTTACATATGAACAAATAATAAAGGCAAATATCTTTGTAGCATTCAAAAATCTATCATTTATGATTCTCGGCACCATTTATAGGTGGCATATATTGAACATAAATCACATTCTCTAAATTCATATACATATATGTGAATATTGTATATATTTTATATATATATATATATATATATATATATATAGGTTTAGAATATTAAATATTACAAAGTATGCTACTTTGTGAATTAAAATGAGCTTGAAAACGAACAAGATTCGACGGAGTGTATTAAAGAAATGAAAAAACTTTCCGATGAAACATCGACAAATGTTTATTATTTCACTCACTCACAAAATTAGATTAATAACCGACTAAAGTATGCTCGAGACAATGGACTTTTATCTTCTATTTCACTTTAACAAGACTCTTACTACTCTATGCTTCTCTACAATTTCCTTTCTTTTTCTCCTTTTTTTTTTTTACTAGTTTATTCTACACTTGCTTTATTCACTTAATATATGACTTTCTTGCCCCTTGAAAAATGCGTGCACTTGCGCACATAAATTTACGGTCGAACTGAAATTTAATTTCATGCACATCTGCATACACTTTTTAAAAATTATATGCTTTTAATATATTTGCACGTTTAAATAGTTTAATCCATTTTATTTCTTAATAAATCTTTTTAATCTTTGGATTTTAAATATACTGTTCGTCAATTTTTTAATATTTTCTTTTTTATGTCCTTATCCTTATTATCCTTGGCTAATATTAAATTTGTTTTTAAATTAAATTTTACATATTATAATTTAATACAAGACTTTACTTACAATTTTAAAAATACATGATTCAATAATAATAATCATATAAATATCATGTGTTAATATATCTGTTAGCTTTAATGAATTTAAATTAAAATATTACTTTATAAAGTAGAACATATTTTTTAGGCTATTTAATTTTAAATCTTAATGAAAAATTTAGAATTTCATTAAAAAACATTTTGAGAAAAAGTATCGTTACTTTTCAATGATAGATTATATTAAGTTCGCGCGCGCACACACAAACACACACGCCGACGGACGGATGGACGCACGCACGCACGCACGCACGCACGCACGCACGCACGCACACAAACACTTATATGTATTTATTTATCTATTTATTTAAATAACAGTAATATAATAATGCAATATTTTAATTTACACGTAATTATTTAGATGCTGCAAATAATAAACATAATCTTATTGAAAAACAATTGTATTTATTTAGTTGAATGTGAAACGTTTATCTACATGCATACCGGCATTTCTGCATATTCACGTATTTGCGTTAGTCTTTGTCTCATTTTCTTTAATTTCTAAAGCAATAACAGTTCTAGTCAGCGACAGTAATTAACACGGAGGAGCTCGAATACCGTGTAAGTGAAGGTAATGGCTGACGTGTATTGACACTCGTGGTATTCTCGTTACACGCTTGAGTAACAGCTAGAGTTTTCGCTTTCCGGAGGTATTTTCGCAAGTTTAGAAGAAACCGAGAAGTATGCAAAATTCGACGACAGAAAAAGCTTTCGCCAACTATCAATCGCTTTAGTTGCTTGTAAGAGAAATGATTTTCTTAAGCCACATGAAATATATTTACGGCTTGTTTATTTTTTTTCTCTATTTTTCTTTTTCTTGTTGCGTGTACAACATTTTCTATAATAGAGTGAGAAAAATCGGAAATTAAAATTTTATTTGGAAATTGAAAAGGTAAAAGTAATAATAGATGAACGAACCTTCAAAGAAACACTATTTTTTCTAATATTTTTCTTTTTTCTTGTACGTTATTTAGTGTGCCATTTTTTTTTATCTCTAAAGGGAAAGGTTGAACAAGAAAAATGGTTATAGGTTTCCAGAGCAAAGCATGAAGTTTAAATATTTTAAGACGGAAATATTCCTGCGTATGATTGGGAACGATGTTTTTTTTTTATATATATTAATTTTCTTATAAATGTTTGCACTATATTACTTATATAATTGAGTATGATTCGGATTTAATATTCATCTTGGTAACTATAAACTATAAAAATAATATACAGAATACACAAAAGCAAATAAAAATAAAGTACTTAAATAACAGATTATTAGTAATTTTTAGAAATAACTATACAATTCTTAATTACGTTTAATGTGAAAAATAAAGTTATACATATATAGATAAAATTGTTCCAGGAAAATGTAAAAATCTTAGCTCAAACATTGAACTATTAAGTACCCTTTAATTTTGTCGATTCTGTTCATTTTATCATAAGTCCAACTTTTGACTAATTTTGTTAAATTGAAATTGAATTATATATTATATATTCAGTCGGTATAAATTTTAATTTCATAAATGATTCTATAAATTTTGAACTAATTTTCATCAAACATGGTCGTCTACTCTATCGAAATTTGTGCTCGTAGAAACACGTAATAACAAAGTTCGAAAGAAAATCGAAAAGATAATATCGTTTCTATGTGATGGTCGATTGATGAAAACATAATGAAATAAAATAATAAATTCTAGATTGTAGTTCAATCGTAGAGGAATCTCTAAGTGTCGATTAATTTCTAATAGATTCAGCGTTCACTTAGAATGGAGTTTACTTCCAATAAGAACTTTCATTATACACGCGATGAACTATTAGAAAATTCTAATTTATATATAAGATTATACTAATATATCGTATTAATAACTTTCAAGAATAAGTTTTAATTTACTGTTATTTATTGCTGTTATTAAGAGTTTTTAATTAAAATGATTTATAGATTTATCTAAATTATTTTCAAATATATTTACCTAATTTTTTATGATTTGATTATTGTGAAAGCTTTTGAGTATATGAAATTTTTAATTTAAAAATAATTTAGTTTGAGATGGATACATAGAAATGCCGATCAATTACATTAAAATTTCAATAAGATCCACAATAAGTTCTCTCTCTCTCTCTCACGCACACACACACACGCGCGCGCGCACTCACACACACGCACGCACAGAGAGAGAGAGAGAGAGAGAGAGAGAGAGAGCAATAATGCACACTTCTTCTTTTCTTATTCTCTTTCCCACCGTTCCGTCATCATTTCCGACGAAAATGGTCAAGATGGAAAGTACGCTCGTTAAGGCTTTACTCAAGATCATTATATAAGGTAGTTCTTCGACCACTAATGTCATGATTTTGAGGAACTAAGAAGAAGTAGTTGCAGCAGTTGAGAGCCACTTCAAGTCTGCACTAATAATGTTGGAGTGATAAAGCAGTTAGTCCAGTATGATGAGAGGACTTTATATAAGTGCTCTAAATGCTGCAAGAAGGAGATTCTTATCAAATTACGATTCTCTAATCGGATAAAAATTTATTTACCCTAGAATAAAATTAAATTTTTTACTTATGCATATTGAAATAATTTTTATAATTTTATCAATCAAGCGATCATGCATTCTTTATACAGAAATAAATTACAATTTATATTACAAAATTTCATATTTAGCACAAAATATGCTTGAATATATCTAAGGACAAATTTATAAAAAACTATTTTAAATTTTATCGGTATTTCAATTGAAAGTGATAATAATGTATAGATTTTTTTTTATCAATTTTTCTCAAATTCTGTGGAACTGCACATCGAAGTCAGATAAAGTACGAAAATAATAGTAAATAAAGAATATTCTCAATGTAGGTGTATTAAAAATGTATTCATTTTTTATTATTTTTTAATAAAGGTATATAGGTTTTCTATATATATATATGTGTGTGTATATATAAAGTATATCGGTATATACATGTTTTCATAAACCATTACTTTTAATTTGTAATAACGTTTCAATAGCCAGGACAAAAACAAATATTTAAACAAATTTGCAATTATTAAATTTTCATTATTATGTCATTATTTTTATTTGTTTATTTTGAAACAATCAAAAAATGAATAATAACATTATCAATTACCTTGTGAAAATTAATAGTAAATGACGGTTTAAATAATTAGTTTATCGTCATTACAACATGTAAATGATTGTTATTAGAACGGAAATGGATTCGAGAATTAGGAATTAACACTAAAAAAACAAATTCAATCATTTTTTCTTATTATGTATTAAATCAGGTGTAGAAAAATATTCTAATTTAATGTAAATACTTTAATTATATTGATATTTTCCTCTATATAATATGTGTATTAAAGTATCACACTGATAAATAATCATAAATAAAGATATTTCAATGAACTTAAGGATTACGAAATTGCATGTTAGTTAGAAAAATTTAAAAGGTGATTGACGTTAATGTAAGTAATAAAGAAACATAAAAATGAAATTATGAGAATTATATAATAATAAAATTACATCAAGTTTGGAAGAAAAGTTATTTTGTTATTGATTATTTTTTTGTTTGACTATTGCTATATACTTTATTGCTTTTAATTATCAAATTTATTGGTTTATTGTTTGAATATTTGAAAGTCTTTTGGTTTAAGACACGTACATTATATGTCATAATTTTTATATCAAACACAACTTATATTTTCAATTATAACAACATATAAATACAAACATTGAAATTATAATATATTAAAATGTACGTCTACATCAATGTCATATTACGTTTATATTTTATTGATTGACGTGCGAAGTACAAAATGAAATGAATTACAGAATAATACAGTTGATATATATTTGGAGTTTGAATCGGAAGACAATTTCCCTACGGGAATATCAACTTATCGCTTCACTTTACACATGCACACTCAGTTGAGTATAAAGCCATGAGTAAAGTAGTGAAGAAACTTTTATTGCAATAGATGTAGAGAAAAAAAAAGTAAAAAGAAAAAGTAAATAAATTTTTATAATTTAATACTGGAAGCATATTTAAAATTTTATATCATTAGCGTATTATTTATAGAAATACATTTTTTTATAAATTAAAAATTTCCCCTTTTTCTACGTCTATATTGTAAACAAAATATTAATGAAGCATTTTGAATTATTTACTTGATTTTCGTACTAAGTGTGCAGTATTTTATGTCTATGGCAAATAAATTATTGCAATTATTATTGTTATTTAAATATTGTACTTTAATATGCACAATCATAATTCTTAGAATGGATATTAAAAATACTAATGACGAGCTTTTTCATGTTATTATAAATTAAGAAACTTCCAACATCTCTTACGAAGCAAGTTTATTTAATAATTAGCAATTCAAATATATACGATTATTTACAATAAAATTAAAAAAATAAAAATATACAACGATAGAATTCGTATTAGATGTTGAAGAGCAGTGCTGGACACCTGTTTCTGATAGAATTACATCTTGTTTCTTTATATATATATATATATATATATATATATATATATATATATATATATATATATATATAATTCAAATCTGGATTGGTAAACTTTTTCATATGAATCTCTGGAGATAGTGAAAATTTCACATTAGCCAACTATAACTCATCTTGGTAAAATATACTCCGGCACTTTTATAAGTATGTCGAGGGAGGCAAACCTTTTCCCCTTTCCCTTTTTAACTGTTTCTCGGTGATATCCCATTGCTGCCGACATTCGGATATGCCACCATCTTTAAACAACCGTCGCCGTAAACTTCAAGAGAGATATATAAAGCAGAAAGCCATATGGCTTAATGCTATTGCTAAGGTCTCATTGCGAGGCTGATTCATACTTCTCGATGGCCATACAGAAGTCGACTTCGAGAACTGGACTAGTATTACGGGTGTTGTTGATGCTCCGAAAAATTGGAGTAAATAGATTGAAAGTGCCTCAAATGCCCCGTCAGTGCCCGTGTTTCAATTTTAAAATACAATAGAAAATGAAGATGTAAGAGTTCAAAAGCTGCTCGAGCTTTCTCTAAATCAGGATAATAAAGAGAGAGAGAGAGAGAGAGAGAGAGAGAGAGAGAGAGAGAGAGAGAGAGAGAGAGGCTTTAGACTTAGAAAAGGTCATGGTTATAAATTCTTTAATTATAATATTCTTCTATGATCTTGAATCAATACTGATCTCCTATAAAAATCATAATAAAAACAAACTGCTATTTATCGACTATTAGGTCTGTCTCCTAAATTTGCAATAGCTTTAATTTAATTTCAGACAATAATCATAAATGCGAACCACAAATTCGTGGGCTGTAGCGTACCCTACTAGAATCATAGTCGATTCTTTCAAATTAAAATAATCTGTTTTACCTCGGTTACTACTGTCCTCAACTTCGCAACTCGTCCATCGCTTGTTGATTGCTCTAACCATGTGTCGCCGTCTACCATCGTCGTCACTGTTGGTAAAGTCAGTAATCGTATTAGCACATTTTCTGTCCTTTAATGGTAAGAAGTCGTTATATTATAAATGTATATTTAACTGATATGCTTCGCCGCATTGTTTATTTCAAATAACTTTAAATATTGATGTGGAAAGATAATCATTATGCATTATATTTTATAGATTAGCTATTTTGAATTTAACGATACGTATTTAACAATTTACCCACATGATGTCATATGAATAGTATAAATATTTTATATCATAGGATGATATAAAATTCTTGGTAAATGCTTTACTTTCTTAGATTATACGAATCATTAATTAATCCGATGTATTGCAAAAGTATACTTTATCTCTACATTATCTAATAGAATAGAAATTATGCCTAAAGAAATATCCCCACAAAAATTTCAAGAATTTACAGCAGCATTATCACAATTATTATTTAAATTATCATTTAAAGCATAAAAGTTGAGGTATTAAAAAAGAAAGTGTATTAATTTCTAATAATCTATAGGTTAATATATTTTACTAAGCAATAATTAATTTCCATCTCATATGTATACGTTTACATTATTTATTAATTATTTTTAATACGAAATTTGTGTGAATAAAAAAAAAATAGCCCTTTAACTATTTTACATAAAATATTGCCTAAAGTTTATAATCTTCCTTAAATATAAGTATGCGCGTAATAATATTGTAAATTTCAATTCAAATATAATTCGTAAAATGACTCTTTCCTAGTAAATAAAAATAAAAATTAGTAATCTTTTCGTAATATATAAATAATTAATTTTATAATGGAATACTTAATATTTTACAATACAAGAATTTCCTAACAATACAAGTCTTCACAAAGACCGAAAAATACAAACATTTAGATTGATAAATAGTTATTTGGTAAAGTCGAATTAACTAATTATTATGCATTATTTCGATCACGATAAAGTTATATTTTTATATAATATTTATTTTTTCCAACGCTCCTGTGTTTTTACCAGCAATGTCAATTCTTCAAGTTCTTCGTCGATTTCTAATATTTTCTCCAGTTTCTTACTTTGCTATTACATCGTTTTCACATTGGCATCAACTTTCTCACTTTGTGGTTTAATCACTCTAGGCACGACCGACTTTAATAAAATTTCATAAAATTCCACAAAATTGCAATCTGTTACTAAATAATTTTTTGCTCTGCCCGAAAGGATTGCGACTACTGTGCATTCTGAGATTACCACATATAATTATTATTATATATAAAATTCTGATAAGTAAATCGTAAGAAGTATATAGATAAAATTTACAATGTTAAACAGAAAATTATGAGCTATTATGTTGTAATTAAAATTTTACTTTCTACAGATATTCAATACCAATATCAATACCAATATCAATACCAATCAAGATTCAATACCATCTTACATAAATACAATAAATACATAAATATAATAATTTTTATGCAATCGATTAGAAAAAAAGTTAATATATTACCGTAGTCTGTCATGTTCAATTAAATTGAGTCAAATAATAATTAATACTTCTAACGAGAATAAGTTAAATTGCTTATTTGACTATATTGAAAATTAATTGAATTGTCGCAGAAAAATACTTTCAAAGGAAATTCTTTAATTTTGTTGCAATCAAATTTTATTAATAATATTTTATTTGCTATTATTTATTAGTTATATCGATGTATATTTGTGTTATGTAAGAAAACTCATGTAATCAATAATTTCATAAAACATTAAATTTTATAATGAGACTTATGCCTATGATAAAGTTCAAACTGCTGTATTGTTTTAATTAACTAACATGATTCAATTATATATATATATATATATAATATGATTTAATTATAGGAATGGCTGCACTTCGAGTTAATTAAAGCATAAAATATAAGAAATATTCATTAATTTACTAGAGACGAAAATTTAAAATAGAAAATAATCACGAGGTAAGGAAAACACTTTGTTCCTTTGGACATGAAAAAAATTGACCTTTCATTTATTTAACAATATAATAAATTTATCCGTTTGACCCTTATATTTTCTCTTTATTTCGGATTTATCTATATATCACACTTTGTCTTTCATTGTTAGGAAAGTGTCAAAGTGTCAAAGATTTAGATCTAGATTTAGATTTACACTTCTAGATTTACACGCTTAGTTATTTGATGAAAGTGTATGGAGGCACGAAAAAAATTAAAAAATCGCACGTGCAAATGGTAAAACTTAACATGTCGTGAATCAAAACTTTATGAAATAATGTATTATATCCATAATCCATTTTTTTATTTTAATACATTATTTTAATGTATTGTAATACACATTTTATTTTATTACATTTAGTAATTTATTATATTTTGCTCTTCAAAGAAAACATAGAGAAGTCTAGACGTAAATTCTATGCGTTTAACAAAATATTGAGATAGCGAGAGGAAGAGAGATGCATTATGGAAATTTCGAGTTCTTGCTTGTCCCGGGAACCGAAAAGTACCCTTTGAATATGTAACGTCCTCTCTTGAGTGACGCGACGATGTGAATTGAATATCCGTTACGTCTTATCATGTAAAAGCTCGTGCCAAAAGCATCGGTGCACTATACCGAACCACGTAATTAGAAATACGAAGTTTCAGCTTCAATATTCTTCTTACATTCTAGTCTGTATAATGTATATACAACTAATCTCGCTTCCAATTTTGTTGTTGCATTTTTATTTATTCTTAGAAGACAGCATACAATTCGCATAAAAACTTTCATATTTTTGGCGAATCTGAGTTTTTTTTGTGGGGGGGGGGATTATAAATAAACTTTATATATTCATGTTGGTATATCTTAAAGATAAAGAAAAAACAAAAAATAAATAGTGTACAATAAATATAACAAATAGGATCTTTCAAATATCTCAAGTATCGTAAACATTTAATAAATGTAAAAATGTAAAATCATTTATATTGAAATATTGCAATGAATAAATTAATCTATAAATATAAATATAAAATTTGATAAAACTGAATGAGTGAATACAGAAAATTGTAATAGTGGATATAAAATATTTGAATTACATCTAAATTTATATTAATACAAGCATTGTTAAATAATTTTAAATAAAAAGTACGAGAATCCAAATAAATAAATAAGAATTTTTCAATATTACCTAATTTCTTATTCCAACTTATTGCAATGAATATATTATACGTATTGTTTTCATTAATACATTTATTACTCGTATAAACAATTACTATTGTGAGTTGTTATCAAAAAGAAAATATGTGTATGTACTTGATATCGACTGTACTTAAATGGAACAAGGATAGATATGAAAAAAAGCATAGTTTTTAATGGCACCCGAAGGGAATGCATTAAGCTACAAAAGTAGGTATAAAAAGAGAATGGAAAGGAGGAAAGCGAGAGTGAGGAAGAGAGAGAGAGAGAGAGAGAGAGAGAGAGAGAGAGTGAGACGAGAGAGACGAGAGAGACGAGATTTTCATCCATTGCCGGTGGAATCGTTGAATGATAAGATAGTCATGTTGAATTCTGATGGCTACATCGTTGTCTTATCTTGAATAGACGTAGCTACTTTGCACGCTATTGGGCTAAATATTCGGCAAATAATGTACAGAAAGGTCGATTATAGACTCGGATAAAGACAACTAGAATAAAAAAAAGAAACGTAGTATGAGAAGTCGCCACACCGCACCTCCCCCCCCGCCGCCCCGCCGCCCCGTTAAACGAAAATTAACACTTGCTGGATCATGTTCTTTACTCGTACAGAGATCGGAGATGTAAAGCTAATGGATATTAAAGTTAGATTTTCACTCCTTTTTACCCATAATCTATTCGTTCGATGTAGTGGTTTGTTATTTACTAAATAGGAATAAGTAATAATTAGATAAAATATACTGATTATTGTTAGCTATTTAAAGTGTACAAATAACATTTTGTTATACAATAATTATAGTTTCGTGATAACATTTGTTATAATAACAATTCGATCAGATTATTCAATCAACCACATAAATTAATTTTTTTAAATGTAAAATATAATCTGCCCTCTATCATTGATCAATCTTGTTATTATAATTATGAATTTATTTCTTACGTTACTACTACAAATGCAATTCATTTTTACGGACGAATGCTTATGTTACGACTTAACGTCACTCAATTAATACTAATACCCTCATAATTAATTAATTAGATAATCAGCTAAATGTATAAAAAATTTTTATTTATTGTATTCACATCCTTTTATTAATTAATATCGTATTAATTTAATAAGAATTTTCAATACGTGTATGATTAGGAATTAGGATATCGAATCGAGATAAGTTAATAAAAATATAATATTGAATTAGATTGAAATTAAATTTTATTTTATTGATAATTTATAATAAGAAATATTATATTTACATTAAAATTTACATTAAAATTATATATTCAGAGTAAAATTCGTTCGTTTTATAAGTTCTTATAATAATAAATTGAATTTTAAACATGAATGCATTATCGTATAAATTATTTTTTTAATTAAAAGGCAATTTTTATAAATTATACAGTAATATTTTTTCGAGAATGATTATTTAGAACGCACGTACGTAATTCTTATAAATTTTATTTTATTTAAAAAATCATTAAATATTTCAATATGTACGATGTTGAAAGCGAAGAAGTTCATTGAATTTTTGCGAATTATAGTTTTACTAATGAAAGACCTGAAATGTATGGTTATAATAATTATAATATCGATTAGTTTTTCAATAAAGAAAATTCATGACATAAGGAGTGTAAATAGGTCTAGATTTTTCGAGAACGGAAGCAATTTTTGTTGAAAGCTTTTAATAAAACGGATAAAAATAATATTAATTAGTATTTAGTGGTTGTATTAGCAGCAAAAATTAAGGCGTTTATAAAGGGTAAAGCATTCACCTCATCGGCATAATTTTTATAATTTTATAAATGACTAAGAATTTTCTAATAATTTCTTAATATACGAGTGCAATAAATACAATAAGAAAACGCCGTATGTATTTCAATTCCCGAATGCATTACTTTTTTAAGTGAGGCGTAAAAAGACTTTAAGCGACAACTTTGCTCAATTTACGTTTTTATCGTCTTCTCGCGTACAAAACATGAAGTGCGCTATTTCCGGAGCGTGAATATTGTTCGTTATAAAACCGATAATTTCTCCGAGTCCTCGCGGATTTTCAGGAAAAAGGCTACCGCGAAGATGATAAGACATTAAAGTGTCCTCTAGATAAGGGGCGCGATGTCTCGGTTTAAGCACTTCCTCAATGAAAGCTACATTATGGTTTTCTGCATGCTGCCGTTAAAGCAACAGTAGTATGAGACAAGAACAGATATTGTCATTTCAGATCAATTTAGTTAGTAGTGGCGGTCAATTATACCGAATATGTTTTTTCACGCAGTTGCCGAATTTCAATGCTCCGATAAATTTAAATTGAATCCTTAAAATCTTATGCCTCCATTAATAATAAAACTTTTCGAAGACTGTGATAGTATTTAAACAAATGTGTGTTTAAAAATAGATAATAAAGTATCATTGTTTTGAATTATAAATACCGCAACGAAGTTCTTTATTATTATGGGATCCGTATTATCTGAAAAAAATCATAAAAATACTTAATCGGATTTTGAAAAAGGGAGAGCGGTAGTTATAAAGGGGCAATTAAGGAAACTTAAGCTTTTGGCTCGTGAAATTGCGGATAACTTTTACCTACGGATAAGCAGCCCAGCAATAAAATGATTGATCTTTCCTGCATTACGCTAGATAACCATTGAATAATACAAGCAAAAAATATTTAAAATTTCGTAATACAATAAGAACATTCGTGTTGTTTTTGACGAACTTTGTATTACAAAGTGATGAAGGCGAAAGATTTGTAATCTACCCTTGTTTATAGTAAATCTATATTCAAATTTAATGTTTCATAAATACTCTCCTAAATACCAATTCTTAATGGAATTAATGGAAATCTATATTCATCGATTATTATTGATTGTTCGTTAGAAATAATGCGAATAAACCTCTATATTTAGTATATAAGCTCATTCTTTATTTAACACACTATTTTAATTAATAATACTTGAAAAAGTACATATTGATAAACACGCGCGCACGCGCATACAAAAACACACACACACACACACACACACACACACATACACGCGCGCGCACACACACACACATAAATAAAAATTTAATATGCAGACGGGTAAATAATTAAAGTAAATGATTAAAGTGAATGAAAGGGCGATAGAGGGAAATGGCGACGGGGAAAGAAATTGAGATGTAGGACGAGTGATTGGAGCGGAGGGGGGTGGAAGAGGAAGAAAGGTTTAGTGGATTGGTAAATGAACTAGTCAGGGTGAAGGGAAGATGAAAAATAATTCGTAGAGAAAGAGAAGTAGATAGTACGAAGGCACGTTCGTTTTGATCATGCACGTAAACATCACATGCATTAATGATAACACATATTTGGCAGGTCTCGGTGGAGGATAGTGGCGGCGGTCTCGCAGACAAGGGACCAATTTGTCCCCCACTTCCGCTGCAGTACCACCCGACCGCTTATGCCGCCGTAGCCGCAGCATCAGCAGCAGCAGCAGCAACACCCAATACGACAACGACTATTCCGCAAGTACACAAAACAACTTCCAACTACGCCGGTAAGTATGCATGCACGCATGCGCATATCCCTATATCTATATTTACAAATGCGCCCATGTGTGCATACATACATTGTTTATATACACATGTGACCATTTATCTATCTACCTATCTACGCACATGTATATACATTTAATACATATAAACATATGTATACGTATGCACATAGATATACGCATACGTGTATATATATATATATATATATATATATATATATGTATATGTATATGTATGCGCGCGAGTACACGTGCTTATGACGTAAATATACTTGGGAATGAAAGTATAGTTGCCCCAACGCATATCCACAAGTGCGCGCGTAAACAAAATCTCACCAACCTACAGCACGTATGTCCGCCCGTCTCTCTCTCTCTCTCTCTCTCTCTCTCTCTCTCTCTCTCTCTCAGTGTCTCTCAGTGTCTCTTTTTTCATCTACGCGCGCGTATCCACACAATGTCAAACCCCCTTTATACGTACAAATCTGTAGGGGAAAAGGCTCACTCGTGTGTACATACAAATGTAATGTAGTGAGCAGTGCATTATTTTTCGAGATCGTAGTAAAGTCAGGCGTTGGCAACGAAGCTACGGCAGAGTAGAGGGGCAGATAATAAAATATAGCGCTTCAACAGGATACCGCTACTTTCAAAAGCATTAATGAAAAGCCAGCTGATGCGCAAGTGAAGGGCGGGAGGAGGAGTGGGAGGCGTAGGTTCTCCGGAAGCTGAGAGCTTCACCCCTTGGTATATTTACTTCGAGCGTAGATGCCACCTCATTGTGCCCGAGAACGATGGCACTTAGGCTGAGCTCGCGATGTGCAGAGTACAGAGGAAGCCCGGAGAAGCTCAACTGGGGTCCTCCTTTGCTCCACCGTCCTCTACCTCGTAATCATAAACAATCTCGTTAGAGTTTTAACGCTTTACAAAGGTCATCAGCGGCTCGTCTTACAAATTTATCGCTGTTGTCCTTTAGCGCAGATCGACTGACGACACGGATCTATCGAATTAGTAGATCCAGTTTATCCTGCTATCGTTGTTATTTGTTTTACGATTCAAATTATAGTTTTGCTATTTTATATTTGTATTTACATGCGTTCCCGTAGTTTTGCCACACCTCTTGAATTCATAGGAAAAACATTTATCCGCGTGTAATCAGGTATTAAACATTTATTTTCTATATTATAATACTTTTAGTTAATCAACAAATAAGCATATGATCGATAGTTTTCAGTGTCTCGTATGTGATGAAAATTAATTTAGACAAATATTGAAAATGCTTCTAGCTATCGAGTCCATGTCAGCAGTTATAAAATTTAAAATATTAATTTATAAATTTGTATTTATATTCTGAATTTCAATAATATATTTATTAATACTTGCATTATATATTATTTGACCACTGTCTTTATTATTAATAATATATGTGATTTCTTATATTCTTTGTTATAAGAAGTATAAATTTGTTAAATTATTCATTTCCTTCAATTATTTTTAATATTTCTCATTTGTAATTTAAAAGGTTCGGGTATACATGGCAGATGATGTAAAAATCAAAGAGATTTCACAGATAAATCATGAATCGGAATATCCAAGGTTTTATAATATAAATAATTTATAATTTCATTATATACTCCATATTCCATTTATATTAATTCCTTCAGTACATACAACATATATAATAAAAATGTTTTTCTTTTAATAAGTTATAAAAATTTTACAAAAATAATTATTCGATATGACTAGTCTTTTTTTTTTTATTTTATTTTATTTTATTTTAGAATAAATATTGATTTTATAAATAATTTTTCTTATCAAACATTATTATTATTACATTATTATTTTTTTTTTTTCTAATTTAAATCTTATTTAATTCTACTACAAAGAAATTCATTATAATACATTATGCACATTAAAATTTATTCGATTTAATGAGTTATTTATTACATAAAATAATGTTATCTTTCAATTTATAATCTTTCTTTTTTTTTAAGTGATATTGATAATTTGACAATTATTTAAATATACTAAATAACAATATATCTAATTTTTGTAGATTTATAAAAATGTCGTAATCAGAATTACAATTATCAACCATTAAAATGTCTTGTTAATCCATTATTAATCAAATATTTATATTATATCAATTTTACGCTATTACATTTCTCTCTTTATCTGAAATATATGAAAGTCATTTAATAGTCGTTGTATTTATATACTTAATTCACTGTATATGGATATGTAAAAATGTACAGAGCAGTAAAAAATGTACAAAGTAAAAAAGATTAAACGTCAGTATAACTTCTGTACGGTAGGAGCTCCATGAATTTCGCTACGCATCCTGCGAAATCAGTTTGAATACCACACACATACTAGATGCCGCTTTCGTAATCAGCAAACTCAAATTTATGACTCATGAGCCATGGTTGCATATACTTCCCCGAGAAAGGTCGAAAATGCAATCCATGTATCTCCCGGAAGTTCCACGTCCTGAGCTTCTGAGCATCCATCCTGGCAGCGTTGCTGAACCTATCCGAAGCTTCAGACTAGTAATAGCAACGACAGAGACCATCTCTGCGTCTCACTCTCTCTCTCTCTCTCTCTCTCTCTCTTTCTCTCTATCTATTTATCTATCTAGCTATCTCTCTATCTCTCTCTCTATCAGCGAGGCAATCCAAATAAGCTGCACCTTCGTACTCGGGAGACTGTCGTTCCACTTGCTTGCAAAGTCTCCTTTTCTTCCTTCCTTTCCTTCCTATTTTCTGATCACGAGTATTCTGTCGCCAACGTGAACAATTTCATCCTCTCATTCTATATCCATCTTACTACGAACTAGAAGTTATCGCGGCATCAGGGTTTTCAATAACGAGAGCATCATCACAATATTTAAAACTTCAAAAATGTTTTATCTATATCTTATCAAATATTGCTAATTTTTTATTCAATAGTAATTTTTTTTATATATTCTTAATACTAAACATTGACAAATGGAAAATGAAGCTTTGCGTGCAATTTTATTTCATTTAAAATAAAAATTACAATATGTAAGATTTATATTTGATTAGATATAATTCCATCAAATAAACAAAATCCATCAAATATATATGCATTAGAAAGTAGAGATTATATGCATCTTGCATTTATGTTAATTTACGATATAAAATGAAAGTTGTGATATCAGATTTTAAAAATTACTAATGAGAACTCTTAATTGTAGTTTAACAATCTAATTTATGTTAAATAAGTTCGAAGAAAATTTTTCTTTTTATAATCCTCAGCGTACTTGGTAGAATCTTTTTTTAGAACATGAATTTTTGCAAAAATACTTGTTCTTCTTCTTTAGAAACTCCATCAATACATTTTATCATAAAATAATGAGTACAATCATAAGTAATTAAAAAGTATTTTCATCCTTACTTAATCATTTCAAAAAATTTTTAGCTAAAATCTGTTTCTGATCTGACGAAAGTTCTTTACATCCCCACGTAATAACTAGCAGAATAATAATAAAATTCTTACTAAATTTTCAAAGTTAGTTTTTTATATTTCTAAAGTATACACAGACTCAGGGGCACAGAGGAATATTCCACGTGATTATCTTAAAATTTTAAATTACGAGAATAAAAATGTAAATTGGTAAGAGAGGGAGAGGGTCGGGAGGGGGGGGGGTTGAAATGATGCAATGCGTGTATTTGTTTTAACCGAGGGGTAGTTGAGCTAAAATTTAGCTAAGAACGAAGAAAAAGATTTTGAGTGAAATATTGATCAGTCTCAGAAGAGAAATTTGGACTGAAAGTAAATGTAGCCGAAGGTCTGAAAGGGTTTACGGGTGCTACTAGAATGTAGGTACTGAGAGAGAAACAACCGTCACCCCTTGGATATAGTCCACTGGATAGACGACTCTCGTGGTTCGGAGGATAGTTTCCTCTGTTCAACGAAGGGCGCGAGAGAAACTAACGAATAAGTTTGCCGTCTGCTTGTTGGAATTGAGTTCACTTTCGCGATCTTTTCTTCTCTGCCTCTATTCTCTCCCTCTCTCATTCTCGCTCTCTCTCTCTCTCTCTCTCTCTCTCTCTCTCTTTCTACTCGTCTGCCTCTCTGACTCTCTCATCAACTTTATCTTTTTTTCCTACCGGTTGGTGGCTTTAAATATAAATCCCTTGCACAATGTCTTACACATGATAGTCCGAGAATTATTTAATTAAATACACCTCTCTCCTCTCTCTTTCTCGCACGTTCGTTTTCACTTCAGTTTTGGTTAAGCAGTCGTAACTAGAGTTTACATATCTAACTACGACGTCCAACCGATTGTACTTTCTAGTAGGTTTATTGAGATAAAGTTGAAGTAGTTCTAATAATAAACTTAAATTTTTTTTCTACTATCAATTGGATAAGTACATAATTATGTTACTAGTGTGCGCGTTGAATACGATGAAAATGTGAACAGAAACTTTGTTTCATGCACAAAGTCAAGAATTTATATCGCAAGATACAATTATACTGTATTTCAAGCAGGCTAACTTTCAATTTTGCAAATAAATAATTAAAAAATTTTTCAATTTACTTACATTTTTCACACTTTCAATAATACTTAAATCTATATTCTAAGATTTACATCAAACTATGAAAGTTTATTAAGTAACATTATAATTATATACAATATATTTATGAAACATATAGTCTACATTAAGCAGAACAAAGTTATTTTTCATAGTAAGTTGACGCGAGTATTTGAAATGAAATTTAAATGGAAAGGTGAACAAGTTCATTGCATAAAATAGAAGAAAAAAAATGCATTATTCGATATCTCACACTTCCTCTTTGTCTTTCCTAGGGGCTTCGGAAGAACGTCCAGTTATGCCACTTTTGCTGAACACGCCGATTAATCTGAGCCGACCTATTCCATCGGTACAGGAATATCCATCTAGTGCACCACCAATTCCACCACCACCGCAAAAGTACTACGCCAGTACGGAGATCTGTAAGGTAAGATCAAGATCAGAAAGATCCACACTCTCTAACTCCTCTCTGCCCCCCCCCACGCATATCTTTAGATAACCATTAAATAACTATTCAGTCATTAGATAATCAATAGTTAAAATTATGCTCGAGTCTACTACTTCTCTTAATATTCATCAATGACAAAGTGCTTATTCATTCTCACGCACCTTTTTTCCAAAATCTAGTCTAATTGTTCAAAAGAACATAATAGCGAGCGACTTGCAGTACCTGGAAATTAATTTTACGGGTCAGTCGAATGCAAAAAGACAGACAAAAATTACAATGATAATGAGAGGAGTGGATATACTTTAAGATGTTGTTTTCATTTTCTAAGCTTCGCGGCTTGAAGTACATGATTCATAACATACAAAAGGCCACACTCCACTCCACTCGATGTTCGCTATATATTTTAATCTTACAATGGCATTCGCTATCGCATTACACAGGCCCACTCCATTACAACGTAAATCACTCGGCTTATATATATATATATATATATATGCGAGGAATCCTTGTTTTATTCCACCCGAAGCATAAGCGCGTACTCGTGACCTTCCACAATCCACATTCACACGAGTCTTTGCAGAGTCCGGGACTGCCGCCACTTCCGCCATCGCCGAACCTCAGCTGCACACCACCACCCCACAGCGGCAAAGCCTCCAGTAGTCTAAACAGCTACAGTCCCGAGGACATGCTGACGGAGGAGGAGGATCAGACGGCCCCGGCGACCGTCGACTGCGTCATCTTTGACTTTCCGCGAGAGAGGCTAAACATTGCCGAGAGCTTCGGTTGCGGCTACTTCGGAGACGTGCACGTTTGCGAGGTCGATCGCTTCCCGGGCTACGAAGAGGTTTTTCGTAGCACCAGTAGTGACCTCGTCGTCGTCAAATCGCTCAGGCCGGGCTCCTCCGACATTCTCAGGTCTCTTTAACCACATTTCCAAGATTCATACAAGGAGGACACATTTTACCTAATCATGGATTATTCATTCCCTCTATTTTATTATTCGCAAATTCTAATAGACATTGCCAATGTAGTAAGTCACGTGTGCTTTGAGTAAGTCATTTTCCACTACCATTTCTAGCGTCGACGTCTATTAGATTTTTAACACGAGTTAAATGTTTTAGCCTCTTATACAATATCAATAATCTCCGAAAGTCATATTTTATTAAATATTGCCGTTTAATAAAATTTGCTAAAGCATCGAAATCGTATATTTAGCTCATACAATTAACAATTTCATATGTAATTCAAATACAATATTAAAAAAAGTACTCTTGAAAATGTCTCTTACTCTTACGAAAAATTACGTTAATAGTAAAAAAAACTTCCACAAGGAATAATAAATTCATTTTAACGGAAATATTGATTTATTTTTTAGTTAACTTTGTATTACTACATATTAACGCACTTTAAAGTAGTATTTCAATTCAGATTTTGAATTATGTTCATGTAAGTAACAATTTTCTCTCAAAAAGTCTCTCATATATATCTTGACTATAAAATTGTCTTTCCAATAACGAACTACTCTTTCGGTTTACATGGGTAAAACTTTTTGCGTCACTCACCCTTTCTTTTAGAAATCGAGTGTTGTTTACACTTCACATCCACCGAACTAAACGTAACAGCAGTTTTGTTTTGCGAAGAAAGTTTTCACCTTTATCCACAATCGCTTTAAATTCACTTTACTCGTGAACACTCTTAATTCAACAACTGCTACTTTTCCCAAGAAAAGTCGCACCTTCTAACTTCTGTACTTTTCATTATACTATTGATTATTATATTATTGCATACTGAAGCTATATAAATACATTTTATATATAATAATAATAATAATAATGTGATATGTCAAAAGAATTCCATAAAAAAAAAAAAAAAAAAAAAAAAAAAAAAAAAATCTAAATTGAATAAATCATTTATGCTACTTTAACCGACAGACGATTTAATTTTTAATAATTAATTCAAGTGGTTATTATCATTCGTCATATATTCATTGATTTGTTGAATTGATAAATGAAAGAGTTATATAACGGAAGTTGGCCGACTGCAATATAAACGAAGGAAAGGACGTAAGTAAATGTTGCTGTTAATATTTCGTTTGCAGGCTAGAATTTAGAGAAGAAGCAAAGAGATTGGCGCAACTTAATGATCGAAATATCGTGCGATTACTTGGTGCCAGTCTCGATGATGATCCAATGTGCATCGTCTTAGAAAATGGCGAATGTGGAGATTTAAATCAGTACCTGCAAAGTCACGTGGCTGAGACATCCACTGTGCAAACGGCGAAAACCTTAAGGTATGTTAAGATAACGGATTAAAAAGATATTAAAGACATTTTTATTTATCTTGTTGGAGCGTATAATCGTGTTAAAGCGTATTTGCAAGAGAATCCTTCGAAAAAAACTTTACTCAAACTTGAATAGTCGACTACAGGTCCTTAAGAGCGAACATTAAGAATTCCAAAGGAGAAATCGATTCCATCTCAGTGTCTCGAGTAAATAATTACACACTTAACTGCCAGTTACACTGCTTAAAATTATATTTCGCAGAACATGTACATCAAAATTAACTTTATTATAAAATTGAAGATTAAAATTGTTTATTGTTATTATTTATGATAAATTTTATTTGGTCATATATTTTTGTATATATGAATGTGATATGCTTGAGTCTCATAAAATGAAAAAGTAATGATATTAAAAATTAACAATTTTTCATCATATATCATTCAACTAATTATATAAATTTTCAAGTATATATCTTAAAATTATTAAAAATTGCTTGTGAAATGAAAAATTGTAAAGATCAAGTCGGTATATTGCACAGGCATCAAACTTATAAACGAATTAATTAGAATTGTATTTTAAATTATAGGCATAGTCCACAAATTTATTGAAAATTATTATTTACAATAAAATTGAAATTTGTAGAAACAAAATTTTCACTTAGATTAAAAAAATTTAATAAAATCGATGAGACTTACTGCAGGCTCCATAATATTTCATATTGATCTGTTTTATCTGGTGTAGAGTGACTTATAACGACATCCATATACTTTCATGTAAATGTTATCTTAAGCTTAAATTTATCTAAATGCATTAATGGCTAGTAATTTTGAGGTTCGACGTTTATTGTCGAATATTTTGTAGTTAGATATTAATATTTATATCAAATACTTTTCTAGTTTATCGTTTCCAATTTTGTATAAATAACCTAAATCTACTGTTAAAATATGAATTCAATGTCAATTCATAAACTTATATAGAAATTATTTTTCTTTTTTTCAAAACTCATAACTGATTACATAAATTGGTTTAAAAATTAGCCGTCTGTATTTATTCTACAATAATTATTGTTTTATTAATTTAGATTTTCCTATTAAATATATCTATTAAACGGAATAGAACAAATATTTTCTTCTTCTTTTTCTCTAGTTTTCATCTGGACTATTTAAACTGACAATATTTATCTGTAATATACGATTGTAAAGAATTATCATAAGTCATCAAATCAAATGAAACTTAATAATTCAATAAATACAATTATGTTTATTAAATGCAAAATTATTTTAGAAATTTAATTATTTCCAATATTTTATTGTTTATATTAGAAAGAACAAATTAAGTACAGATAACTAGCAAATATTTAAAAAAAAAAAAAAACATTTTACATTTCTTGTACATCGACAATCGATTAATGCTAATAATAGTTAACCTACTTTTAAATAGGATTAGAATATCATTCGACAAATATTGTCAATAACTTGATAATTATTTTACATCTTAGTTCAAATTCATATTTTGAAGTGAAATGTACTTTTCATCAGAAATTCAGTCATATTTCTGGATTATACGTGCATTTTGCTTGACATTATTGTCAATTTCTAGGAATCTTACTATAGACTTTATATATATATATATATATATATATATATTAATTTTGAGTTAAAAGTTAGAAATTAGAAATAAATATGAGAAGGCCGATAAGCCTTGAATGAATCGGATATTTACGTTATTTGATACATTGTAACGAGAGATTGAAGAAGTAGTGATCTCATATGCGGATAATAAATATATATAATATCACGTTCATGATTGAAAATAGATCCACTAATAGTATATTATGATTATAATGTATGATTTTAAAATCATTGTTTCCTATACACAATATTATTTATTAAATAAAACGATAGCCTCATAACTTAATACAATGTGTATCGCAACTTTGAGAATGTCTTACAATACAATATGCTGTTCAATCAGGCAAAAACTATATTTCACCCTCATTAGTTTCAACTTTTTGATCAATATTTTTTTCTTTTTATTTCTAAACTAACAATAAAATACATGTAAAATAGTTGAGCAGTTTGCATAAAAATGAATAATTGCCTAAATATCTGAATGTACATTGCGAAAAAATACAATAAAATTAATACAATACAATACAATAAATTTTTTTCTAAACTTTTTCCAAATAAATCTAATAACCTACATGTACATTATAATGTTTTTCTTCCAATTTTATGAATATGGTATAATTTTTTATAACACATATTTGTTTTTAATGAATAAAATTGGTACTATAAAATTGATTCTGTAAGAGTGCCTAGATCAACAAAGTAAAAATATATTTTATTGCAACATTTATTTTTAAATAAGCAGAACAATAGCGAGGGAAAATAAATTATTTTTAATTATTTTTCATCTATCAAATGCAATATAAAGAGTAAGTTTTATCGATAAAAAAAAAACAATTATACATTATCAGAATACGCGCAAAAGAACTTAAAAATAACTTATCGATAGTTTCTTATTTTTAAATACATTTAAATACGATCTTATTAGTTAAGAAGATTATTCATGTAAAAGTTAAAATACAACAACAACAACAACAACAACAACAACAACAACAACAACAACAACAACAACAACAACAACAACAACAACAACAACAACAACAACAACAACAACAACAACAACAACAACAACAACAACAACAACAACAACAACAACAACAACAACAACAACAACAACAACAACAACAACAACAACAACAACAACAACAACAACAACAACAACAACAACAACAACAACAACAACAACAACAACAACAACAACAACAACAACAACAACAACAACAACAACAACAACAACAACAACAACAACAACAACAACAACAACAACAACAACAACAACAACAACAACAACAACAACAACAACAACAACAACAACAACAACAACAACAACAACAACAACAACAACAACAACAACAACAACAACAACAACAACAACAACAACAACAACAACAACAACAACAACAACAACAACAACAACAACAACAACAACAACAACAACAACAACAACAACAACAACAACAACAACAACAACAACAACAACAACAACAACAACAACAACAACAACAACAACAACAACAACAACAACAACAACAACAACAACAACAACAACAACAACAACAACAACAACAACAACAACAACAACAACAACAACAACAACAACAACAACAACAACAACAACAACAACAACAACAACAACAACAACAACAACAACAACAACAACAACAACAACAACAACAACAACAACAACAACAACAACAACAACAACAACAACAACAACAACAACAACAACAACAACAACAACAACAACAACAACAACAACAACAACAACAACAACAACAACAACAACAACAACAACAACAACAATAATAATAATGATAATGATAATGATAATGATAATGATAATGATAACAACAACGATATAAACACGTAGCATAATAATAATTAATATAAAAATAATATAATTAATACAATAATAGGAAAATAATTTAATCTAAAATATATTGGAAACAGAAATGTAATTATAATTTAATCACACGAGTCAGGAATAACTTTACGTGCCAATCTATGCTTGACAATTGCAAATGCATATACAGATTTTATTAAAAAATCAGGTGTGTCGTAGTTAACGATATTATTTAGGATCAATAACCTCGTGATTGTGTAGGCGTCGAGTTAGGATTTTGCTTTAAGCTATATTGCAGTAGCTCCACTACCTACTGACGAATTCAGACAAATGAAATATAATTTATAATCCAGTGGACTGCAAGAAGCTCTAAAACATAAGTGAGACAGGAAATGTTTTCATCTAATATATACAGCAAGTACTCGTGCTAACAGTCATGTATTTTAATAAGTTGATTTGGTTGTTTTTTTAATAAGCTCAATTTTTCTTTCTACTTCATTTTATATCATTTCCTTACTATAAAGTAAAATTATTAAAATCTCAATCATTATTAATAATTGAAACTATTATTGTAGATAAGATAATAAAAGAAATAAGGTACTTCTTTATAATATTTTATGAATGTTTTTATCTTTTAAACAATTTTTACATTTTATCAAATATTTGTCTCTTCTGACATTCCGTATTTAACGTATTGATTAATTAATTTAATTAAATATTCAAATTTTAATTAACTATGTCGGATAAATAATAAAAGTAATTATTCTTCATTATTTGGCAAATTTTATTAATAATGTTAATATATAAATACTTCAGTTGATTTTATACACATTTATTAAGATAATTATTAGTTAGAATATAACAGATAATTTCGAACAAAATTAACATTTCAACTTGACTATCTAATAATTAAATATAAGTACTGTAATTATTACAGTGTTTGATGTAAGATTCTTAAAGAATTCTGTCGTAAATTATAAATTTCTATATGGTGTCTAAAACTATAAATTTTTATATAATAGGATTTACTAGATTTTATCAGGCTTTTATTTACTATAATACCAATATATTTTTAAATATAAAAATGAATTTTGTAAGACTCTCACATTAGTTACTATTAAAGCTCACTCGTTTATTAAAAATGTTCAATAATTTTCCTCGTAAACGATATTATTATTATAGAATTTTCTAAATTTTTTTTTCTTTTTATAAATTATTTTAAATACTTGATTTTAATTGCAATAGTACATAAACAATATTTAACTTTTTTTTTTTTTTCAATATATTATGATTATATTCTTTTATACAATTATTTGGCATTATCGAATTATTTAACAATTTAATTATCATTTTTATGAAAATAATTTATTCGGGTTTTAATTGTAACAATATTACATTTCCTGTCATATCACTTGTAATAGGTTTCTTATACATCTGGATAGATGGGTTAAGATTTCTGATATTTTAAAAATATTTTTATACCATTTTTATAATGTGATCGCATCGTCACTTATTAAAAAATTATTTTTCTTTCCTTTACTATGTTCAACTAAGATCAATACAATTTATTTTCTATTATGTATTTCACGAATAATAATTAAGCAAGATATATATTTCCTCAAATTTCTAATAACTCTCAAAAGCTTTCATTAATTATTCAACATTCAAGAGCCTGTTTGACTCGAGTACATTGGTCCATTAGCTTCGACTTCACATCCATCCCCTTCTCACCTATGCTCCTTTTCATTTCTACCCCTTTTCCGAATTCTCCTTAATACTTTTCTTTCATCGGGCTTAGGTAACTACTATTTTTTCCCTTTGCTGTGTCTCAGAGTGTGTGCCGAGACCCATTTGTAAGCGACGCTTGTCACGCCTGATTTCTCTGTTGCAGCTTCGGCACTCTGATATACATGGCCACACAAATAGCATCCGGCATGAAGTATCTTGAGGAAATGGATTTTGTACACCGGGATCTCGCTACGAGGTAAGATCTTAGAAGGCATAAGCTGTGCCGATACAGATGGATTCGTAAAGCGAAAGTGGCTGAGGCAGATGCAGCAATTGTCAACACTCGTTTTCCCTCACTATTTCCGGATCTAAACTATATTTTCTTTAAGACATTCATTTAGTTTCAGGCTGATATTCTAATACATATTATTTATATACCGATCGCAAATCTAAACCTTCGGTTTTTTTTTTTTTTTTTATGTAACATAATAAACTTGTAACGTACATCTGAATTTAGAATGTCATAATCCCCCCTCCCCTCGCTCACCCGCCACTCTTTCACGATCTAACCTTTAACATATACGATTGCATAATTTTATAATCGATATTATTTCGACATAACTATTGATGTGACTGAGCGACACCCCTTAAGCCTTGTTGTGTCACTATAATTAATATACCTGTTAAAATGCGAAATGTTAAGGTTCTAGAAAATGAATGTAAATTCATGTAAATTATAGCGACAGTAAATTAAAAATGACAAAACTACTAATAATAAAAAGTATTAAAATGCATTTAATAATTCATAGAATTTTAAGTGAGAAAGCCCGAGATTTTATGATCCTTAGTCATTCGCCCTGCAGCCAGTTTTATAGTCAATAGTACTTTAGTGTGAGGCGTGCGCGTATGGTGCCATTTAGTAGAGGCACGTGTACCAATTATTAACTCTAATCATAAACCTTAATTATAATGCCCTCCGGTGGGTTGCTACATAACTGTCAACCCGGAAATTCATTAAAGGTTATTTATAGAAAGGTATTTGAGAGGAATGAAGTATAAATATTGTGGCGCGGCTATTACTCGCATTCGCACTATTCATTGACTTGTATAGTTCATTATAACGACGCTTATTCGAATTGTGGAGCTACAAATAATAAAATTCGAGATTCATTATTCCATAACATAAATTTTACCTTTTTCCCTATTTAACTTTTACTTTAGATACAAAGACATTTGAATGATATATTGTTAATTATATTTATAAAGCTCGTAATGATATGTTTACACATTATTGTGCATGATGTACCGTTAATAATGTTTATTAAATTTATCATTTCTATTATCAGTGAATAATAAATACGTATGTAGTTGTCTAAAATCGAAATGATATTTAAATATATAAAAGGAACGAGACGATTTCATTCAATATTTTAATCAACAATTTGAAAATTTATTTACAACGACATATATTATAATTGTGGATAAGTTTAATTTTTAGATTTATTAAACATTAACTAATGTGCGCGATATAAATGTTCATTATATCCGTATAATAGCGTTACTATTAAATATTAAATATTCATTACAATTTAACATTGATATATGTATTAGCAATAAATATCACGTACAAGATAAATTAATTTAATAAATATTTTATTGCCAATTATTAATAATAAATTAGATTAAATACCGTTGATGAAAGAAATGTAGACGATTAGCTAGAAATAATGCTACGAATATAAGGGAAGGCAACTTACTACGAGTTGATATAAAATTAGAACACGGTGCGATCGAATTTGAATTTCTACCCCCACCGAGCCATCAATCAAAATCAATACCAATGCCACTTAATGGCCCACGAGCTCGCCTCTTTTTACTTATTCCCAAACTACTGACAAAATAATATTCCAAAAAGACAACCGCAACCTGGCCCTGCCTAACTTTCGTAATATTATCGAAATTTGAAACTCTCAACGATCCGTGGCAACAATGTAGCCCCGCAAGCTCCCGAAGAGCCGCAACTTTTTAAGCGTTCGAGCGATGCCGCGTTTCGACTTATCTATACGTTACAGGCGTACTCTACGTGGGACTAAAGGCCAAGCCTGTCTGACGTAATAGTGAACTTTGCTCTTCTTCTTCTTCACGCCTGAGTCGACCGATTAAAAGTTTTGACTAATTGACCGGGAAATGGAGCCTTGTTAAACTTCCCTTTCTTATTTACTGTGTTTCTTCTTTGCTTCTTCTTTGTCTGTAGAAATGTTAACTAATTTGCTATTATGATCAGATAAAAATTATGTACTCGACATGAACTATTGGGTATTGATATTGGGAGGAAATTTTAATTTGCGTATTTTAATGCGAAATGCTCGATACTTTCGGCTAATTTCACATTTTTCTATTTGGAACGAATAAATACTGTTAATTTGGTATTATTGGTATTATAAAACATAAAATTATGATATTATGTAGATTTATTCATTTGTTTAAGTATAATACTTTAATATTATTATATAATTGTTTATAAATTAAAATATATAATCGGGTATGTGCAAGAACTTAAGATTATCGCATTCAATAAAAAATACGAAATTGTTTATTAATATTCTATTGATATTTATGCTTTAAAATATTCTATAAAAATATTCTAATAAAATTCTAATAAATATAAAATTAAGAAAGTTATGACTCATCGGGATTACGTCGATAACTAATGAGCATTTAGAAATATATTCAAACATAAAACGATTAAAAAAAAATTGATTTTGCAACTTTATTTATTTTTTTTCTTCGAAATTTCTCACGAAAAAAATTTGTAATTTTAGCTTTGCGTCAGGAAATAATTTGAGTAGCAGTCGTATAAGAATTGAAGTAAAACCAATAAGAAATAATAATAATAATAATAAAGTATATCAAGTAAAACAATAATAAGTAAAACGTAAATAATATAAGTTAAAAATATAAGAAAATGTAAAATCTCGTTATAAATTGGCTATAGTTTATTTATTCTTCTCAGCACATTCAATACTAAGAGACGAAGTCTCTAATTAAAGAAAATTGCAAGAACTTTCATAATAAATGTCACCCTGGGTAAAATTATTACCCCGTATATATAAGTTATTTAATTGTATCAATTCTGCTGTTTTTAAAAATATAAATATTTTTAACGTGGCGTTTGAATGTCCTATTAAAAGAAATAAATTTGTCTTGTAAATGACTGTAGTCTATATTTTCCAACAGTGTAATAAAAATTGTAAGGATGCTTCTAAAATTCCGCCGTGAAATATAAATTTAGTATAGTTAATAATGCAGGTTATTACCCTATTGCTTCTAAACTAAGTTATAAGTATTCACATTTTTAAAAATAAAACAAAATTTATAAGCAAATTCGCTGCTGAAAATTCATAATTACTTTAGGGATCTTAATTGAATTATATCAACTTGACACTTTGTTAAAAAGCTTGATAGTCGTAAATGCTTAGTAGACAACTTTGCAGGTGTAGTAAACTTTCAAATTTTGAACAATTTAATAATTAATATCTGCAATTTATCGTATATCTTCGGCAAAAATTTTATTCGCTCGACGAAGATTTTCATTCTTCTGCAATAGTTTTCCAAATTCACGAATTAATAGAGCGAGGATCAATAATAAGGATGTAATTGCAGGAATTGCCTCGTAAACCAAGGCTACTTCGTTAAGGTTTCGGATCTCGGACCCGGCAGGAGCTCTTACTTAGCCGACTATTTTAAGATTGAAGGACGAGCGGCGCTCCCTATACGTTGGATGGCTTGGGAATCGATGCTCTTGGTGAGTTGTAGTTGCGTTTTGTCAGCATTTCATTCACTTTAATACATTGCCCACCTGTTTCCATTTTCTCTATTTAGTGGTATTTTATATCCGTTTTACCGAAACCATCAATTTCTATTGATATGCAACCTCCACATTTCCATTTTATTTGTCTGACTCTTTCATTTCGTTTATTATGCAAAAGTTTTTTGTATAAAATTAAGCTATAAAATTACCGTACTAATATTTATAATAGTCTTATATAATTATAAGTAGTATGAGACTTTAAAATAGCAAAAGAAAACAAAACAAAAAAAAAAAAACAAAAAACAAAAAAAAAAGTAATTTAAGAGAGATACGTTAAAAATATAGATTCTTAATTAAATAATTAAACAGTGTCTAATGGTATTTTACGATTTTTTCAAATTTGCTTCAATGCATGGCATTATCTAATTTATCATGAGTTCTGGGCAAATGTTTGTGTAAAATTGTTAATATTAGTTACTTTTAAGTTCATCTTTATTTTACAGTCGGCTTCTCTTTATAAAAATAATTTTCTTTTATAAATATTCATAATAGTAATTACCGAGTCATCTCACATTATTATTGTTAAATAATTATTTTTTAACTATAACGAAAATGCCATTTTACTACAAATATATTATAATACCATTAATCAATAATTATGATAGCGAAAAAATCATAATATTACAATTACTCTTTCTAAGTACATTTACCATTGATAGTTATGAAACTCTATCCTTCCTAAGTGAAAATAATGCGATCATATGCTTTCGCTCCCTGTGATATTAGATGATTCTAGCTTGGAATGCCAATAAACTCTTCAAGTTCTAAGTTATCTGAATAATTCGCTGTAAGTAGTAGTCTGTCTACATGCATTCTCTAAATTTGAAAATAACTGTAAGAATATCCTGAAAATTCTGAACGAATCAGAGTAATCGGAAAATTTTGTATTCAAGATAAGAACTAATAGGAAAGTACTTTAATTCAAAATACAAAATTAATAATCAGTAAAAATTAATTTATTAACTAATATACATATGTGAATTTTAAAAATTTTTTTAATTTGTTTAATTGATGCAAATTTTCGTTTAATTACTATTATTTACGTTCAAAAAATATTTTAAAATATATTACATTTCTAAAGTTTCATAGGTTCGAAGATATAAAAGTCAAAACACTTTATAATATTATAATACGTTTATTACTTTTAAAGCATATCAAATTTTTCTCAAATATGAGTTCATGAATTATGTTATTACTAACCAATCAAATGTGTTCAAAAATCTTGTTAAATGAAAATATTTACCATATTAATCACAATGTCTTAATTTATTTTAGTAAACATTTTTATGTCTAAACTACAACGTATCTGTACGTACGAATTTCTTCATATTAGCGTACTTTTAAATTATTAATTCAAACGTAGTTCGAATAAAATGTTGAACTAAAAATGTTAAGAAAAATAATAAAATAAAATAATTCGTACACGCGTAATAAATGAGCGGTAAGAAGATGTAAATTATTGCTATAAACTCGTACAACTCAATTGTAAAATATTGAAAATTACTACAAACTTCTAACATTGAAATAATTATATAAAATTACGATAAATAAATATAAAAAATTCTCAATTTCTTATTAGATATAAAAATATATAAAACTAATATAGAAAATATGCAAGAATAAGATCATCTGGTATTAAGAAATATTAGCACAAATTATTACATGAATAGACTATAATAACATTGCAAAGTATTATAATTGTTTCAATGACAGAAAATCGTAAATGCTAGGCAAATTGGGATTACATAAGTAACTGACGATATCCTAAATACAAATTATATTAATTTTTATATAATCATCTTACAATGTTACAAATATCTTTATCTGTTGATATTAAATTAACGACTATCATATCCTTACTGATAATACTAATCTTTTATACGTACTATAAAAAATATCATCTAAAAAATTGATTGATTGAATTAAATATAATTGTATGAATTTTCTGAGAATTAAAATTGTTAATAATTCTTAGGTTTTAATGATGAGAATTTGCAAATTTTAATTTACGTGGACGAAATGCGCGTGTGTGCGCACACAATAGGAGATGAGAGACACAATACGCGTTATTATTCAAATATTACAATTAATAAACAAAACGCCTATAATAATTGAATGTCCTGAATAGATCGACTGGATAATGTTCTACGTAAATTATACTTTTATAAGGCTGAGAGAATGATGTTATGAAATAGGGTTTATGCTGTCAGATCGTGAAATCAAATTCTCCCCAGTTTCCGTCTCTATTTCTCTATTTATCCGGTTTCTCGTTTACTCTCGATAAAATGAGTAGACTATTTTTCACCGTTATTCGCAGGGGAACTACACGTCGAAAAGCGATGTGTGGGCGTTTGCCGTGACGTTCTGGGAGATCCTGACATTTGCACGCGAGCAACCTTTTGAAGAACTGCCGGACCATCGTATAGTCGAGAACGCAACATATTTTTACCAGGAGTATGAGAAAAGGGTGAGAATTTTTATATTTATTGTTAAATGTTTTTAAGTTTTTAAGACAATATACGTTATACAATAATACGTAATCATAATTACTATATGAGAGATTACTGTATGAGATTTTCTATAAGCCACTCGCGAGAAAAAATTTATACTAATTTTCATATATGAAATAATTGACGTTGTTAAATACGTTATCTCTCGACTAAAAAGTTATCGAATAAGATGAATAATGTGAACAATTAAAAAATATATTATTATCATAATAATTCTAACGTTATTGCATATTCCATGGTATGCGCGGAGAAACAGAGTCATGCACCCGTATTTATGAGATTCTACATTTATTATAGCAATGATTAAGGATGTCTATGAGTTTCATGATTTTTATCATAGAACATGAGAGAAATATTGCGATGACGTAAGGAAAAGATAAATAATCGTATGCCCTTAGATAATTTTGCCACTACCGAAGAACTGCCCGAAGGAGATGTACGACTTGATGTGCGAGTGTTGGCAGCGCAACGACGTCGATCGCCCGAACTTCCGTGAGATTCACCTGTTCCTCCAACGTAAGAATCTTGGTTACAAACCCAACCACAATGACACTTGATATAGAAAACTCGAAGGCTGGAATCTCATCCGGCTTTCCATGATGGGTGAGCTCAACGGTAATTGGTGGGGCCCGGCTGTCACCACCCTAACCTCCAGCGAGATCAACTGAAGAGAAACGAACACTCGAGTAAGGTGTATCTACGTGCTTTGGTGATGGTATTCGCGATTACGATGACAACAGCAACGACAACACGACGACAACGACGACAACAATGTTAATAACGATGATGTTAAAGACGACGACGATTACGCTAACAATGGTCATAACGATTATAATGACGATGATGATGATGATGACGATGACGATGACGACGATGATGATGATGATGATGATGATGATGATGATGATGATGATGATGATGATGGTGGTGGTGATGGTGACGGTGGTGGTGGTAGTGGCGGAGGCGATGGCGATGGTGATGGTGGTTTGTGGCGGAGTCGATGGTGGTAGTGGTGAGTGGAGTTGGTGGTAGTGGTGGATAAGGTAAAACAGCAGCAGCAGCAGCAGCGGCAGCGGCAGCAGCAGCTCGACAATAACCGCGCGCTTCCCTCTTGATGTATCTGTTAAAAGATGTATGTGTATACTTCAATCGACGTTCGATAATGTAATAATCCTTTCCTCTTTATCCCTTTGCCAAGAAGAAAATACTACAAAACACGCACTGCCAAAAGAACTACTGGGCTTTACACGCAATGAGACTTGATCGATGCGTTTCGCGGTCTGTTTTTTTTTTTGTTTTTTTTTGTTTTTGTTTATTTTGTTTTTGTTTTAAGGCAACCAATAGCATGCGGTATAAATGATGTTATTTTGTAATTAACGTTAAATCAATAAAAATTGAAACGAGTTGTTGGATAAACAGTAATGTTTCTAAATTATGCAGGTAAAAAATATAAAGTATCTCAGACAAAAGAAGTTTTCTCGATAATGTGTTGTAAAATCTCGTATAAAAAAGAATTAAGATGGTAATTTATTTTAATTTAAAAATAATTTCTATACGTTTCATTTAACAAACTGAAAAAAACTTTTTATTTACTTTTTACAAAAATAAAAAAAAAAAACTCATATCTACTTGTTATACGAATTTCTCAAGCTTATATAGTAGATTTATATGTATGTATATGTGTGTGTGTGTGTATATATATATATATATATATATATATATATATATATATTTATTTAGTTTGAAAAAGAATTTATTATAAAGAATATGGTATATGGAGAACGAATGTGAATGAGGATCATCGATAAGAGGGAATTCGCAATGTTACAATTTTTTAAATATTATATTTTAATTTTCATTTAATTTGCAGTTGCTTATCGGTGAGTTTATTATGGTTACTCATTTTAATCTAATCAATGATTGTTGATTGTCTTCGTTTTTTTTTTTGTATAATTATACGAAGATTACTATAACGATTTTAGCGAATTAATAATTGAAAGACGTCGAGGAGGCAGCGATTAATAAACACTAATTATTGTCAGTTGCTATTTTCACAGCACATTTGAATATAACTCTGTTAGATACCTGATAAATTTATAAGATGATATTCAATGTAAATGAATAAAAAGTTATGGTAAAATTTACATGTGACTGTTATTTATGCACTCGATTTAAATAAATTATATAAAATTTTGTTTTTCATTTTCTTTGTTTTCTTCTTTTAATTATTTTCAGTCATTTAGTTTTGTAACAAGCATATAAAAGTAAGTATATTGCATATAAATAAAATTCTTAAATATCTTGCCATAACAGATATTGAAAAACAAACATTATAATTAGGTTTTTACTTGTTATTGTCATAATTTACTTGTTGTTATAATATATATATATATATATATATATATATATATATGTGTGTAAGAAAAATATTTTTTAATATTTATATATAAAGAATATATTTTATTAAGCATATATCAATAAGATATTATCTGAATTTTATTTAATCAATTGATATAATCAAATCAAATTAAATATGAAATTTGTAATTTTTTCAAATTACGATTAATTAATACAATAATTACTTATCCATAATAATTCCAAGAGCACATACATTATTATTACCCCTTATTTTATATAATATAACATTTATTTATATATATTAAATCTCTTAAACGAACGATTAACAAACTCAGAAATTTGTACTTTTTTTTCTTTCTAAACTATGAAACATCAAATTTACTCTATCTTACTGACAAGACTAATTTAATTTCTTTTTACGCGTATGTTGAATTAGAACAATGAAGTGACGAAGGAGGGGAGAAGGCAACGAGTTAACAGCTCACTAATCGTGTTTTTATTTTTCGAATGAAAATATAGAGATAAAGAGAGAGAGAGAGAGAGAGAGAGAGAGAGAGTAGTGCGAGGTGAAAAGAACGCAAAACGAACGACGCGACAACGATTTGAAATGCACGAGTGCTCTGACGCGTCAGACACGTACCTATGCTGGATGGATATGTTGAATGGGGTTTCGTGAAAGAAAGAAAGAGAAAGTGCCAGTAAAATGTCTGATATATTGCTGTATTGGAAAACGCGGCTCTTCATGCGCCAGAGAATATAGATGATATAAATAATATAAGAAAGAGGTAAAAGGTAAAAATATAAATTATGCTAAAATTAGCGAATGTAATGGTATAAGAAAAGTGGCAAATGGAAAGTCACACATTAATCAATTGTACGTAAACGTGATCGTTTGTGAAAATTTTCTCACCAAAGAATAAAAATATTTTTCATGCCTTATTGATTTTTCAATAATAATTTGCCCGAATATTTCTGATTAGATAAAATCGCAATGCAAATTTTTCTTATCCCAATATTCGATAAATTGTCTAAAGTGTGCAAAAGTAATATGTACATGAGATATTCGATGGACTTTTAAAAATAGAGGAACTTAATTGAAATACAATTGATCGATAGATTGATTTTATAAAACATAATGTTAATTTTTTTCTCTTTTCAACACTGGAAATCCGAGTGATGTTTAAATCATTCCTATAATGCGTTCGCACATACCAAAACGAAATTCCATTAAAAACAAAAAAAAAAAAAAAAATTTACAATATCGCTGATGTTTGTTTTCGTGTTCTAATTTTCACTATAAAACTTGAATCCGGATTTTCATGTAAATACGGAAAATGTGCCGTCAGAAGTTCAATCGAAATATCGATACATCTCGACATATATAGTGTATGGAACAAGCGTTAACGTATGCTCGAGAGCCAATTGGCTAGATCCCCTTCCCCCTCCCCTTCCCATCACGCCCCATCCACCGCAATCATAGGTGTGTGGCCGACATTGTCAAAATCCACCACCTTAACATACTATTTGCGATTAAAATTGTACTTATACGTGCCCGTAGAGTCGGGTCTCGAATCGACGATTTTCGCTTCGCCCCATTAGCTATCTCGCGAGAGTCTTTTCCACGGCCTCATAAATCCATGGAACAATAGCGATTCATTAGCGGCTGCTCGATCGTGACGAATTCTTGCTCGATTGATTTGAAAATAGCACAACAACAGAGAAAAAGCAGGCAGCCTCTGTCTATATAGTGGCATCGATCATATTGGATTACAGATAGATGGTGAGCGCTACATGTGCGGTGTCAACGTTAATCGAAATGTGATTTGCGAGATTCGATATCTAGTGCCAGGGACAAAAAACATTGCACCTTAAATTTAAAAATAGAAAATGTTTTGTATGTATAAGAAATCACGTGGCCCTTTCATCTTTGTTACAAAATTGCTAAAATCTAGTTTACCTGCTTTATCAATTATTTCTGTCAGTTGTCATAATTTTCGAAAATATTTATTTGAAAAAATTGTGAAACGAGGCCATCGTAGAGATTGATCGTAGCTACAAAATCTCTAAGGAGCATAAAATTCTGTAATTTAATGTTTCATTATTTCCCTATTTAAAATCAATAGTCCATCGGTTTATAAGAATGAAGTAATTGATAAGAGTGGATCTAAGGAAATTTAACCAATTGATTCATCATAGTGCTTGTCGCGTGAAATCATTCCCATACGGCAACGAATTCAATAAACAATGTAAATACTTGTTATTACGATGCATAAGCTGAGAAATTGTTTGATTAATTAGCCGAAAACGAGGAGGGTATTATAAATAATGTGAGGTATATAAAGATTTTTGAGCCCCGGGATATTTAATGGGGTCTTAATGGCGTCTTATTGGGGTCTTGATGGGCGCTGATGGGAAGGGGGGCGGAGCGGATTTCAATATGAAGGTTTGAGTATTATTAATTTTGTTGTTATAGAGACCAAAAGTATGGGGGTAAAAAGTATACTTTTCTATGCATAATTTCTCAAGTCCGAGCGCCGACTAGCTTTAACGGGGAACAAGCCGCAAGCAAAACACTGGCGGATAATACATAAATCACTCACAGGTGTCATGCATGGCTGGTGAATTTTTTCTTCCCCAGGACAAATGCATGAATCTCTCTCGCTTCGTTCGAAAAATTGATACTGTCAACGTAGTCGCACGCATGGAGAAGTCGCGTAAGTGCCACACGGTCACGTCGGCGCACGTAATTTATCGCTCCGATAACAAAATGCTGTCCACCTCACCTTTCTTTGTCGAATTATATCTTCAGGGCGCGTATTCCACTTTCAAGAGAGCAAACTGATCAGCGATGATGCATTGTATATCTCCCCTTTCGACTTTTTATCCATCCCGTTTATTCGTATCACTGTCACTCGCTCGTCTTCCTTCCACTAATGCTAGCCGTTACAAATTTCGTCGACTCCTGTTTCATGCTCGACATAAGAAATTCAAGCCGTCGCGCGACATCGCGAGATAAACATTCTCGGCAAAGTATAAATTGCATTTCCTCTTAGTTTGGCACTCTTAGTTTAGCATTCGTATATATGTGGGGATAAGTGCAAGTGTGGCCTGTGAGTGAAAGAAAACTTGGCGAACGATGAAAATGTGAGAAAATGTGGGAACGAAATAATGAAACATTCATAGAGTAAATATAATAATCAAGAAATACTCGGTGTATTTCTACCGAGGAAACATAATTTCATTCATCGCCTTGTTCTCGCATGCATGGCAATTTATTTTTAAACACCTACAAGAGACGGTAACATTACCTCCTGTATTTGAAAATAATTAATATAATGGAATAATTAGCATGTGACGAGCCGCTAATACGTTATGGGCTTTATCATTACAATATATTTTATTGCGCTTATTAAAGCATTTTAATCAGACGTCCATTGCATTACAATATTCTCCACATTGCAAATTTCATCGCATAAAACTATCTAGGAAGTAACAAACTCTAAAACAATAATATCATTAATGAAGTTTAACGAATGAACTTATTAATTTACGTTCCACTAAGTATATAGCATAAACATCAGAATGGTGGAGGTATTTGGCGCGTTAAAAGAAGATAGCGAGGGACGGAGGAGCGAGGTGCCAAGTCCAACGGGAACAAAAATATACAAAGCGAATCACAGCTTTACGGGACTAGATGGCACAATCTCTCTTGTTCTCCTTTAACAAATTGTGCGTGCCGAGCAATGACGGGTTTTATTACTGTTTTAGGCTGTCGCTCGGCGGCCGTAAAAGACCTAATAACGTGTAGGCTCGGGGTGGGCTCTCGAAGGGGGAGGGGGACGGGGACGGGGACTGGGGGGAGGGCAGGAAGGGAAGGAATGGCAAGAAGGGCAGGAGAGAAACGAGTGAAATGCCACTTGGAAGAAAAAACGGAGCTTAAGTCGTAGGCGTAGTTGCCGGATACGTCAGGTTATTCCATAATTATATGGTAATGTTGGCTGTTATTTTGGCTGTTATGGCATTTTTCAACGGAAAAAATTTCAGTAGACGATTTACTTTTCTAATTGCTCGAATAATTCGAATAATAATCGCGAGGTTGTTGGTGGGCGCGCAACGATGCCAATAAAAGCGCGACTTTTGTTAATTGAATGATTGAATGTTTGGTAAAGTTATTACGGCCTTATAAAAATCTTTCGCTCTCTAATGTCTTAATAGGATGATAAGCTAATCTACAAACTATCATTATATATTTTTGAAAATATATGATGAATAATAGATGGCAATATTAATGATTATCATTGATATTAACGATTGATAAACATCCTGTAGATTGGGAAATAAAATTGTAAAATTGAAACTATCGTTTGTTCGATTGTTAAAAGTACTAGAAAATAATATTAATCAAGCGTTTTTATAAAATTATTACCGATTGTAAATTGTTAATGTGTCTCGCTCCCATAATGTACGTACATTATACGAGCTAATACACATGCATCGCATAATTAAGTTATTGTACAAATCAAAATTAGTTGTAAACACTATAAATAACAGTATGATTTGAAGTGTTGAAAAACATTGTGATAATTGATTCATAGGAATTACAAGAAAACCATTTTCTGAATTCATCTGGTTCAACGATTTAATGTTTTTCTCTTACTTTTTCCCCTTCATTTTCCTTGTACTTTATAATAATACAATATTCTTATGGATTAGATAATTTTCTTTCAATTCACTTATAGAATTATTTATCATTGCACATACTCGATAATGTTCATTGGATGCTTTAGTATCGAAGTTCTTATATGCCAATAAACTTATCTGAAATGATATTAATATGAAGGATGAAGAAAATATTTTAGAATTATTGAATAAATGCATTGAAATTCAATATAATCATCAATTTTATAATAATTTATAATAAATATTCAGCAAAATTATTGTAAATAGCAATTGTTAATAACCTTTTTCTTTCAATATAATTAAGTCCGTTTAACATCAATTATCAGCAAATAATTAACATCAATTATTCATACATCAATGTATCACAGAAACATGGGTTGTTTTTTCACTCTTGGTCATATGAAATAAAGTCAATTAAAATTCCTTTTCTGCTATTGTAATATTTTATCGAATTACTTATTAATATAAATACAAACGCAGCGGAAAAGCCTCGATGCTCTATTTAATATTAGAATTTATTCATTCTTTCATACTCCAAATGCAGTAGTTTATAAATGCTTTACCCAAAATTTCTTGAAAATATATTTTCCCTTAATACTCTCTAATAAATTCTTTCATAAATTTCAATAAAAACAAAAAGTACAATTTTCAAACAAAGAGAGGCAAAAGTGGCCCATAAGGGTGCACAGCTGCGAAACCGCATGAGTAAATTGTAAGCTCCATGAGCACAAACCTGCTTACAGCCTGGAAATTATATTTTCATTTTTCATTCAAGTAAATGCCTTTATAAAAATTAATTTTACAAAATTTCGTATGAAATTGCTCCTTAAATTGAATAGCTAAGGCTATTTAATTATTTAATTATTATAAATTTAAGGCATTTACGTTGCAATAACAAAAGGTTGTGTACTGTAACAATGAATTGGAAATTCGATAATACCAAGGATATATTTTCAAATTACTTATTATTGTGGGAAAATACATATTCCTACGAAAAACAATAATGTCTCATTGAAAAAGACATTATAGAATTTATATGAAAATCTATCGTCTACTTGATTACTGTAGAATATTTATATTCATATTTACTCAGTTTAGCGAGTATTATATGATATCTCTTGAAATTTGTAGAAATATACGCATTAATTTTTCTTATTACATAAGATATTATTTATAATAATTTACTTTTTCCACATTATTAAATTCTTATTTAAATTCATTAAAATGATATATATATATATATATATATATATATATATATATATATATATATATATATATATATAATATTTGAATTTTATAGCAACATTTTAATTTAACACTTTTGGCGACAAATTTCTAATTTGCTTGCTTTTGCAGCTGCTCTATTCGGCTTAGTTTTATACCAAAATATTTTACTGCTTCGTCCGATTCTCAATCTCTATTATATATTTATAATTACTCTTAATTATTAATAATCTGTATTTATTATATCGATCAAGTTAAAATTCACGATTGATAAAGATGCTCCGTAATCATATAAATTCAATTCTTTGTAGAATAGAATTTGCATTTGAATTTTATACATTACACGAGCTAATAACAATTTGATTTAGTAGTAATACAAATTTATTGGTTTTTAAATTTATATAATTCTCTGACGTATAATAGCTACATTATTTATAAAAGTAGATTAGATACGTAAATAAATAGGATAATGGAAACTCTTCCTAACTAATTCAAAAAAATTTTCTAATATAATATATATGCTTATATAAGCCACGTTCTAAGCTGTATAGATTTGCCATACAAGTGACACGAAACATTCATTAGAAAAAAAGTATATAAAAATTTATATTATATTTGCACACGATACTTTTCACATTTTAGTCATTTCACTAGATATAAAAGAAAATATGTTATTTCATCCAAAGTACTACAAATATTACAACATATCATTATCATTGAGACTATACAGTACAATTAACATAATTTATTTCGTAAAACTCATCGTACACATCCGGTACTTTATACATTTTCATACATATTTTATCTCTTATATATTTTGCTTAAATCACTTTCATTAGAACATTTTAGCTTAAAATTAATTGTATTAAAAATCACTAATTATATTGTAATGTATTAAAGCGACGTCCGCGAGCGCGTTACACGACATACAGGCTATCATATCTACGTATGTGTGTGTGCATGCATGGAGTGTCGGGCACAACCGCGGGATCCTGTAACGCGACAATTCCGATGGGGCGTAGAGGGAGGGGAGAGACGTGATGTATCGCGTTTTACTCGGTTATAGCTTTTGCGTGGCTTCGTGTTTCCGGGTTCTAGAGCGCCTCGACATTATTCTTGACCAAAGTGCAAGCGATTCGCTAGTCAAGCACTCCCCGACACTATTTCCTATTTCGCTCGTTTCTTCTCGTTTTCTCCTTCTCGCCCTTCCGTATCCCAATCCCAATTGTTCTTCTTCCCTAATTCTGCATATTCGACCTTCTCTTTTCCCATTTGCCAAATCTATTTCCAATTGGGATTCATTACCTATGACAAATATTAAATATTTGCATTTTATATATGTATAAAATATTTTTTCATTTACTCATTCAACTTTTATATAATGTCAAATCCGTATCCTATTTTAATTTTGTAGCATCTATTTTATTCTTTATTTCATTAAAATATGATTATTATCCAACCAATGTTGTAAAATTTTACTTTTTAAGAATTTCATTTATGCATTTACTAAATATGTTGAAAGGTATTGATGCTATTTTAAATTCTAAATATTAATGATTATTTATAGGTATTTCAAGGACTAATTGATAAAAATGTTGTTTAACGTAGTTTTAAGTTGAGAAAACTATACTTTATTCTTAATACGAATTCATAACGAATTAATACTCTAAAATATATAATGTAAAATGTCATAGTAATCACTTTCACGTTTGTCCAATGCACTATGTCAAATTTACGTAATGTGCTTTTATAATAAAAGCTTGACAACTACGTATGCATAGATATTCCAATACCGATATAAACATAAATACAGATAAAATCTACTAGACAGCAAAAAGATAGACAATCAAAAACTGTTATCTATGTTCACAAATAATCAAAGAAATAGGTTGTAATCACAGACTATTATATTCTGTCAATTAATCAAAATTTCCATTTATCTAACGTTATCGACAAGTTATTGGATATGTACTATTTTTTATACACTCTCGCGCACATTTTATACGCTTATATTTACCAATATTTCGGCAATATACATTATGTACTGAGATACAAGTTATCTTCATTATTTAATGCTGTACCGATTGCATTCAATTTATTCTGCAATATAATAATAATAGAACAATAATAAGTCTAGTATTTCTTTTCTTTTAGTATTATCCTAACAAGACAGAAATTCACGTGTTAATCAATAATTAGTAACATATATTAAATATTACGTAAATAAATAAATAAATATGTATATATATATATATATATATATATATATATATTAGCTATTTCAATTGCAGATCATATATAATTTTATGTATTTTAATAATTTATTGAATATTGTTTATTATATTTAGCGATGAAATCGGTTTACATATATGCAAAAAAAAATTCAGTAAGTTTTAGATCAACTAGTATAGAGATGGCGGAAGATTTATATTTCAACCATTATTTCTATCATTATTATTATAGTATTATATATAATATATTGTATTATATATAATAATATTGTTAATATTCTTCATGTATTCTAAATTACATCAGTGGCTGAAAAGGAAAAAGTGGAAGAAAAATAGAAGAGAGATAGACAGAAAGAGCGCGCGCGCGCCCGCGAGAGAGAGAGAGAGAGATAGATAGAGAGAGAGATAGAGAGAGAGAGAGATAGAGAGATATACAGTTTAATATGTTTCATCTATCTATGTAATGGTCTTACTTTAAATAATAAATAATTCTTTTGCAAATCACGAGACTGAAATTTAATCTTTTCATTAATTGTACTTTATTGCTAATCATGTGATTTAAAGCTAAATGTTGACCTTAAAAAACATTATAAAAATCATGTAACTCAATATAAGATAAAAATAGTGAATATTGGTAATAAAACCAAGATTATGTATCCGAATTGAAATATATATTATTTGAGTTTGACGTCAAATGAATCTTTAAGTTTATTTGATACTTGAGTTTTCATTAATTGAATAGAAACCCACTAAAATTGAGAAAATAATTATTGCTTATATAATGCAAGATGATAGAATTTTATATTCTAAGTATTCTAATAGACGCGAAACTTTATTTTATTGAACTACACATAAATTTGGAAAAAATTAAAAGAAATGTTTTATTGTTATATTATATTATTATATTATAAATGTTATATTACAATAATGTTATGTTATTGGGAGAATAAATAAGAGAATGAAATATAAAAAATATATATGAAAAATAAACAAACAGTGAAAGGGAGAAGGAGAGAAATAGAAAACAGAGATTATCACGGTGACATATTGACAAAGAATAAACATGTGGAGCTAATGTGTATACAAGAATGATGAAAATTGGCATTGTGCAGCAACCAATAGTTTACATGCTTACATAGTATATCCGAAGCAATAAGATATGTCTATAATGTTTTTAGTGCATGTATACATTGACATAAAGCGGAAAGATGGCAGCTTGATTTGTTGTGTTTAGAAAAGTTTCATATAAAATAATATCGAAAATTTTTTAATTAAAATATTAGCCATTATCAGTGACTTTACATAAATAATCAAAGACATAAAAACATAAAAAATGTAATTACTGAATTGAATAATATTAATTTCATTTTAATTAATTTTACTATAGTCTATTCTCGTAAAGAATAAGGATAAGTATAAAATGTGGAAAAACTTTTAATCCAAAGAAATATTTCAGTTTTCGCCTTTCATGTTCTTTCGCTTCATGTAACACAAGCAATAATAATAATAATAAATATAAAGTAAGCCGAATGAAGACCAAAAACCCAATTCCTTTCCAATTATTACATAGGTCAATTATATTTAATTATTATGAGTACTCGGCTTTTTCTAAAACGCTTACCACTTTGTCAAGTATATTAAATGAAATAAATTATATGGATGTAATTCATAGCAAAAGGTTTTGCGCAACTTGAATCAATAATATGAAAAAATAATAATATTATACGTAATATTAAAAAAGTATTGTAGGACGTATGTAATGAACCAAAAAAAAAAAAAAAAAGAAAACACTATAGTTTTTAATTTTAAAAATTAAGATATATTTCGAAAAACAGATGAAAAAGTAGTGGAAAGAAATCGAATAAAACGAAATACCATCTATGATTCTGAAACAGCTCAACTTTTTATGACAAAAACAAATTTGGCCAGACATTGAATCTCTGCCAACTAATATATACTTTGTAGCACTTACAAATATAAAAATATTACAACATTGGATAGGAATGAAAATTAAATATTAACATTTTTCTAGAAAATTTATTCTTAATAAATTTTAACAATTTTAAATATGATTATTTCGGAGAATTGAGAGAGAGAGAGAGAGAGAGAGAGAGAGAGAGAGAGACGGGCAGAGTAGCGAATGAATATTATAATTAAAGGCCAATTTCAGAAAACAAATTCTGTATAAAAAATTATTGACTTTATTTAAAAGTAAGAAATTCAGCACTGAATATAGTTATTAGAATATTACATATATATGCAAATTTTTTTTTTTTTCTTTAATAACACTTAAAATTCATACGGCTATCAAATATTATATCATTAGTAATATAAAATAATTAAATTTAAATTATCGTAAAATTATTATGCCTGAAACTACAATAAACTTTTGTTGTTTAGCGCGGATTACCAATGCAAATTTCTTTCATTATCTGCAAACTGCGTAAACCTAACTACACAGGTCTTTTAATAATTTAATATGATTAATAATGATAATGTATACAAAAAAATAACGAAATGTAACGACATAAATATTATTGTTAATATATTAATGCATATGCAGTTAAAAGATTATAATGTTTATAAATAATATTATGTTTTAGCATGTAGACGTATTTCTATTATATAATAGTATACAAAAAAAAAAAAAAAAAAAAAGTTCTTGTTTATATTAATTGAATTAATTTGTGATTATATACTTTTTAACAATGCTCCTTCAATTAGAGGACTTAGTAATGTCCTATCAATGATCGTTTTCTAACGAAAAATAATCGTAAGCGTATAATCGAAGATTAGGTTCCACAAGAATCCGAATTATCGTATTCCTCTCAACAGGCATTATCGCACTCGACAGCCTCGCGACAAAACCCATTAAAGAACATTAATATGCGAAAGAAGCTTAAGAGAAACTTCGCTCGGACTTTTGCACAAAGTTGATTTATCGGCAATGCGGTTGGCGACTCTTTTTTTAGTGATCTTTTGGTACTGACAAGTAGGACCTTAAAACATATTATCGATAGGTCCTTGTATATTAATTCTCTATGGATGTCAGCATGTTCGTATACATAAATATATCAGTTGTATATATATATATATATATATATATTATAGTATAGCTTCTCGAGATCAATCATTCATTCAAATAAATTCGGATTATCTAAGAAGAAGATTTTCAAAGTTAAATTAGAAGAAAAGGAGAAAGTGAAAGAATTATAATAGACAATATAATTATATAAAACTCTGCATAGTGTGTGCTTTAGATTTTTATACTATAAATAAGAATGGTATTCATTAAAGTTATATAATGTGTATTCTTTGTTTTGCATGACACCATTACTGATTTACAACAATTTAATTCTCTATAATTTTTATAAATAAAATAGTATTATAAACAATTAAATATATTAACTTAACATTTTTATACTGTTATTGGAGAATGGAATTTTTTTTTCGTTAATTAAACGGATTATGAAGTTGATTAAAATTTACCATATTGAGAGTATATAAAGTAATTAATTTTTGGTATTAAGTACAAAAGAACTATAATTCCGTAGTTTTCAGTTTCAACATTTATAAATTGTTGTACATAAATAAGCCAAGGGTATAAATATACACAATATAGAATTCACGATATCGATAAAGATAGAATAAAGATAGAATAAGGATAGAATTGAGTAAAGCTCTAAAGGATAGTGGGAATAGTGGGATAAGGGAGGAATCAGTGTTAAGTAAGTCAGGTCTGTTAATATCCTACTAACCAATCACCATTGCTTTATCAGTCATTTGAAATCTTCCTTACGATATTCTCCTTACGATTCCTTATGAAAGACGTCAAAGTATTTGACGATTGTATTTTAACGAGGTTAATCCTTTAATTTACAACATAGAAGAATGGATTCTACCAGCATTTTCCTTAAAGTTCTCATTGACATTTCAGATTTCATGACAAAAACTTAAAACTTTCCCTTTCATCGTCAAATACTATCACGCACATAACAACGAATTCCAATCGATATTCAGATGACTTCTTTCATTGAAATATTTAAGTACTTGATTTTAATGTTGTTAAATCAGACTTTTATATAATCTCTATAAGCTATAAAATGTTTCTTTCAACTATTTAGTTTTTACGACGAAAATTAATTGCAATTTTTGTTTCTTATGCTCAACTAAATTACGGCGTTTAATCAATTTATTTATCTTGATATATCGACTATTGTTCCACAAAACAATTATATTGTAATTATTATTTTAATTTTTCAATATTTTAATGATATTATACGCTATTAAAATAAATACTTTTATGCATATTAATGTGAATGAAACTACTTTATTAACATTCATTCAATTCTCTTTATACGCTGAAGAAGTTTATTTTCATATTATAAATTTATTTTCAATATAGTCAGCATCAAATAGAGTCATAAAATTTGCTATTAATTTTCAATTAGATATCTCGTTATTCATAAATAAATAAAGAAAAATCTGCGATTATTAAGTCACATATATGTGTTTATATTTTCCATATAGAGTAACTGAGTTAAATCTAACAATATCTGATCATAATTCAATACATTTCTGTTTATAACCGTGCTTTCTCAATTTTAATTAATTTCATGTTCATTTATTTATATTATTAATGTTCATAATCTAAGATAAATTGACATAATAAATGATTTAAATGTTATATTCGCCATGAAGGATACAAAAAATTATATGGTCTGTAAAATCTCATTAAATTGAATTAAGTTAAACAAATGGTATGATAAAGCATATATCATTAAAAAAAAATTTATTAATATCGATTTGATAAAAATGGCAAATTATATAATTAATGTGAATTAATTTTGTTAAATATGAATATCGATGAAAATCAATTTTACAAATTTCTTTCGAATATTATTAGTAGATTCTGCAAATGTTTATTCACATCATGGATTATGAATAAAATGTAAAGTAAATAATAATAGCTTTGTTTAATAATTCGTTTAATTAAAGTAATGGACGATTAATGTAAATCTGCCTATGCACATTACATATATATATATATATATATATATATACATATATATATATTAAATGTTAAGTACGCGAAGTGGATTTAGGGTTGCTCAGCGCATTCTAATGGACAAATCAAATACGACGGATTAATATAACGGCTAAATTGTTTTTCATAACAAGGTAATTATATAAATAGATATTAATATTATACGAAATCCGATGGCCTATGCGATCAATTTCAATTTTTTATCAATCGTTGAAACGTGTCTAGTCATATAGTTTTTTATATTTTTCAATTCATCACTATAGTTGATAATGAAAATTTTAAATTAAAATCCCATAGATGATTCTTTACAATAAGTGCAATTCTCAGAATGCTAATTACGTAAAGTAATAATTACGTGCAATGTTAAAGCAGATTTGTTTCAACCTTATTAGGATCCTCGTATGTATGCCTCGTATATTTCTAACAATAGGATTTCTTATTAGATTTATGCATTTTTTAGATTTTTAAATATTTATCCCACGAGCGATGGATATTATACGAATCCATAAAATATATCCGTTTTAACATTAAACTATAGTGTACATTCTATGAATATTTTCATAAGCTAAAGCTTTTAATTTTTATTGTCCACGTGTGCTCAAGTGTATATTTGTCGAATAAATATTGTATGGCAAATTATATTCAAATTATTAATCGTTGTAGGTAGGATAAAGCAGTCTTTTATTCAGTATAAACTTAATAAATTAAAAAATTCTTTCGAGTATAATATGTATAGAATTTAATTTTTTAATGAATTGTAAAAAAAATATATAATGACATATAAAGATGGATAAATCAATAATAGATAGACACTTAAGCTGAGGCGAAACTGATACTTTTATTAATGAAAAATTAATTATTTACTCAATAAGAATTATAAATTATAGTCTTGAAATTTAAATGCATTTAACAGAATGGAATGTAAAATTATATTATTAAATAACGATGATAAGAAGAGTAGTCGTTTCGATTAATTTTTATATTAAAGGGAAACTTTTTATTTAATGCCTTTATATATATATATATATATATATATATATATATATATATTTAGATAATAAAGAAGATTTCGCGTATCTAATTAACAGTTTGATGCGATCGACTTCATCATGTTTTGCAATATTATTTTAATTATACGATCATCAATTAACTCCTAAAATTAAAATAAAAAAGCCTTTTTAATTTTCTAGAAATATAATCGATAACAGTAATGGTTAAAAATTTATTGCCTTTAAAGGCAGAATTATTTAAAAAAAAGTCTAAATTTTTTACGATTATTTATCTTGCTGTTTTTCTAGAATAAAAAAATTAAACGATAGTATTATTAAATATTTCAGCACAAATGTTATATATTTTAGCTTAGTTGTCTCTTTAAATTGATGGAGCCACTCCGAATAATAATCGCTTGGACGTATTTGATTTTTCTTAACAAAATATTTATTGTCTAATATAATAATTACATTTATTAACCCTGTAATCGATTTCTAATTCGTTTAACTCTATTTATTTTTAGGGTATAAAATTAATTTCAAGTTTCTACTTTAATCCTTTTACCTTTTTACCTCAATTTTTAACCACAATATTGCTCTTGTAATGCCTTTTTTACGCTTTGAAAAAGGCAATATATTATTAACAAAATATTTTGCTCGAAAGGAATCCCATTCCACATTCCCACGGGCAAGTTTAGCTTCAGGATGATTTATATTTCCTAATGTACGTGTATTATAAAATTTTGCTATTATTCGCAACTAATAATTGGTAGATTTACCGTTACATTTAATATCTCAATATGCTGCTTCACCCAAGGTGCCCTATGAACTCGCTTCGGCAATATTGTAGCGAGTGTTATTAAAACTTAATAAATTAATTACTTTATCATTTAAACATTAATTAATCTGAAATTATTATTTATATTTTTCCGATTATTAATCTCAAAGAGATTAATAGCAATAAATAAATAGTAAAAGAAAAAACAAAAAAACGTGTTGTTTATTATAATATAAACAGATAGTAAAAACATGAATATACAATTTTACATTTATCCCATTATTTATAAATAAGTGTTTATAAATGAACTTAATAAGTCGCTAAAAAAATTTTTACTAGAAAATAATTTATATGTTTTGATCAAGTTATAGACGTATTAATTTTCATATGAAATGTATGATTATTTGATTTGTCTTATCTTTACGTCTACCTTATTCGAATTTTATAGTTTTTTCCTGACAAAAGTTCTTCACTAATCAATAAATTGATGGAAAGCCATCAATTCTACTCGTAAAGTATTTTTCTCAAATTTTCAAGTCTATGTATTTATTGTTATATGGTTTTTTTTTTGTTATCAAAACTGTACTCTAAGAATGCAGAAAAGTGAATAATTTTTAATACTGTAGTAATATAATACTAGAATATTAGTTGAAAATATATTATATTACGTAATGAAGATGCGACTTATAAGAACAAGGAAACTGACTGTAGCGCACAAGGAAATGACAATTTTAAAATATTGGAAAAGCAAGGTCTTCGACAACGAACTTAAGGCATATTTTTTCTTTTACATTACATTTTTAAAAAGCACATTAGAACAAAGTTTAAATTATTTTAAAAGAGCTCCAGCAGAAATTTCATGTAGTTAAAAATTATATGAAGGCTAAGCTCATTCGTTGGTGAAACACAGCGTATGACATTCCATTAACCTGATGAGCGAAACAAATAATAGAACTCAAAGATTACACGATCTACCTCTTCCCACTAATTCGAGATCCCAAGGTTTCGGCTTCCGATGATTAAAGTTTGCAGTTATTTATATATTTTTATAAAACGTATTGATTGCCTCTTTCATTTATGTTGTTTAAATCGTGCTATTGTATATTATAAAATCATTTAAAATGTCTCTAACAATTGTTAAAAGTGAAAATATATATATTATTCTATGTTTTTCTTTTTTTTCTTCATCTATTTCGTGTGAAACGCTTTAATTAATTATCCTATTGAAAAAAAAAAAAAAAAAAAAAAAAAAAAAAAAAAAACATAGATTTATATGGTATTGTATATTTAAAAAAAAAAAGGACAGACAAGCATATTATATTTATACTTTCAAAATTACGATACAACAGATGTATATTTTATAAAATAAAGTAGAATGAAAAGCTAACATTTTGTTATTAATATTTTCTTTGTAATTACAGTTATCTAAAAATTTGTTTTGAAACTATAAATTTTCGGAATATAAATTCGGATAGAACATTAATAAGGAAAATATACTTGTAACGAAGTATAATTAATAGAGAGAAATTTTAACCTTAGCTTTAGTATTAAATTGCTTTTGCTTTGGCATTACTGTAGTTTATACGAATGGATATCTGAAAAATATATGCTAATTTGTTCTAATAATAATCAGTATATTATTCAATATTTATGACTATTAGAATAAATTCATCAAGCTATTTAAATTTATAATTAGCATTTAAATACAATTGTTTAATTTCAAATTATGTAAAATAATATATTTTAGCAATTATAAATTAATTTCATGTATAATAGTTAAAAGTTGAAAGTTAAAATGATTAGTTTAAAAATTGACAAAATTAATGGTTACATAAAGAGAAAAAAAAAAAAAAATAAATACACACGCGCACGCACGCACAGACGCGTATATTTAATGAATTTGTTGCGTATCTTATTATAAATATTTTTTGTTCATTTTTAATTAATTATTATTATAGTTCATATTATTAGTTGAATTCTTGTTTTAATTAGAGCAGTTATAGACTAAAAAGTTTCATTAGCACTGCCGATCAATATTAAATTGCCGAAAAACAAAATTTTTTAACGTACATTGGCTGGATAATAGTTGTTTATTTTCTATATTTAATCAATGTATTAAAATTTTTACGAAAGCTACAAAAATTACAAAAGTTGATTGTTGAATTTACCAAAAAAAAAAAAAAAAAAACATAATGTATCGTCTATATTTAAAGAAATAAATGTTGATTATTTTTCTTTTGATTATAATATCTAATTAATTATATTAGAAAATTATCACAGAAACTTTGCTCGATATTTAAGATAGTGTCTCCTGTAGACGCAGTATTCATTATTTCACGCGAAGCTTGTCTATGCTTCATTACCAAATTAGTTTCGCGAAACTCGAAATTTGCATACAAGTTAGCGAGAGGTAATTTCAAAAATCTAAGAGATAGATTACATCGTCACTTGTTTCCATGTCACCAGCAGACTTCATCGCTTACCAATCCCTGCAAAACAGCACTAAACAGCCAAGTTTGAACATCGCCAATTGTCAAGTAGTGATTTCAATTTTATTTCAATGAAAATAAAAGGACAAATTATTAAAAATTAACCATCATATATAACGAGAATACGCAATGACAATAAATAAAATTCTTATTAAAAAGTATATTGAATTGAATATATTGATAATGATATTGTAGTGTATAATTAATTGAAGGCATAATGATTTATATTATTCATTATTAGTAACGAGGTTAAAATAATGGAATTAACTTATTAATTTTTAAATAAATCAATTAATAAGCGTTGTATTATTAACTTAAATTATTAAATTTCATTTCACATTTATAAAGAGATTAATGTAACAAAGATCATATTCGTAAAAGTCGTAGTTATTAGTATATTTTTGAGGTCAATATCTCTCTTGTGTATTAAAAAGTTCTGTAGTTTATCATTTATCATTTCAGTTGTATAAATTGCATTAAATTTATATAATTACAGTTTGAAATGCGATACAACCGATACTTAATATGAGCACTATGAAAACTTAATAGTTTCCTACTTGAGTGATCAGCACGAAGATTAATAATTAATAATTGAACAATTAATCGAATAGATAATTAGCTATATTAGGTATAATTACATTGAAAATGGTGATAATTGGAAGAAAATTAATTTCGAAACTATATTAGAAAACTACATCTAAATGTTAATTGTAATTCAGAGATTTTTGTATTTATTCTTCCGTAAAAAGTAATTTCGATGATTTTATTATTATTCTTATAGTGCCCTAGCCAATAAAATATTAAACGAATATTTGAATTCGGAAGAGGGTAAATGCAAAGGCAGCTTTGAATGTCGACATATTTGGGAATGAAGGGCGAAAGGAATGTCGAGCATAAAAGAGAATGTGTGTGAGCAACAATATAATATGTCGAGGTTATGATATGTTTAATGTCTCTTTGAGTGATGCCGCTGGTCATCCACGCGGACACTCAAAAACACTTGGAAAATGCTAAATTTAGCTTTCTCAACAGGCAGGAAGCATTGCGCGAAAATTACATTTCCAATTCTTAACGTAGCATGCATTTTAGCATACATTTCCGGAAATCATTCGATACGTTTATCGAGTTTCTCACGAGTCCAAATAGCATTGGCAAATATTATTATTATTTCGCACGGCGGACCAGTCCTGCCACAACTGCATGAATCACTGTGAATCACAACGATCTTCTCACCTACGTTTGTTACTCCCAAAGTTCAAATTTCCGATGCTCACGTTGCAACAATGGATAATGGAACTACGGAATATGTGGGGCGGTAAATCATGCGTGGCGTCTCTTGCAAGGGTTCGTCGATGAGTGATGGCGGTATCGAGCTAGTTCGACCTAGTCGAGACACTGCCTACCGAGAGACATGGATGGCGAAAGGAGCCAGCCTCTCCGATTCATCATCAAATCAACAATATGCTTCCTTGTTCTTGTTAGTCGCATATATATATATATATATATATATATATATATATATATATATACACATGTGCGGGCATACGGACATACAAGCATCACATCTACTCACAATGATGTTTATAAATATGTTTATACACGAGTACATAAACCAACACTAATTATTAGTAAATAATCGTAAAGTTTAGGGATGATATTTCGTTGAGCTGTTGTATGTTTTCTTTAAAAACATCCAATTAATGCACGCGAAATTTGACTAAATGTTATTTTAATAAATTAAACAAACTACCTCTTATCATAATTAAGCGTATATCGATGATTGTTATTTTGGTTAATAAATATATTATCTAATCAATAAGCAGCAGTTTGTTTTTACAGGTTATAACGAAATAGCAACAGTATAGACGTATTCGTAAGTTTGGATTATAAAGAATAATTACGTAGATTACGAATTTGTATCCCGAAGTTGTATAGATCAATACGTATGAGTACGTCTGATTATGTGTAAGTGCATTATTATTTATAAAAATACTTTAAAATTTAAATACACAAAGACGGTTTCTCTATAAATATTATATTTTTCACTCAAAGAATCATTATAAAATTACGTGTCCCATTGTCTTATCTATAATATTGCTGTTAGTTGATAAACATCGGAGTAACAATATTCCTTCAAGGGCAGATGTAACATTTCAAACGATAATTAACGTTCAATTAAGATAGAAGCGAATTAGGCGAAATTAATAAATGTTCACTAAGCACACATCCATACCTCGGAAGATCAGCGAATTAGCGCTAGTATATCCTTCCATTCCATCGCCTTCCTAGCTGATTAGTAGTAAACGTCGTAATCAGGCTGAGCTTATGCAGACTGCGTGTCGGTGAAGACCGAGGGAAAAGCTCCAGCAGTGTCTGAAAGTTGTAGGAGCGCTTGCGCGCCTACGGGTTCGCGCTCATCCGGCTCGAATTTGCGTGCGCTAAACGTGATGGGTATCCTGAGAAAAGTTACCAAGTGCGTGATCCTGTGCGAGGAAGTAACGCGAGGGCATTGTGCCCGCCCTCTTGTCGGCAAATAACGCACGGAATTCGAGTTCCGTAGGCACGTATACAAACACGTTGCTTCTGATCTCATCGTCTCCTCTCCCCCCCCCCCCCCCCCCCCCCCCCCCCCCCCCCCCCCAACCCC
>NW_011948435.1:3874487-3892867 GCF_000503995.2 Ceratosolen solmsi marchali
TTTATATATATATATATATATATATAAAATAGTAAAAATGTATCTTATACGTTTCTAGAAAGAACGATACATTACTAGGTAGAGTGCTACGTATATTGCAAATTTATGAAAACGAGAGTAAAGTATTTGAAATGCTAAAATATTGGGCCGAAATACTGAAAATAAGAAAGGAAAATACGAAAAAATAGCTTGATCAGTATCAGCGAAATGTCAATGAGAGTGTAAGGTTATGTAAAATGTCAAAATTACGTGATGGCTGACGTTGAGATGTTATTTTTCTCATTCGCCAACGTGATGTACATTACGCAAAATCATTGTCGCAAGGCCGTTCGTTAATCGTAATGATATGATTGTTAGTTAATTGTCGACTGCCGCAGTTACTTTTCAAGCTCGCACAAACGATCAATCAATCAGACGAGACACGAAGAAACTAATCAATCAAAAACGAAATTGCTCACTCTCACTCTCTCTCTCTCTCTCTCTCTCTCTCTCTCTCTCTCTCTCTCACTCTCTCTTCGACATATCACAGTGCGCTGCACTTTTTCCAACATATATCGGCTTATTGTAAGCGCATATCCGTGTTGCTTTATTTTCCCGTTCAAGTTTGTAAGCCGCCATAGTGTATACAAAAGTTTATCGTTTCTCGACAAAACATTGTTGTTATAAATAAAAAATAAATGATAAATTTTCAATATGAAGCTATTATTTCATAACTATTTTCTATCAAATTTAAGTAAAAATCAATAATTTATAATAGTTTATTGTCAAAATTATTGGCAATGTTTGATACAATAATTTTCTGAAAGTAAGTCGCGTTACAGAAAGTAATAATTGTAAAATAGCAAAGAAAATGCGTATATTCGCTCGAGATTTATAATTGGCAATAAAAAATATCCATAATTTACAAAATACATTCACTTTTTTTTCTCTTACTTTTTGGAATTTCTGATGAATAATTTATTTAGAAAAATATTCCGAAATCAAGCAATATTATAAATAATTATTTTTCTTCTTAATCAGTGTAACTAACATATCGTTCTATTTATAGATTTTTTATTTGACTAATTGAAATTTATGTGAAATAAATTAACTTGGACGAAATCTAAGTAGGAAAAAAATTTATTCTTCTAGCTTTATTATCATCTTTCTTGATTTTAAATTACAATTATAATACAATATTGACTATATCGGAAATAAGAAGGAACATTTTGATGTTACGTTGTAGTTCTCAAATTTTCTCTACACTTAAGAAACGCAGATTTAACAAAATTTCAAAGTTAAAAATAATACTTGACATGTGTCATTGAGAAATTGCATAAAAAAGAAAAAGAAAAAGAAAAAGACTAAATACTATCCACACACGACCCATATCTATATATGCATTCATTCTAAATAGAATAAGCAAACAAAAGAGAACAAAGTTCTGTAAAGACTATCTTAACTACTATAGTATAGTTGTACAGTGTATGGTGAATATAATATTGTAGTACTATGGAACACTACTCTCCCTTGCTATTAAATGCTTCACCTACTTTTATCTTGAAGCTATCTTCGAAAGCATCGGTTTTCTGTAAAAGCCTTCTGCTTGCCATTTTGTACACAGTTAAAAGTCATATATATGAAATGCTTCAAAAGTATTTTTTATTCATCTGTCGGAAGAATTTAGATCATCTAGCGAGCAGTCAAGAAAAATGTTTCAAAAACAAAATTATCATATTAAATTTGATATTTGTATATTATTGCTTGCTAAATTAAAATGATGAAATTTCATAGTACATATTATAAGTTTTCGTGGTTTCTTATTCAAAGCACATCTTTATTAAGAATAATTATTTATAAAATTATATTATTGGCGATTAGCTAGTGTATAAAAAGAAGAAGAGAGAAGAAGAGAGAAGAGAGAAGAAGAGAGAAGAAAAAGAGAGAAGAAGAAGAAGAGAGAAGAGAGAAGAGAGAAGAAGAGAGAAGAAAAAGAAGAATAAAAGGTAGAGCGTTTGTAAGAGGGACAATTGCAAATTCTAAAAGTTAATTGTAATTAGAAACAATTTTATCCTATTGTATTGATTTTAAATAAAAATTATGCAACATCGCGTTAAGATAAATAAATAAATTCTAACCGAAACAGCAACAATTCCTCTTTCATCGCGTCCAGTCACTATTTCACTAAAGCTCTATATTTTGTGGCGAGCAAGAGATTCTCGTATTTCCTATACTTTGCTTTCTCAGTCTGCCATTCTCAAGGCAAAAAGTTATAAGTTCAAGAAAAACTTTACTGGCCAGAGTCCAATGCATGACGTGGGACTTTCCAACTGCTTTGGCTAACCTTACTACCGCTACCTTTTCCACATTTTCGCCTCGTTGTTATTTTATTTTACGTTCCTACTGCTCACCAGCGCAAACGAATGAATAATTGATAATAACCTGCAATTAATCCCATAGAACTGTTGCGAGACTAGTTAACTCAATTTTACTTTCACTGTTACTGTTGCGATTTCTCAATTGGCTTGTTGCTCATTCCTGTCTTTATCATTCCTTTTTTTTTTTTTTTTTTTTTTTTTTTTTTTCTTTCATTCCATCAGCCAAGAAATAAAAGCATCTAACGTCATATATTAAAGGTAAAGTTTTATGTCATGAGAAGCAACATATATCGCTTGTGCATAACTTAAAATACAATCCAATGAGAACAAAATGAATTATAAATTTTTAGTATTCGATGGATTGAATAAGTAAATTAGAAGAAAAATAATGCAAACTCGACATAATGATTACTATCTTTTCATGTCAAAAATAATCCATAGAGCTTGCAGAAAATTCAGCCCAATTGCCATCTTAAATCCTTAAAGACGCGAGCCTTAGTATAGAGTAGTTAGCATACTTACACGACATGCAAAGATGAGATAAACTTGGCATCAAAAATCGATAATAAAAATAATGAAATAATAATATTAATGCGACTTTGATTCAATGCGACTTTCGATTTCTAATTTCTGAGAAACAAAATCACTTATTATGAAAATGCCGTAATAATTAAATGAAAAGTAAATTTTTAAATAATTAAAAAATTGTTGATATTTTATTATAAGCTAATTCAAAGCATTAGTATTTGTGTAAGTGTTGTATTAAAATAATTTACTAATCATTCGAGGAATCGATAAATTTTTTAATTTACTATTTGCTTGATTTGTTAAAGACGTATGTAATATTAGAATCAACAGTTAAATCCATTCATAATGTATTGTAAATAATCATTATACTATCGAATCCAAATTCTCATCGATAATCCGATAATCTGAGAATTAATTATTTTAAGCTTATGAATACTAACTACTAACTACGACCATATAAACACCGTAGAAATTATTTTCTAAATTTCTAATCTCATGAAACAAAAGTCTTGTTAATGAACAATTGAAAGATAACAAGCGGAAAAAAAAAAAGTGAATTCTCATTCCAATATTGACTACAATTTTTCAATTTTAAAATACAACATTTAAACAAAAAACAAAAAACAAAAAACAAAAAACAAAAAAACAAAAAAACAAAAAAAAAAAAAACAAAAAAAAACAAAAAAACAACAATATCGCTGTATTCACTTTGACATCAAAATTCCGAGTGCTTTAGCGCTTTTAGCACATCTAGCGCTTTTCTTTTTTGAATAAAAACAAAGCAGCTACCTCCAAAGCAATTGGCCGTACTTGTCCAGCAGTTGAGTAGACCCAAGTAAAACCCCAAGTCTTTCTCTCAAAACAATGGCTCATAAAATCCGCGAGACGAATTCTCTATGGGAGTTCCGAAGTAATCCGAAGGCAGCATCATCATCGCGTTACCGAACATTAAACTTCACGAGTGTCGACTTGGCTGCAAAGCTTTTTCTCGCTCATTCAAACCTCATCCTATGAATTGAGCATTATACTTTCCTTTTTAACATTTCAATCGCGTTTCTCTTACAATGGATATTTCTAAACGTAATTTCATGTAATATAATGCAACAATCATTACATATGTAATATAAGCAATTAGCAAATGTATTATTTGCTCATTCGCTCATTTGCCAAAAATCTATAGACTTGATACGATCATTTATTTGTCATTATTATTTATGTTGACAGACAATGCATATATATTTATTATAAAATACATTTTTTAGCGTTCGGTTACTTTATTGTAATTAATGATGAAAATACGATGCATAGAGAGATCAATGATAGAATTTTAAAATAATTAATGCTAGATAATGACATTTTATTAATAGAATAATTCAAGAAACCAAAAAAAAAAAAAATTGAAAAGACTAAGTTTTACTACGAAACTGCATAATAAAAGTAGAGCAAAACTTTCGTTAGAATTTACATGAAATATTAAATATTTATTAACAATTCATTCTTATTTTATTTACATTTTAAAGATTAATTAGGATTTTTAATAATCGACAAATGAAGAAAAAAAAGTATAATATACACGTGTTTGAACGAATTTCTTTAATGCGAGTGAATATTATTTACGAATAATACTATTCTTTCGAAAAATTAATTCAATCATTGCTATAGATTATTGGATTATAAGAGCCTTTGTCATACAAAATAAAATGTTCATGATATTTATTGCATTTTATCAATATTACATTTATGTTACTAAGCAGTTGAATAAGTTAATTTAAAAATTTGTTACTCATCAACTAAAGATTTGATATCCAAATATACCAATTTTATTATATTTTTCATAGAAAATTGAAAAAGAAAGGACATTGATCTTGTGTAAAATGCTTAAACGTACGTTTCTTCTTCATGACGACAGTTTAGCGAAGTTTTCATGTTCGCCATCAAGTGCCCGACATTCTACTTTCTCTCTTTAATTCTATACTTGTGCGTCGAGTTGCCCGGTACCACAGCTTTTTACGTGTTTTTCAGTGGATGTAAAAACAACAAAAAGAAGAAGAAGAAAAAAGAAGACTTTAAGCGATCGGTGACCAATACATGTGTTACGTAAAAGTAAAAAAATAAAGAAAACCACAAGAAAAAAAGAGTACATCGTGCGTGGCTTATATGACGGAGATAGAATTTTAATACATACGATTTTTCTCCTTCAAGGCTATTAAGCGAGACTGTATTACTAGCTTCTCACTCTCGCACAGTACAACATAAATTGGTTAAATCTGTTTAGTCACGTACGTATCCTGAACTCATCGATCGTAAAAAAAAAAAAAAAAAAAAAAAAATAAAAAAAAATGTGATGCTGTATAACCAGTTACTTTCCAAGATGAATTTTTCGTAATATTTTTCCCGTAATGGTTTTTACATTATGCAGTTTTAATATCCCAACGAAATAATTCAACTGATATTTAAGCTTCTCATCATCGTATGAGAATACTTGATAATAAAATATTGAATTCAATAACCAATTATAATTTCAACAATATTTTATAAATTTGATCACTATTTTACCTACATGATGCATCACCGATTATTCTAATTCTCTAATTCCATTTATATAATAATTTGTATTTGTACCGAATAATTAATTATGTTATAATATATTATTATTATTTATTATTATCATTATTATTTATTAAAACTTATAATTAAATAGTTATAAAGCACTATTTTCGTTTAAAACTTACCACTCTCATTCTTCCAATATCCATTACCTCACTTTATTTATATTTCACTAATATTTTACTGCTAATCATCGAATGGGAGGGAACGTAAATAAATATTATTTAATTATGAAATTTCCTACAACAATAAAATTCTAGAGATTATTTAAATACTGTCTATCAAAGTTCAATATTATTATGTTCAATATTATTATAATAATCATGAATATTTAATTTCACATAATCTTAAATTCTTATTGAAATTATTAATTCTCAATTGGTCGACATTTACCGTTTTCACGTAATATGACAATCCATTATATATTCTTTTGATCATTCAACTATTTTCATTTCTTTCATATATAAACATTTACTTATGCTCGTTATGTGTATATTTTTTCTCAAACTTCAAAACTTTATGTACAATATATAAAAAATTTTTTATTTTACATACCTTTGTTTCAGTATACAATAAATAATAAATTTTGATGTGTAAAAATTCGTTTAGTCAGAGTTATTTTCATTTTTTGAAAATTATAAGGGATTTCTTCTCCAAGTCATTGGGAGAAAAACTAAGGACTGCTATTCAGCGTGAAAAAATCTGCCGAATTGCAAACTTTTCCTCATACCAAGCCACTCTTTTCGCAGGAAGCATTTTCCTTTACTTTCTCGGACGCTATTAAAACATACATTACTCAATTCATCACTTTCTTTCTGTCCTGGAGTTTTCAGAATTTTGCAATTTTTTAAAATTTCAGTACGTACTGACGTATTAAGTAAATATTCTTATACAAATATAATTCTTTATTATTTTTTTACTAAAGTTATTATAGAAGTAAGTCTATTGATATCTATGCGTATACGTATACATTGGACATATTTTTAAATATATTTTTAAGTTAATCCAAGAGTGTATAATAAACTTTTTCTTTTAATCCAATAAGTAAGCCTTTTATAATCTTTATTATTATTATTTATTTATTTTATTTTTTTTTTTTTTAAATAAAAGTATAGTAAAAAATCGATTTTTCATCATTGTATAGTTGTTGTTTTAAGAACATAATCCGAGACACGTACCGTCCACTTTCGTGATAATTTCACTTTTACGTCAATGAAAAGTGCTTTCTGCAGTACAATTCGTTTCTAGCCGTCATAATCATATAAATAATCTATATTTATATATTGTCGATTATATTATACGAAATCTAAAACAAAACAAAAAAAAAAAAAAAAAAAAAAAAAAAAAGAATCATAGGATAATGATTTAATACTTAAACATAATTTTGTTTATCTTATTAAAGGAATTATAGTTTTTTTTTTTTTCATCGGATAAAAATAAGCTTCAACGTTTCTGTTTTACTCAATTGTATGCTATAAAGAGATAAGAAGAATATAATTGTTCCAGAATAATAAAAACAGCAAGTGCAATAGTTTATGAAAATAGAAAAATAATTATATTGACAGACAGAAATCGATTGATTTCTCGATCGATTACAAAAAGAGATTAGAAGTATTTTGTATAGGCGTTAATGCACGACAATCCTGGTTATTTCGACTAATAATTATTCTAATACGTCAGCATTGTTTCGCGTTTATTTTTCGTACTTCAAACTACGGTTTATTATGAAAAAATAAGAATGTTTATCTATGCAATGTTTATCTAAAATTGTATTGGCTAGAAATTTCATTTCTAAAATACTTCGACTCCTAAACACCCTAGCTATTAATTATTCTTTATAATAATAATTTCTAAATTGTTTGACTCTAGAAAGAGGAATTTAATCATTATTGCGAGCAACTAAATGAACCGATATTAATCTACAGTTAGGAATAGTTAGTAATAAATCTGGCTTAAAAGTAAAATATGATAATATTTTATAATAATACTGGATAGTCTTGTGAAATATTTAATGTCTCAGTCAATAAAAAAAAAAAAAAAAAAAAAAAAAAAAAAAAACACACACAAACTCACTCAAAGCCGAATCGAATTCACTGAGCTTTAAGGGAAAAATACCCATAATAATAAAATATATCGAAGTAAAAATTTGCTACTTAAAGTTTAACTTATATTAATTCAATGATGCTTTAGAAGGAGTCAATATTTAATTGTAATCCACGATTATTATTAATAGAGACTATCGGGGAGAAGCCAATATAACATTATTCCTCCTGCAGTCTCGAAATTTCAACGAAAATAGATAAAGGAAAATAGAAGAAGAACTGCGGGAGTATCAAGGATGTAGTTAGGCTCTCACTTTCTTCATAATGTATTCGCGACGTGTAGCCGCAGATGTGAAATGGAAGTGATTGCCATGAATTCGTAAGGCATCGTGCATCTGAGTCGGGAATTCGCCTACGGTGCAATGGCTCAAAGGATCGAGTGAGTCGAGCAGTCAGACGGAGAGGGATAAAATGAGAGGAACCGAAGATGTCACGTGATTCGATTTTGACGAGTTAGAGCCGAACAAAGTTTTCGGCCGATCGAAGCTCATAGACAACGATTGATATGTGACAGAATACAATTATTGTAGTTGACGCTGCACACGGGCTAGTTATTCCTGCTAGAATAAGGATAATCGGCATTAGTTAACATTTCAGATGATATGGGCGGTTATATTCTGTGAAATGTCTTGTCTCACTGGCACATCTACTACTCTAATATAAAGTCTATTTTATATTTCGATAAGCGTTGAATTGCTGTACTGCGTTATATTGTGCATAAATTGCTTTTAAAATTCTTAACCCCTATAAACATATTTATGGAATTTATTAATTATTAAATACGTTATTTAGTTATTATTGTGTTTAAAATAATAATTAAGAATACAAAAAAAAAAATATTCTATATTTTTGAGCAATACTGGAAAGAAAAAAAATTATTTTACATAGATGATAATTCTCTTTTAGAGAATAATAAAAAATTTTGTAACATTAAAATTATATAATGCGCATATATATATGATAAATATAATTTTCCCTTCTAAATCTCGTTAATTATTTCTTTCATTTCAATTTAATTATATTCAAATTAAGTAATAATTATGTGACTTTGTCAGTTTTTTTTTTTCTTTCTTTTTTTACCGCGTAGTAGTATTATTAAGCATTCGTATTACATTTTTAATTCAGTAAGTGTACAGAAATACATATGTATATTGTATAATATAAACATAAACAATCCAATAACTCATAAACTAATTTAAAAAATTACAATATTTTTTTTATTTTTCCGTAAATTCTTATGAATTAATATCATTTTAAAATTAACATTCATTTATATATTGAATATTCTACTATCAATGTTCTAAGATATAAATTGCAATTTTATTTTCATATATTTGAAGAATATATAAATTAAATATAATATTAATTATCATGTCGTTAAAAAATGAAATAATCTGGATCGGTATAAACAATCGTTAATGTAGCTTGTACATTCATTTGATATATTTTCTTAAATGTATCACAGGAAAGTGTTGATAGTAAAAATAAATAAATGAAGTATACAATTATTTATGTGAGTCTTCCTCTTTGGTGGCTAAAGCCAATATCTCGTGTAGCGTGTAAATTTACACGAACTAAAGCTTATGAAGCAAAGCAAAAATTTTCAGTGACGAACAAGATGATATTTACAATATGCGATAGACGAGAAAAGTCTAACGACATTCATTATTCAAAAGCCAGTCATTATTCATTTCTTTATTTAATTTGCAATATTTTTAACCAAGTGATACATCAGGCAATTTCATAATTAAATAGAAATAAATTTTCCCTTATTTTATAGAAAATAGTGAATTTTATATGCTTTGATAAACATGACAAAGCTATTAGAAATTATATGAATTTAAAGAAACGTATTAACATAAAAAGTTGAAAAAACCACTTTTGTTGAAGATTTATGGCATAATTTATAATAGCAAACACGCAAAAAGCAAGTGACTTATCAAATTATACCATGATAATGTCTAAATAAAACAGAAAAACGTAATAAAAAACAAAAACAAAAAAAAAAAAACAAAAAAAAAAAACAAAACAAAAAAAAAACGAATGGGAATTGGAAGAAAAACGGGTAAAAAACATTATAAAACTTTAAATAATTAATTCATATTATTATATTTTTTTTTTTTTTTTTTTTTTGGAAGAAAAACGTTAGCGCAGATCATAAGCAATGCAGCATTAATATAAAGTTAATTGGAAATATTTATAAGAAGGTATTATTTTCTATATAATTTGTAAATTGTTATGTCTATAATATTTATTATGTCATATTGATATAATAATTATAACAAAACTACGCTACACAAAATTGTTATATAACTCAATATACGAAATTAAAATATAATATTTTAATATTTCTCATAGTTTACTTAATTTTATTGATAGATTGTTTTTTGGCTTTTTATTTTTCGTCTTTTTTCTTCTTCTTGTTTTGATTTGTTTTTTCTATTAGAGATTATTTGAGGTGTCAGAATCAGATTTCTTATCGACAGTTGGTTTCTTGCCATCATGGTGACCAACCATTATACATCACGTAAAAATACTATTTTTATTAATAAAAAACGATTGCACGTATAGATAAAAGTAAAATGTTATTTTATAAAATTGGGTCTCGACTTTCTCACGATATATCCGAATGATTATGAAAGTTTATTTATTATATTACAATATCACTTGAACATAATGTATATCTAATAGTATTTAAAAAATATTTAAATAATTAAATATTTAAATTTTCAATTTGACAAAAATTTCGTGCTATGGGGGTAAAAGTTTACTCGCTAGTCTATAAGATCAATATAGATTCATTTGGCGTTGATTAATATTTCTAGCGGAAATCCAATTGCAACCAACCATATTCGCGAGGATAAATATATTTTGCGCAATACGATCATTCTTTCATTGAGTTTCCATTAAATATTAATTATTTATTATTTGATAACAATGGTTAATTAAGGCAAGAGCGAGAGCGAAGCATATAAATTACGGGAAAAATAGTATGTAAAGTGTGAAACAAAACGTCGAGATAATATTTGAGAGAAAATTCGTGGAATATGTAAGGGATGGCACATAACATTAATTGAAGCGACTGGTTATAATACGACAAGATTATAATGTTTAATTATAATCAAATGAATGTGAAACGAAGGATGAAATAAATTCTTATTGGTGTTAATTCTTAGCAGTCTTCCGCTGTTTGGATGAAATATTTATTTATTTTTTTCTGTGCGAATCTTTCGTCCATCGGCCGGAATCAAGTAGTTTGCCCCGGTCATGGGGCGCAGAATAAAATTGATTTGCTTTTAATAGTCACTCTCCCTTCATTATCAAAGTTCTTATTTCTTCTCGTCAGCTCGTCAAAAGAAAGAAATACGAGAGATTCTGGCGGAAAAGGAGAAGGATAATGAAAGGGGCCAGCGCAGAGTGAATTGCAGAAAGTGGATCGCGGCCTCGCGTCAGTTGTATAGCGATGAACTTTTCTGCTTAAAATCCTATTTTCATTCTAAGCGCTCTCCTAGTCTCCCGGAGGAGGATCGAATACAATGGGCTGCTCGTTCTCTCTATCTCGCCTCGCGAGTATGGACAAGAGAACGACAGACCGGGGTCAGAGAATTTGGGATTCGTATTAATGAGCTTTTCATTCTCTCGTACGATCGCGCTAAGAGAGATGAGAAAAGTCTAGGTCGCTGCTCTCCTTCGCCTCCTCTCTTGATTCGGTAGCCTCGCTCGCTAAGACGAATATCCGCCGTTAACAGAGCGAGAGTTAATCGATAACACTTTATTGTATTGAATATCGGGAGGCAATGACTCTCGGTAATGGCTTTGTTAAAAAATTCTTGATTTAGTTTCATATCATTATTCGCTGATTTCATTTTTTTCTAATTACTTTGCAAGGATAAATAAAAATAAGTTCTATATAATAATGCGTCTTATATTAACTATTATATTTGCTAGGTTAACGTATTGATAGACAAGAGAAGCATAATAAGCGATGAATAAAGATCTTTTTCTCTCTCTCTCTCTCTCTCTCTCTCACTGTCGGATGGAACTGATCCATCGTAAGAACGTATTTCCTAAGTTGCTTAAGAATTTCTTAATAAAGAGGACTACACGGATGTTTCAATTAACTTTTGTATTTCAGGAATAAAATTTATTGAGCATAGTAAAATAAAATTGTTGGAATTCTTAGCAAAAATATAGATATAACTATGAAAATTCAAATATATTTTCTTCGGCGCAATATAAAAATTGTTTTCCTGATTAAGCATCAACTTGAAAAATTGTATAACATTTTTCTTTCGTTAAAATACATATCTTCTTATTTTCAATTTTTCTTTTAATTCAATATCGTCGTATATATTAATCTCCTATAAGCTCCTATAATTTCCCATCAATGTTCATGAAAATTATCATTTTCAAAGACACGAGTGTCCAGGATATAAGGCGATCCTACATTAACTGCCTATCAAAGGATGTAAGAGAAAGTATAAAAGAGAAAATTACCAATCTTGAATATCTTCTTCTTCCTTACTGGCACAGGATTTCATAGGAAAAATTTTCCCTCTATCACAGATTGGATCGAGTTACCCCCTCTTTTTACATATATGAATTCTCAATTGATGAACCTCAATTTAATCTTTATCGCAGATTTCTTATTTACTTTTACGAAACATTGTGTACGCTCTTGGGCTCAAAAGTCACTCGTATAGACAATTTTTTTTTTTTGTTATTATTGTGAATCGGCAGGTTGAACTAAATATCTACATTATACACTGATTTAATTATTTGAAAAGCAGTATGTATGCATGTATATTTGAAATTAAATTCTTTAATCTCGTTATTAATTTTTCTTTTTCCATTTTTTTTTTCTATCTTTCGTAAAGTCAATAAAAATATTCAAATTTATTTAAATAAATGTAGACAATTGTAATTTGTTCCGGCTTATGAAAATAAATTTTAAATATTAATGGGGGAAAAAAAAAATTGCTCGTTCGATGTGTAACGCAGCACGAGGCATGACTTTTATAATCATACATATTTATTATTTATGTACATGAGATATGCATTCTAGTGCACTGCAATTTATCCCTTCATAATATTAATTTAAATTATATTAATTCAATTTAAAATATATTTTACATTATATCTGAAATGATTTTACACTTAAGTTATTTTAGAATCTATTAAATTATTTATTTTGAAATTTATTAAAAATTCAAATCTAATTAATATTACATTTATTCTTCGCTATTAATGTCGAAATAAAATTACCGATAGATTTAACGATGATAAACTTCTTGCCATTCCGCCTAAACGACAAGCATTAACTTAGTATAACAATTTTCATTTAAATATTTATATGTTATTTTATGAAAATTAAATACATAAACGAACGAGTTAATTAAATGGAAATAAAATATTCTCGGATGCGTATAACAATTTAATTTTGAATGGATATTGCGTGGGTAACGTGTATAGTTTTTCATTTGAAAATGCATAATAAATATTTTATTAATAAAAGTATTTTATAATTTTTTGGATTATAAATTTTAAATGTTGTTAATAATAACGATATTTATCGAATATCGAAGGAAACAATAATTGATATTATTTTATAATAAAAAATAAAAATAGTAATTACAAAAATGCTGATGCAAGGAAGAAAACATTACGATTAAGTATCACGAGCATGTGAAATTTAATTCGTTGTAACATAAACAAACTATATGTACTAATATGTACTAATGAAAGAAATTTTTTTAAATCATAAAAATCATAAAAATAAAAATATAACAATATATTTAACTTTTATAATTATTTATTCCTATACGCGTAAAAAAATCATGAATAATAAATTACAAGTATTTAATAATTATTATGTATTGTAATATTCGATTACGTATTATAATAATACTAAACCTGATATTGTATTTATGTTTTATATGTATGTGTCTCGTGAGAATTGACATTTAATTGATAATTAACAGTTAAAAAGTATTTTTACTTCTAATACGCAAAAGTCATTTTTATAATAAAAACATTCAATTAATACATTACATCTAATTAATCAAATAATAACAATTATTATATTTCCTTATGTATTATTAATATAAGGAATTTTTAGTTTAATGTACCTGAGAATTTAGAAGTTAAAATATAAACGTTTAAATTTAAGCACCGATAACTTGCCTTCCTTCCCCCCCCCCCCCCCCCCCCCCCCCCCCCCCCCCCCCCCCCCCCCAACCACCACCCCACCGCCCAATCACATTATTACACTTTGCAATCGCATTTTCGTTATAATAAATTACGAGAAAATTTTCAATTCTATTATTTCATCGATTGAATTATTCCATTCCAGAATCTGCACTTTTGTGTCATTGTCTGAAATTTAAAGAGCAAACGAGCAAACGTTATCTTTTACAGACGCTAAAAGTACCCCTCCCCCCCCCCCCCCCCCAAATAATAAATAACTACGTAACACATAGCCAAGCAATAATATTATCAATATTTTAATATATGTCAGGCTAAGTTCTTATGGGACAGCACTTAAAAGTAGACGTAATACTTTAAAGGCAACATAAGTCAAAGTGTCGTCAACTAATATTTTATAGAATGCAGTACGTCTTATCACGTCTTATAACGTCTGTGCGAAAAATACTTCCATACGCTGCACGTCAGCTATCGCAAACTTAGACATATATCTTGACGTTGAAACACTGCAGCGGCAATGGGACATATAAGACGTAGTAATCGCATGGCCAGGGACACATTTCCATTTTATTGGACAGTGAAAACGAGCAGGAGTATAAAACATTCTCTCCTGCCATTGGAATATAGGATTTTGAACTAGGCTTAGGCGCCCCATCCCACCACCTAGCACTCCCAAGCACCTTTACTACTGTACATATCCATGTTGGCATCCGGATATATAATCTGCATACCTCACGTGTACCTAATGGTACGATCTATAAGATGAAATCGATTTTCCCCTTTGTGTTTTATACAAGATAATTGAGGAATGTCTGCGTATGTATGAGTATATATCCGCTATCTTTCGTGCAATCTCGATATGGCGAACATTCCACAATTTTTCAACGAATTCATCATTTTTCTTGTTTATCCATGGTGCATTTGCAATGTAATTACAAGTAAAAATAATGTAATAAAAGCCTGTGGACGTATTCATTCGGAAAGTTAATAAAATGCGGTACAAATAGTTTGGAATTTTGTGTTAATACAAAGTTATTATTTTATGAAAAATTTCCTCTAAATAGATCATCAGTCTATTGAATAATATAGATAAAAGCATGAGGCCACAATACATTTTGCCTTACAAATCTCTCTTTTCCACCGCCAAATACTAAAAAAACTATCGTTCGATATTATTTCAATATACAACATTACGAGTCTCGATGTATATATATGTGTGTGTGTGTGTTTGTTTGTTTGTGTGTGTGTTTGTGTTCGTGTTTGTGCTTGTGTATGTGTTTGTGTTTGTGTATGTGTGTGTGTTTGTGTGTGTTTGTGTTTGTGTTTGTGTTTGTGCTTGTGTTTGTGCTTGTGTTTGTGTGTGTACGCGCGTCTGTGTACGCGCGTGTGTGTACGTGTGCGTACGTGCGCGTGTGTAATCATATATTATAATGCACGTGAATTTTGATTCTTAATTATTTTAGTCATAATCGTTTTATATGCTCTAATCGTACGTATTATAAAACTTATGAGATAAGATAAATTATTACAAAATTAGTTTATTATTAATAGAACGATAGAAAAAGCTTATTAAACGCATTAGGCGTAATTTGAAAAATAATAGCTTGTTCCAGTTATGGTGACAAATTAGTCATTCTTTTATACGATCGTGGAATAATGGAGTGAGAATAATAATACGCTGCTACAATACTAACGATGTAAAATGTTAATAAGAATAATTATTGCATATATATCTTCTGAGCTTTTATATAGGTTAAAATACCTATTACTCTAGAGTAATGGTAGCGATTATGATGTGAAATATTATTATTAATACCAAATGTAAATTTTGAATGCACCGAGATCGAAAAAAACGAGAAGGTCGAGTGAAACTTATATTTATTATTTGAAATGTCAATTGAATATATGAAGGGCGCGATAGCACAAGAGAATCTTTTAATAATAATTAAAAACAGTCAAAATTTTTCTCATCTGTTTTTGCAGTTCGCCGAGCCTAGTAGTTTTGTAACACTATATCCTTGTCGTTGACACGCCATTGTGGTTAAAAATTAAATTCATGCCCTATTAATGAACTTGAGAAGAAATTTATTTCTCAATGGAATATTTTACAAGATTTAAATAATAAATTCTAAATAGATCTAGAGAATATAAGACTTTTCAACTAAAATTTTAACATTTATTGTCAGCCAACCTTGAATTGTCTATCTGTATCGATCTATATCGAAATATTACTCTTATTGTAATAATTCAATAACTATATCAACATTTTATCATTTCTGCAAGTAGGTCTTATTATTATAAATTATTATTATTAATTATTAATTATTAATTATTATTAATTATTATATTATGGTCAACGCTTATGTATATTCATACTGATGTATGTATCATATACGCTGTTGAAAATGAATTTGTCGATACATAAATTTCGAATTTTCCCATTCGGAAATAACTATTTTATAAATAGATATTTAAATTTTACAGGGATTTTATCTATGAAGCCACTTACATTTGGCTTCATACATTCAAGTTATCTTTCAGTACCGCTCGTCTTGTTACCGCAGGTCCATTTTGAACAATGAGTTACTCCCGAAAGCAACCTACTTCGCTTCAACCGGCTCGTGCACTGTATTTTGCTTTGTTGAAAGATCTTACGCTAAGCACCGGGGATTTCGATATTTAAAAGTATTCGTCGAGAAAAATAAGAGCGTTTCAATAAGCTTGAAATTTACTTTTTTTTAAAAATTATTTTTACTTTATAATCTACACTGTAATGTTAATAATCATATTTATAATTTATATTCGCCAATTAAATGAATAAATTGTCGTAATTTTTTTTAATTATACCGTTACAATAATTCAGTGTGATGTACTATTACACTTTTACTATTAACTTAATTAAAAAATTTCATTTATTATTAAGGTCTTGTGCGCATTATTAAATAAAATTTAAGATTTTACCAATTATGTAATAATATTAATATGCTAGAAATTTTTAGGCTTCATATGGATTTCCATGCTATTTGTGCTATCTGTGTAATATTCACTAGAGATAAATTTATTTGAATATTAAATTCTTGACAAATTATGTTACAATTATTAGAATTATTTTATCACAACAATCTTTATTCGTAGTAAAAATAAATATTAAAAATGTTATATAAATACGGCTGACAATAAATAGAGTATCTGAGAAATCGATAAACTTAGAAAAAGGGCTGTTAGTCACGATGCTTTATTTATTAACAAAAAAAAAAAAAAAAAGAAAAAAAATTTTTATTAACGCGAGGTGTTTTCTATTACATTATTTTACAGACCAATAGAATTTCGTCTTTTAATGTAACGGGTTTACTTACAATTACAATAAAGACGGTAGACACAACTTGTACCTCAATCGATAAAAGGCATTAAATTAGCGAATACTAATTTGTTTACAATCAACATTAACGGGAATATTTACCGTTCAATGCAAGATATGAAGTCAATGGTTCAATCATCGAATTACACAACAAGGATTCTCATTTCAACGCAAACATCACAGTAATCGAAAACGTATTTAACCGCGAGATGTATTCTGCTAGGATAAGTAATACAGTGTATATTACTCTGCTATATAAAAAAAAAAAAAAAAAAAAAAAAAAAAAAAAAAAAACTTAAGATAATTAGATCCTTGCCTTCCTCTCATTTTATTCACTTTAATTTTATCCTGCCGCTATCTATTTATAAAAATTAAATTTTATTCAGATAAAGAATTTCAAAAACTGAGATAATTTTCCTCATAATATTAGAGCGAGTAAAATGCATTATTCATACGATGCTGAATTTTACAAAAGTATCAATTGCTTTTTAAAGACTTATAAATGTTAATTTATCACTATGAATAAAATTTATATTTCGATAATGATAATTTCAAAATACTATCCTCCTATAAATCGACTTTATTTATTATACTTTAAATTATTAAAAAATTTTTAATTGAAATTATTAATCATAAACGGCTATTTAATTTTTATTTAATATAACTACGTAATTTAGAATTCTAGGGATTTTATAGATTCTCAAGCGAATGAAGTGAAATGATATCAAGACATCTTTTTATAATTTTCTATACTTATGAGAAGGTTTGCGGCAACTCGTATTTATTACTCTGCTCATCAATCTATCTAAATATTGTAGATTCTAATTTAGATAATTATAATCTTCTTATTTTTGTTAAATGTCATTAGCCCAAGAAGACAAATAAGATAAATAATTGATTTAAATAGAAATTCGCCTTTACGAAGCCATTCAGAGATGATATCAGACTAATTGTTATAAGTCGATAAATATTTAAGTGAATTTTGTAATTTCGAGTACTTATAAATAATTTCGTTAGTTAAGGAGGTCCTTCATTACTTAAAAATGATTTACTAATAGAATTGTTGGGTGTTTAAACTGTTTATTAGTGTTATATTCCAAGGTGACGTAATCGTTATTCTTATAAATACAATCTTTCTCATTCCATCCCAATGAGCCGCTGAAATGATAAACAAACTGTTCTCGTCATACCATTATTATTATTATTATTATTATTATTATTATT
>NW_011948435.1:3893002-3937671 GCF_000503995.2 Ceratosolen solmsi marchali
TTATTATTATTATTATTATTATTATTATTATTATTATTATTATTATTATTATATGCGAATGGCTGATGTTGCTTTGTTGATATTGAGCGTTCCATCCATGCATTCCCATAACTTTTTAACGGGATAAACTAATGATAAATGAGTAGGCTAATTAATGAAAGGGCATAGTGATACTTAAACTTTCTTCAATGTCGATTTAATTCCTAGCTCAATAGTTTTAACAAAGTAAGCGAAATAACTAGCGGTAGAGTACATAAGCGTATGGATCATCGTTAACGCGTATTAGACCATTGCCGTGCAGATTGAACGGCAGGCTTGTACATCCCATGAATATGCAGAATTTTCCAGAAAGAGAAATGAACTATCCCGTAGGATGCAGCCATACGAAGGGGTTAAAGGTAGATGCTATCCTAACATGGACACGCACACAACGGCTCTTGCAATTATGGCAGACTCGGGGAATGGTATTACGGATCAGACCATGGCACTGTATCGCCACGGGTCTATCATGCTAAATTCAATTTGCCAAGTGTCTTTGCATTGGTATTCCCGGAAGGCCACTCTGGTATTTTCTGCAAATGAATAAGCGCCTACATGTCGGAATAGCCCTTGGTTATATTGTAATGACGCAGTGAGCTTTTGGTCTCGCGCATCCGGCACTGCGAGGCCAGACGTCTCGGCTAATGGAACTGCAGTTTTAATTCTGATTAGAGAAAAATTCTCCTTACGTTTTTACGTTTACGCGCCCAATGACGAAGCACACAACGCGCTTTCCCAAAGTCCAATTATAACCGAGCAACCAACATTACATTGCATATTTAACCTTACCCACTATCACCCTCCACAATTATCTAAGTTTTCCCATAAAAGTGCGTAAGCAAAGTGAAAGGCGCGTTATAATGCATCGGATAGTGCGTACTCACTCGACGGACGGCCCTTTTCAATAATTGCAGTATATGAATTTTTATAACGCCACTACATTGAAACCGTACGTCCCAATAATGATTGTAATTGTTATATATTCTTATATTATTATAAAATATATAATGAGTTATAGCGCAATAATTCTATAGATATAATTCAAACGACTAAACATCCTAACGAATACAAATCATAAAGAGCTTCTATGGATAAGAAAGCATTGCTCAATAATATTTGATATATCGATACTTTCCTCTTATTCCTTTGAAACTTAATTAATAAATGCAAACTTAATTATTTCATAAAATTATGCATAACGACAGAAATTTTTATTGCACTAAAATTAAATGAGAGAGTAAAAATGGTATTCAACAGCTAATGGATAAAATTAATATCAAGAGCATCCATATTATAAGATATTTGTAAATTAGTTTTACAAGGAAATTATGTATATCAACAACATTTACTAATCCCTTAATACGTACAACAGATCAAATACAAATTTCTGTTAAATTCCGCGAGATGATGAGAATCAACGTTATTATGCGATTATTATTAGTTCCCATGTACATAAATATTACATATGATATTCTTATTCCTCTATGTATTTGAAGTCCATTTTAGCAAGTGAGTCAATTGCTCATTAATCCAACACCTTGATTCAACAGCACAAGATTTACTTAATAATCTCGCGTAACTGCACCAATTAATCAGCACTTAAAGATAAGTGACAGCATCATTAATTAAGCAAAATTAACAAAAGTTACTCATACTATATAATTCTACGAAATTTTATACGTAAATAATTAATTATGTTATAATAATTACGAGGTATACATAGCCGCTGTCGGGATGAAAACTTGAAATAATAAAATTTATCCACTATTTTTTTAAAAAACAGAATGGATTCATTTTTAGGTGGACGAGAAGATGGAGGAAATGAGTGAAAAAAATGTATAAAACAATCAAACTGAATAATGTAGAATTATAATAATTGATTATATGAAATTGAAAGTATAATGGAGCTATACAAGTAAGGATCAACTGAGTCGACTAACATTTTTATTGACGAGACTGATATGAAACTTTAAAAAAAATAATATAAGCTATTTCAATAAAATATATAAAGATATAAAGATATTGTAATAAAAAGGTGAATGCACTTAATTTTTTGATTAACTAATATGTAAAATTTGTTTTAATTTAAAATGTCATTCAGTATATATATATGTTGTAACATATATAACAATTTATATCTTTCGTAATGCTTAATAAATCATTAACGTTAAATTATTTATGAATAATATAAAAAAAATTAAATATTTTAGTAGTAATTTACAAAACACTTAATTTTAAATAATAATTTCTCTGCCTAATCTGCATATGACATTAATATGTATGAAATGAAATTAATAATTAACTATACATTTAATAAAAGAATAAATATTTAATTAAATTTAACAGTGAACGCTGGTATTATAACTGATACGTATTATTATTATTATTATTGTTGTTGTTGTTGTTGTTGTTGTTGTTGTTGTTGTTATTATTATTGTTATTATTTGCAATTGACTTTTTTTTATTTTCTGTAAATGCTAAATTACCATTACTTTTATATTTAAAAAATATATTTTGCCTACTTGTGTTGCATTACTTTTAAAATTGAATAATAAACTGATTTATCTCTCGAGTATTATTGATCAATGAATATTCGATTACTATCACTAATATCATTAACAGTAATTCTTTTTCCTTTCTTATCCTTCGGAATAATTACATATATATTATTATATTTGAATATATACCGATATATATATATATATATATATATATATATATATATATATATATAATTAAATTTAATTTATAAATTTTAATAATTTATTTACGCTTGTCAAAAGAGTTAATCACAATTATCTTCGAGAAATAGTTCTCGCAAGTTTTATCAATTTATGATTACTCTACTTCTTTATTTCAAAATTATTTATTGTCTTCACTGTGTCGTTGGCGCTTTTGAATAATTCAAATTTAGCAATTTTCAACAATGTGATTAATGTTAATTATTCATTCCCACCGTTATTATTCACATTTTATAACAAATGTATATATACATACACATATATATATATATATATATATATATATATATATTTAAATTTAATTTATAAATTTTAATAATTTATTTACGCTTGTCAAAAGAGTTAATCACAATTATCTTCGAGAAATAGTTCTCGCAAGTTTTATCAATTTATGATTACTCTACTTCTTTATTTCAAAATTATTTATTGTCTTCACTGTGTCGTTGGCGCTTTTGAATAATTCAAATTTAGCAATTTTCAACAATGTGATTAATGTTAATTATTCATTCCCACCGTTATTATTCACATTTTATAACAAATGTATATATACATACACATATATATATATATATATATAAATTTTTCCATAAATAAATTAATGTTTTATTATAAATTTAGAAGTATAAGATAATTTGCATATCAACAGAATATCGTCAATCAGAGATACGTACAATTGGTGCTGAATGTAAATTTCAAGATTAAATTACATATAAATTCACATCAGTTTCGTAGCGAAAGTGTCTATACATACATATATATATATATATATATATATATATATATATGTTAGAGTAAGAATTTCTCGAAATAGATGGGAAACTGATGTGAAACTATCGAATTCCGAACAAGCATTCAAAATATGAATAACACATTACAAGTATATGCGTTGCGCCTAAAGTAGTTAGCTTCATACTTTTACTCTCTCTCTCTCTCTCTCTCTCTCTCTCTCTCTTACACACACACACACACTTCTCATTGCTCCGATCTTTTCGATGGTTTTTATAGTCTTTTTGTTCACTTCTTTTTCTCATGCTATCCTAATGTCATACCATATAATATTGACATTGAAAGAAAAAAGCGTATTACGATTGAAAGTAATAAGTTCATTATTAGCTTTGCTTTACTCTTTATTTTCACCCACAACTTAAATTACCTTTTAATGTCGGTTTCATTAACAACACCTTTACACTTTTAACGGATATCAAAGTTTTAATATTAAAGATATGAGGTCTAAAAGCCCCATCATTTTGATTTTGTAACTAATTTAAACTGAATAGATATCCGTTACTATCGAATAACTCGATAATTGGATAAGATTCAAAAATATTTCATTTAATTGGATTCTTAAGAACCTATTTATTTACATTTTTCGACTTTGTTAATCGGAAGAATTGTAAAAATGTATTTTAATAAAAAAATTAGCAGATGAAAATTGTTTAAATTTCATTAAATGAACGAGTAATTATCTAGATAAAATTAATTTCCTACAATATTCTGTAGAATAATATAATTACGACCTACATTTTGAATTAAATATAAATCGGATAATTTCAGATAATTTGAAATAAAAAAGTATTCAGAAAAATAAGCTTCTGAATAATGAAATTAAAATGAATCTTGAAGAATTACCTTCATATAAGAGGTTAAATCAAATGTTCCCTGATAATTTGCAATATGTCAGGTTCCGTAATTCCTTAAATATCTTTTTTTACCCTTTAACTTTATTTCTTAAAACGTCGCTTTATATTGATTGATAAGTTTTGAATGTCAAACATCTTTTGAACTATTTTGAAACAATAATTTAGAAAGATGAATATTAATATATTTGAGCTTTTTTTTTTTTTTTATTATATTTTTCTTTGTTTTTATCTGACTTGTTTTGTACAAAAGGTTAGAGTATTATTAAAAAGTTCAGATTTTCTGGCATGTAATATTTATATATTCTTTTATATTCTTTTTGATGTAATTTTAATGAATGCATAATTTGGAATTTATTCATCAATAAAAATTGGCATATAATAAATATAATCTGAATTATGGAATAATTTCAATGCACTTCGGATATAAATTAACGATGAAGAAGAAAAACAGATATATATATATATATATATATATATATATATAATCGTAACTTTTTAATTATTAATATAAAAATAATACATATATTTTAGCATTAATTATTACAATATTAAATCACATATTTTATAAATGATATTTACTTTTACGGATTGTAGAAAAACCTATATAAACTTATAACTATGTGAACTATGTTGATTAAACACAACGAAGATGGATGAAAGTGTGTTTATATCACTCATAAAAGATGGATGGGAAAGTTTAAAACAAATCTCTTGAAATTTTGAAAAGAAAGGTTTTTAAATTATATAGCTGTTGGCATATTTCAGGTTAGAAATAGATTTAGTTACATATATGTATATGTATATGTATATGTATATGTATATATATATATATATATATATATATATATATATATATATATATATATATATATATATATATATATATAAATGTGGGTATATAATGTTCGCGTTAAATAAAATATTTAAGACGGTCTTTAACGAGTGCGAGAGTAATTAGTACAAACGAATAATTGGAAATTGAAACTCTAATTGTTACTGAAAAATAATTCCAAAAATTCTACAATCGTATTATAAAATATAATATAAATAATGAGATAATTTAAATAAGTACCGAATATATTCATATTTTATAAGAAGAATAATAAAAATATAATCATGTCTAAATTGTGCTCATCAATCTCATTCAAAATCATAATAATGATTATATGATAGGGCTATCTCTATTTAGAATTCTACATATATTTGTAATTTATTTAATATTATGAAGTGATTTCTCTTATTGATTTATTATGTGCTTTAAGATAAATATTCACTTTTTCAAGTATATTTTTTCATCAAATACTAAAATGAAATTACATCAATTTTCTATATGATATTGCGTTACTTTCATATTTCATTATTTTTTCAATACAAACATTTGCAATATTTCATAAGTATTATTTATAATTATATATATAAGCTTTTTATCGACTGATATTTCTCTATATCGCGTCCGTCCATCTATTTTTATCTGCATATGTAAGAGTAAAAATTAGATATTTTACGAGAGGCTTTCGTCTAATGAGATGATTGTTAAAAAATAATTATTCAGCGGTATAAGCGTAATAAATAGATATTAATCAATTGAGTCGTATTCGTTATTAAGCAATATAAATGGTACAATTATAAATAGAGCCTAGCTGGGCTAGGACGCATATAAAAGGGAGCGCAGGAGTAGGACATGCAATAGCAAAGGTGAAATCCAGCTTGAGTCGCGACATTGTTTTCAACTGTTATGAATTCCCTTTCTCTCTCTCTCTCTCTCTCTCTCTCTCTCTCTCTCTCGGGTTTCGTGCTGGCAGAGGATTTGCTGATGCGGAAACAATTCAGAGACACTTGATTTATGTAACTCGAACAAACTCTTCTATTTTCAAGCGCACGAAGGAGGAAAATTTGCTTCTTTCACACCGTATGGACCAGTGTAGTGAGCTTTCGGTGTAATACTACTGTAGTTTGCTATAGACCGGGAAATCGAGAGAAATTACTACAGTTATGTCAATTAATTCTAATTTTTGAGATTGTAATAGTTTTCAATTTAGATATGGTTTAAGCAATTAAATGAGTATCCACTTTGTTACGATGAATAAATATTGAATTATCTGCAGTTGTACTTTCCGAGAGTAGTTGGTTCTTCCTCACTATTCACCTTATATAAAAGTATGCGTTGACTAACTACAGCACTATTTTCATTATAATTTTCGAATAACTCGTTCCAAAATTCTTTCTAAGTATTTTATTTTATTCTATTTGTGAGTAACATATTATCCTTTGAAATAATAATATAAAATTAAAAGTAAAGGAAAGCTTTATAAGATTAATATCGTTATTAATAAATATCTATTATTAACAGACGCCTAAACTAATACTGTTTGATGTTAGTTAAATAACGTGGACAAGGAAAATCCAAAACTCGATATAGATTTAAATATATATTCATAACTAAATTAATAGATAATTCATTCTAATATACGATTAAAAGTAATATACTAAGTAAATTAATTTGAAAAGAATGATATCGTTCAGTTTCTCTTTACTCACATTTGCATGTAAGGAAAGTATTTATCTTGTATTCCTTATATTCAATATGAAAATAGATATTGTTATGTGAATTTTTTATTGTAATTAGCCAAGTAACAACGCTGTTCAACTGAACGAAAATGATTAACGAATGCAATTTATGAAGCCTTATTTTCTTCTCTTTAATTTTTGTTTCAATCTAATCGTTGTAATTAGTCTATAATAAGTAAGTATTTTATAGGACAAGAAAAAAAAAAAAAAAAAAAAAAAAAAAAAAAAAAAAAGATAAAAAGAATAGGAAGAAAAAAAAAAAGAAAAATAAAAAGAAGAAGAAGATCCTAAAAATTAAGTCCTTAAATCTCGGTCACTGTGCTAAATTAAAGGTGCAACAAAACCGTGTCTAAAGTTGTTTAGCTTCAGGCCAATAAATTTTATGCCAACTCTAGCTCGATGTCAAGACGCTGAAACTTAAGCTGCACTTGATCTTTTTCACCTCGGCGCAACGCTCCTTATCTATCAATAGATTTAACTTTTTCTCACGATTATATAAACAAAAAATTAAAGAGCGGTGGCCTTAAGGGCTGGTGGAAAAAAGATAAAAGTGAAGTCTACCCTTACATAGGTAGGGAATAGTATTTATCGATATACGTGCACATACTATCGTAGGCTTCGAGTTAAAAAAAGACTGATTGTAACAGCGATAATAGTTAAAGTTAACCCGGATAACAAGCGCAAACTCTTCCTCCACTTGAGTGTTCAATCGAATGCGGAAAAAGGAGAAAACAGTGGAGGATGAAAATAGAAGAGAACCATGAGAAGCGAACTAGCATCATGTAGATAAAGAACTCGGAAGAAAAAAGAAAAATGCACCGCCGTAGATTTGGAAAGACGAAAGCTTTTGAACAGAAGAGAGTAATTCGTTAGGTTGGCTTCCGTAATGCCCTACATTGTGCGTATTAGTTGGTTTTACAGGGACAAGTGCCAATATCTTAGTGAACTCGTGGCTGCCTCGCGGGTACTTCTGATTATCCTATTCTTTTTATTAATCGCTTATTCTCTTCCATCCTCCATGTCGAGATTTGCCGACAAAAGTTATTGCCGCACGCCACTTCGATAAATAACGCCACTGAAGCTGCGTTTGATATCCCACGTACTTGGACGCATTACGAAAGAGGTCAATGTTCAGTCAGATAGATAGATTTGCAGATATATGGATAGCTACATAGCTACATAGGTGCATAGGTAAATAGATGGATAGATGGATACGTAGATAGAGTGCATAGTATATGTGAGTGAGAGTGACGAAGACAGAAGAACGAGGCTTTACTACGCTATTTTCCACCTGGAATTAAGATCCTCGTTTTCACTAACGAGACTTGCGGAACTCGTTTGGCGCATGAACTACTACCACTACTAATACTCCTTGCCTTTTACGTCCTTCCTCGCTTTCTCTCTCTCTCTCTCTCTCTCTCACACACTTTAACTCTATCGCTTTCCGTGTAACTCTCTATATGCAGGCTCCTCTTATGGAAGCGCGATATTCTCTTGCGCTGACATTGTCGAAGTCTTGAGAAGTCGCTGTTTGTTATGGAAACTCTAGCGTGGAAGAGAGAAGGGAAGCTTTCATTTTAAGCGAAATTGGTGGAGTTATACATTAGAACCGTAATGAAAAGGAGAGAAAGGCTGAGTTGGTAAACGGAAAATCGTTTTTCAAACGAGCAGACGAGCTAAGTGGTTATTAGCCAGAAATTCGTTGCGACGAGAAAGGGAATTGTTGCGAATAGTTAAGAATTTGAGAGCGTAACGAGATTATCTTTTAGGAAACCTTCAAAAAACACTATATAATTTATTATAAATAAATTGAACCATTGACAAATATATAGAAATAATATTTGTCAAGAAGACGAAACTGAATTACAAGATATTGCAAATTTCTATAGACTGTCTAATCAATAATTTATAATATTATGAAAATTATTTATTCTATTCAAAAATATTTATCAATTTCAACTAAACCAACCACTGCCTATAAATATATAATACAATACATCTAGAATATGTATTAACGTGTTCATTCTTTTTATCTCATTAATACAACCAAGTATGAATGGATTACACATTACATACAATTTTTTATTATTAATAAATTATATTTTATTATAAATTATAAAATACTATTTTAATTTTTTAGGTGCAAATATTTAAATTAAAATTGTCAAAAAAGTAAGTAACATAAATTTGATAAAATTGAATCGTAATATTTTATTCTTTACAATTATAATAGTTATCATTCAAAAATTATATTCTGATTATGAGGAATGAAAATAAATTCCCTTCAATAATGTAATATAAGATCTTGTATATCGAAAAAAATTATTCTGCTGAAATTACATATCATTTACATATCATTACAATTTATTTACAATCATTTACAATCATTTTACATTTACAATCATTACGATGTATTCCCGTATAATACATAATTCTCTATTTATTGGTTGTTTTAAAAATTCGTAAAGCTATTGATATAATTAAATTTCGATATTATTCAAAATGTTGAAAAAAAAAACAAAAATATAATTCAATCTCTATGCTCTTTGTATGAGATCACATTCCTTCTGCAATTTCAAGTCTATTTATTTATAAATAGTAAAATTATATATAGCGAAATAAATTTCTTATTACAACGAACATTAAATAATTACAATCCATATATTATTATCTGTTATAAATCTATACATTTTTTAGCACAAATTTACATTGAAAATTTATTATTACAAGACTCATGGATAATGAATGCTCGAAGAATGTCAAATTACGAGCACCAAATTAAGCATAAGATGTAACACGTTTAATAAAGCAATTAAGCTTAATCTTACATATTATTATATTAAAATTCAAATATCATTGTTAGCTATGAAATCATAGAAATTAGGATGAACTAAAAAATATTGCCTTACTAATCTAATATTACTGCTATTATTAGTTAGTAATAGAAATAAATAATTCGCATGATAATTCATTGAAAATACTAAGTTTTCAATGTTGCGATCGTTAATATTATAATAAAACTTAAAGACTTCTTCGATTATAATTTTTAGTCCTCGTACTTTTTAATATAATAATTAAGAATTTCGGCTCCTGTGTACTTTCTTCACACTCACTTAACAATACATCAATGTGAATGTCATACAATGGAGTAAAGTTGCTAGCTGGATATTGTACTCTTTGTAACTTCAACCTAAATCCTAAAAGCAACTTATAGTGAAAAAGTACGTGCCAAAAGTTTTAGAATTTACATTCATAAGTATAAAAGAAATAAACTTGTTCAATTAACCGTATAAAATTATCAATATAAATGATAATACTTTCATCGAAATATGTCATTATATAAAAAAGGAAAAATCTCGTATAACGCGATTACTGAAAAAGTGAAACAATAGTAAATGTTTGACTTTACGATCTGTATAAAATTATTACAACTAGTTTTTTTTTTCTTTTTTCTTTTTTTTTGCCAAGCTATATCAATGATTAGTTTTCACATACCTACCCAAATCACTAAACTAAACTTTATTATTGTTCGACAAAAATGACTGACCTTGTCAGGGAGTCATTTATGTTATGTAAATATTTTTACATTCACTTTGAACAGTAGAGCTTCTTAATTTCAATATATCCGAATCTATTTTTCTTGTAGATGTTTTATTACTATATATCATTATTCATGAGATTATATCTAATCTTAATAAGAAATATAATATTTTATGTAATAGTACGGGTATGAATATTATAAAACTTAATATATGTAATATTATAAATTATATATCTGCAGCTCATTCTCTACTTTTAATTTCATTCATTAAGAATCATTGTTTTATTAAGTATTATTTACTTGACTTAAAGCTTTTTATAGATTTTTATAAGTTTACACACTGGAATAATATTTAATTATTTTTTTACACGTAGTGGCTAATGCATTTCCACCTTATTAAAAAGATAAGAAAAAAAAAAAAAGAAAAAAAAAACGGGGTAAAAAAAAATGCAAACGAGATAATATGTACTTTGTATAGCTCTACCGAACATAAAAAGAAAAAGAACGTGAAAAAAAAAAAAAAAGAAAAACCGTCAATACAGTGTTAAACTCTTTTAAAATTACAAGTTTCAGGCAGAAATCGGTAATATATTTTTCGTAAATAGATGTAGATAATGGCAGAAGTCATGTAATAACAATTTTATTTTCTTTCAAAGTCTGACATTATTAAATCTTCCATTTAATAAGAAAATGAAAATATTTCTAAAATGTTTAAATGGTAATGAAACCGAGAGAAAAAGTTATTATATTGCGAATGCTGTAGATATAATACCATTATTGAAATAATTAATATACTTGTGAAAATTTATAAAAATTTGATGAATCATTTTTTTTTTTTTAGTTTATATTGCACATAGATTTATTTATTTTCCACCCAAATATTTATATAAAAAATTAGTGACCTGAACGGCTATAATAATAGATTTTTATTAATTAAAAATTATTGGTAGCATTAGATACAAATACTCATCACATTATCAGATTAGATTAATCAATGGTATTAAATTTTTACATAATTCGACGAATACTTATCACGAAATATATCCACAATCAATTATTAATTATTCCCTTAACTGTTAATATTTGTATTAAGAATAATGTATTGCATATGTAGCCAATACGTTTTAATAATATGCAATTGTGAATTTCGCGACTCGTAAAAGCATTTGGCAAGTTTTGAAAAATTAATTAATTATGATCGTTATTAAATGAACTGAAATAAATACATAATCGTCAATTACATCAGAGCCAGAGAGTTTGAAAATAATTATAGTACATTCAAAATTCTATATTTATTCAAGTAAAAATGTATTTAAATAGAAATCAATTATCGTACAGAAAATAAAATTCATTACAGAAAATTAAATTCGTACTGCATTATAGAAAAACTTAAAATCTGTAAATTATAATAAATCATAGTAATGCATCGATAAGATTCCAATACTTAAGTAATTTGAATAATATTTAACAATAACAATAATATTTTTAGATTATCTTAATAACTTAATAACAATTAAGTGATAAGATGATTTAAAATTACTTAAAATAGAATATAATACTTTACTTTTACAGACAGTAACATTTACAAATAAATTTTGTATTAAATAAAAATTTTCAACATTATTTTATTCGTATAAATATAAAAAGTGAAAGATTATTCAATAAAAGAGAGACATTGAAATTTAAATTATATTTTAATAATTCTCGAGTGATTTACTAATTTATCGAGCGTAATAATTATGAGAATACCGATATAATGTTAATGAAAATTACCATAAATGTTGCAATCTCCTTGAGTTTATTGCATGGCTTACATTGTTGCATAAATTGTTAAAAATCCTAGATAAATTCAATAAATAACGAGACAAGTGACTCGTTTAATTTTGCTCCACAGAATCATGCATGCGTTAGGATAAGCATCTAGCATGAAAGTTTTCTATGAAAGAGAGAGATCGAGAGAGAGAGAGAGAGAGAGAGAGAGAGAGAGAGAGAGAGGGGAGAGAGGAGCTAAAAAGATTAAACGCACATTGAAAAATCTCTTGTATCTCCGATGCAATAGATTCGCTTACTTAAACAAAAAACACACACACACACACACACACACTAAAACTAATAGATAGATAGATAGAGAGTGCGAGTAAAGGACAGAAAAGTGTCGAACAAGAAAAAGCCTAAGTGTGGGAGAGTGAGCGGTACGTAACGCAACGTGGCATGGGTAGAGTGGGGCGGGCGCGATGGGGCAGACGAGTAGAGAGAGAGAGAGAGAGAGAGAACGAGAGAGGGCGGAATAAAGCGAGCGCTATGCGGTGGGGTAGAACAGCGGTGAAGGAAGATAAAAGAAGAAGATCGGAAAGCCCCAGAGGAAATTCGGTTAAAAAGGGTAATTTCTCGGCTGCTGCTCGCGAACGGTGTCCCCCCCCCCCCCTTTCTCCTGCACATAATCCAGAATTCATCGTAGGAAAGAGACTTGGCAAATCCATTGGTTGGAGCCGCGGTTCTGAGAGCGGGCGCGCGCGCATACATATACATGGGCGCGCATATATAGAGGCAGCGAAGCGTGGTTACCGAGCATCCCCCGGTACTTTCTCCGCAACTGTACGCGAGGCATCCATTAACTAAGCCTGTAATCCCTTCAGTTATCGTTTAAGCGCTGTTTAGAGGAACGTCTGATGACCCCCGCGAGGAAAAGAGTGCGACTAAGATTGGACGACGCCGAGAGTGATGAGGAAGCGGAATTTATTTGGGAGAGTGCCAAGAGTTAATGATCGTCATTACCGGAGCACCTCTTAATGATTTTCATTCTTTTGTTGGCTCTATAGAAAGAGGTCTGGGAGAATGAGAGGTCTTAGAATTTCATGAACAGTGGGCCTTGATTTACCTCTTGTCGTTATTTTAAAGCTAATTCATCGGTACAAGGCAGAGTAAATTTTTTTGCGATAATACAGATATATTGTTAATTAAGATAAATAGGGGAAGCTCTATAAATGCGAAAAATTCAGCACATTAAGAATGCTCGATATTTGCTCGATAATTAACGGGTCAAGTGGCGTTCTACACCTAAACTATTACAGTCGTCTCTCATTGTTTTGTTTTATTGCAATTATGTGCTTGAAATGACGAAAATGTGAAATATCTTTTTAGTTTTAAATCTATTCAGATATTAAAATCATTATTGAGACTCATGAGCTTTTATGTATTTTTTGTTCTATGTTGTTTTTTTTTTTTTTTTTTTTTTTTTTTTTTTTTTTTTTTTGTTACTTGCAATCGAGTTTCATAATTTAAAATTTCTGCGTTGTATCTGCACGTCATCCAATTGCGATAAACTTAATGGAAAATTAAATAGATAATTTAAAAATATTGAATGATATTTTGATGATGTGAAAGGTAAAATGAGAAATTGCAAGTATACTACAAATATAAATAGTTTCGTATGTTTAAACTAATTTCCCGAAAGTTTGAACAACATTTGCATACCAGAATTTCTAGTAAAAATATAAATATGATAAAAGCTACTTTTCAAATATCTCTAAACGTAGATAAAAAAAAAGAAGAAAAAAAAAAAAGAAAAGAAAATGCTTACGACGCAATGAATTTTATGTCTCTGTAAGTAAATATAATTATTAATGTGGGGTGAGACTGTATCGGTAATCTCAGATGAAAATAATCTCGATATTAAAAAAAGGTGAATAAATAGATGTTTGTTAAATGTGAATTAAATAATTTGCTCAACTTTATTAAACTTTACGAGACACGAGCAAACTAAAATATGAGCGCCATAACGGCTCTTTAATAAGCCGTTTCTCGTCTCTCCTTTTTTTCTCCTTCTTTTTCTTCATTTCTCTTATGAAATGGCCAAACCTCATTTGCAATATTTTCTCCTTCTCTATATAGCGCGAGATAGATAGAGAGCAATAGCCGAACAAATAATAGTGTGAGAGAGAGAGAGAGAGAGAGAGAGATGGCGAGTATAGTGTAGTACAATGGAGTTGAGTTTCTCAAAATAGCAGAGCTTTCAAGTAGAGCAGCAACTCGGCGTTAAGGGATGCAGGGAAGTCGGCGAGCAAAAGTAACGGCCGTCTTGACCAATGGCGGCATTTAGCCTTGAATAATGAAGAAGCAACGCGATCTTCATGGCGCTCGGAGCCACGTTAGATCCTTAGACGAAGGATGCTTCGTCAGACGCTAGTCGTAGCGAAGCGTCGTTAGCGAAAAGAGAGAGAGAGAGAGAGAGAGAGAGACGAATAGATTGCGAGTGATGTGGGTGAGTCATGCTTGAATAAATAAAAGATGACAAATCTTTCGACGTCCCTTGCCTAACTTTACATTAGAGAGACGAGCTCTAATCATACAAAATTTCTCTACTTATTCTATTTTCATGCCTTTTTTGTTTTTTTGTTTTTTTTGTTTTTTTCATCTCCTCTTTGTCTGGTCGGTATGAGCCGAATTTCGATCCTCCGTGCTTCAAGGTTTTCCCGTTTGCTCCAACAATACTATTGCTTTCTCTGTACAAAGACCTATGTTGACCGAAAACGTATTGTAGTAAAGACAGTTGAATCCTTCATGCGGTTATTTCAATTACTATCACTCTACTTATTTATAATTTAGAGTCGAAATAAATTGGTAGATACCGATGAAAGACAAGACAATTTACAATTATTCAATTTACAAGAATTTTTTAATTTCTTAAGTTTATAGCGCAAGATGATGTAATAATCAATTTATATATATATATATATATATATTTTTTTTTTTTTTTTTTTTTTTTTTTTTTTTTTATCTATTATGGGAGATTTTGTTAGGATAGATATGTTGTTGAGCCGATAATTCACGGGAGTAAGCATCAAGATTGGCCTTCTGTTTAACGTGAATTCTGAACTATTATAGTTGCGGCAAAAGTACTTGGATATTTTTCTGTTGAAAAGAAATCAGAGGTGTCGAGAGGGATTTGAGCTCGTAATCTTTTGAATAAAAGCCCGATTTCTTATCTGGAAAACTACCGCAGTTCCGAGTGACTAACACGCTTACTGTAACAAATAAACTTTATATAAAAGTTTGTTTATATTATTGAAAGTGTTTTTAAAATTTTCGATAATCTATCGCATTCTTAGGAATACTTAGAAAAAAAAAACAACAATAATTTTTTCCCCATATTTACAGTATTAAACTATTATAAAAATTATTGTCGAATCTCACCATCGAATCTCTCAATCTATTATTATTATCGTTATTATCGTTATTATCATTTTTATCATTATTATTATCATTATTATCATTATCACTATTATCATTATCATTATTATTATTATTATTATTATTATTATAAAATTAAACTTGGACTTTTTAAAATTTTCAATAATTTAAAAAAAAAAAATAAAATAAAAAAATACATAAATAAATACACGCACACACGTATGTATAAACTATTCGATAAATTTCACCTGTAATAAACTAATGGAATTTTAGTGCATAATGTATTTATTGTATGTCGTGAAAAGCGAGAAGCATAACTTTATGCAGAGCGGCACCTTTATGCTTTAGCATGAACAGCATTATAAGCTTAAACGTTATGTTGACTATTAGTTATATATTAACTTTTTTTTTCCCCCCCCCCCCCACCCCTCCGAATAAGTGTATCGTGTGAATTTTCGTTACACTCGTGTAAGCATCTATTTTGAAAATCAATACAAATGACAGAACTTAACGGGAAAATGATTGGTAAAACAATTAATTCAACGTGATGTTATTACTGCATCTAACTTGAAGTGTATTTGACAAATAATAGTTGAACAAAATTTATAAATATTTTACAAATATACAAAAATACTACCGATAAATTATATTTTCAATAATTCCTCTTAATATTGTGATAGAAGAAATAACGTATGTAATATATAAATTGTTAAAAGAAAGAGAAAGGTAGCACAACTATTGAATGGTAAAACTGCACTATAGACATTTATTACGTGAAATTTTAATTTATAAATTATGTTTTCAATATTCTCTCAAAAGTAATATCGTTTGCTCGTTATCATTTTATTATAATTCCACAATTATTGCTTAATTATGAAATCTAATAAAATTTTGCATATGTCATTTCCTTTTATCTTAATCAAAAATTAAAATGAAGAACGGAAGAAAAAAATGATTTAACATATTAGATGAAAACACGAGACATGATAATGTTCTCTGCATTACACAAAGCGTTTACCTAATCATATTGCGCCGATTGTAGTACGATGATGCATAATATAATAAATAAATTACTGTAATACTTTCTCCCTCTATTTCAGCCTCGCAATGTCTGTGTTATAGCCGAGCCAATTAAATATTTATTTTATTTTACAGGAAAAATTGATGGGCTACATTTGCTTAATTGAGCGCAGATTACACTGTTTTATAAATACGGAAAAACAAAAGTTTTGATATATTTATGAATAAAGAGAAGATTTTTAAAGAATAATACATATATTAGGTGCGATTCTAATAAATACTTTCCATCTCAAAATATATCTACTAAAATACGATATGCATATGATCTATCTTTATGAATTACATTCATATTTTTAAAGAGATTTTTACCAGATAAATGCTATGAGGTCTGCATAATTTATAAATTTATACGGATAAACGTTAGATTTTTGGAATTCAATATAAAGGACTATAATAAATAATAGAATATAGAAAATAATTAGAGGACACTACAAGTAATGATCATTCTCTCATTTCTAAGTCGACATTTCAGTGTTGCTTCTTTGGAATGTAATAGAAGATATCTGTGACACGTGATACGACTAAGAAACTGAAGATATCCGATTTTATTTTTTCCACTCCCACCCCCTCGTCGTTCTATTTAACAAACCTCTTTCATTCCGGAAATCTGAAGTGATACAGAAACTGCACTAAATTTATATAATTAGATAAATATTAAAAATGAAAAATAATCTTATGAGAAGGCTAGATTTGTTTACACACTATTTCTTTAAAATTATTTTATTCTTATGATAATTATAATATCCTATTCAATTTAGGATAATTCTCATTATATTATAATTAATTTGTTCACTTCAATTTAATGCATTATTACTATGATTTAAAATTTAATAATTTTGATGCGCGAAACACTTTCATTATTATTTAAGGAAAACTAAAGAAGACGATGATAAAAAGAAACATAATTGTGCTTTATAAAGTCGATTTCATACGCATATTCATTCAAAAAAATCAAATTTTAATTGCTTAATACTGAATAATGAAGCTTTCAAGTAATATATTGCATAAACTGAGAAAACTAAAATTTCTAATTGACCGATACAAACTAAATTAAATACTAACGGATGATCGATTCTCAAGTATTCAACGCATTTACAAGAATAATCGAGTGAATAATCCAACCACCCGTAATGAAATTAATTAATATTTTCATAATTATTTGAATGCTAATGTATATCAGTACGTATGTCACAAAAATTAAATTGTCAACTACAATTATTTATAAAAAATTTTTAATATTTCATATACAATTTTAATATATTAATCATTTTTATAAACTCCACACTTAGAGCCAATAATTATAAAACAATACTTTCATCAATAATTATAAGTAAATATATTAATAAATAAATTGAATAAACATTCAACTGTAGATCAAAATGATTGATTTTCGCTATATAAATAGTTTTAATTATTTAAATATTCTGGATAAATAATATGGAATAAATACATGGAATTTATGTATATGAAAATTTGTTTAAAGAATTTGGTTTCTAATTTGGTTTCTACATGATTATTAACTATATAAATATTATATTGAGTCGTACTTGTAATGAAAAAAAAAAAAAAAATAAAAAAAAAAAAAGAAAGGGTTTGGAATAATTAAACTTTTAAAAGTAGCTTTTAGCATTTTCAATTTATTTATTTATTTATTTAGCATAAGTTAATGTTATTAATATCGTATTAATGTATAAAAAAAAAAACTAAATTACAGTTTTTTTTTTCATAAATAAAATGTCCTAAAATATCCTACGTAGACATTTTTTTCGTCAAATCCTTATTTAAACTCTTATCAACAAAACAAATTAATAATACTTTAATTAATTAAAAATATATCATAACCTATCCTAATAATAACCTTCCTATAAGACCTGATATTTTAGAATAAATCATTGATAACGTGGCACAAATAAATAACAGAATGCAGAATTATGTGAAAAAAAAAAATCATTTTCAATAATGATTAGGAATTTACATTAATAATTTAAAAAATAATTAACAGTAAATTTGTTTCAGTACTTTCATATATATTTTCGATTGTATTTTAATTATTTTTGTAATAATCTGTATTTCAAACAGTTTCCGCATCACAACATACAAATTTTCTCATAAATTTAAATAAATGTATCAGTGAAAACTTTATAAGTATGTCACTATATCGAATAATGCTTAAATCACATGTGAACGTAAGACTGATTAATATACTTTAACGATGAATAATTTGAATATAACGTGTAGTATGAAAGATAAGTTCATAAAAGTTTTGAATTGGAAATGATAATGGGTGATCATTGATAAAACTGTATATTTTGAAAAAAAAAAAAAAAAAAAAAAAAAAAAAAAAAAAAAAAAAAATAAAAAGAAAGAAAGAAAAAAAAAAGAAAGTTACCTTTGAACCTTCGTACTTTATTATTGAGGTAATGAAAGTGAGTATTCGTTGTTAGTTTTAGCAGGTGCAAGCTGAATTAAATCTCTGTTAGAATAATAAACAATATCGAGCATGTAGCCTTTGGTCGAATATGCTTGAAAGCATATAAAATGAATAAGTTGCAAAGCACCAAGAATATTATATTATACCTAAATTATATTCTACATTATTATTTTCCCGAGTAAATCCTTTGCTTAAAATTTTTGAAATTTTTGAAATTTTACAATATATCGAATTGTTAAATTCAACATTCAAGTCTACAAATTCTTTCTAAGCCAATTTATTATACTACGACCAATTAATCAACATTAAACGATATACTAAACAAATGAATACTTTTCTTTTTTTATTATTAATTTGAACGAAGAATCAATATTAAATACGCAAAATTACCATATATAAATAACGTATTAAAATTCAATCTATTTTAATATTTAGAAATTTTTAAATTTACAAGATATATCTATTTCAATATGTTTTTAAAATTAGAAATAGTAATCTCATAATAATAAGCAAACGAATATCCAATAATAAAACACGTTTATTGTAGAAAATCAATGAAATAAAATTTTATTCTATGAAAGTAGTTATATGTGACATTAATGTGAGAAATCGAAGTGAATGCGTTTTCACTCTGTCAATTTCAACTGAAATCTTTCCTAAAACACCAACGAAATTAATGTAACGATTATGAAATGTAGTATCCGTAAAAATGTTTTATTGTTAAAACCACGTTTATCTAATATTAATATAATATACACAGTGCGCCTTAAATCTTTCATAAACAAAAACAAAAACAAAAACAAAAACAAAAACAAAAACAAAAACAAAAACAAACATAATAGTCTCACATAAATGATTGATATTCATATCATTTCACTCTCGGCAATACATGTTACACAATAGACAAATGATTATTAAATTATTCATTACAAATTCGTAAAAGACGCTAATTTCGTTAATAAAAATAGTAAAAAATAGTAAAAAATAATAAGTAATAAAAATAAATAAAACTCGTATTAATAAATAATAATTTATGATGTCACTAATGACCTCCAAATAATAATATATTTTTAATAACACGTATTTTAACATTTGAAACTTTATAAATTATCCTTATATTTTGGGGGGGGGGGAATTAGACGAATAATGGTGTAAAATAAAAATATGATAATAAACAAAAAGAATTTTGCATAATAATGAAATATATTAATTACATGGTTAAAGTATAAATGAAAATTATAAAACGAATAAAATCTCAGAAAACACAGAATAATAGGTCGCATATATATTGCAATACATATGTTAAGATTTAAATATATAGAAGTTTGTGAAAAGATTCAAAACTAAGTTCAATTTTATATTTTATTCTGATGTAAAAATTATTTGTAACTTGCTAACACGATCCGCTTAGTTAGTAAATTAATTATCATGTTAGATGTCACGGAGAATAGAGAGGATTTAATTATCGGAACTGTAAAATACAAGATACAGTTTTATAAGCTTCAGCGACGATTTCGTTTATTCGTATTGGTTTTAAAACAACGTAGTTTAATTTATAAATAAGATAGTGATATAAAAATAAATAGAATGAATTATGTTAATTAATAGTCACTCATAGAAAAAAATAGTAGTAAAGAGTATGAAAAGTCTAAATATGAAAAGACCAAATTGTAATTGCTAAGATGTTTATGAAATATCTTTATAACTGAAAAATGATTGTAAATGAATCATAAAATTATCCAAAATATTTATCCGTGAGAAAAATTGCTACTAGAAATCGAAGTAAGCGGCGGTAAATTAATTGAAATAATAATCCAATAAAAGGAAAAAAAAACAAATATATATATATATATATATATATATATATATATATGTAAAAAAACATTGAAGGTTGGATAGTAAAATGACAGAAATTTAATCCTATTATGCTTAATATTATAGTTATTGAAATAATCATGATTGGTATGCACTTAATGAAAGATTAGTGTATATGAGTATGAATAGTATAACTGTAAATTGAATGTTGTTTTTGAAAAATTATAATAAAGTTGATGAATTTCTATTAAATCGGAGATAAAACAACCGTCGCATAATCAAGGATCTTAACAGAATTGGCAAAAAGCACTGATGATGGACTGTAATGTTCATTAAGTTAAGTACTTTCAAGCTGTGACTCTGAGCTTATATTAAGAATAAATTATTCAATAATCATAATGCATCTTCAACTTCTGCATACGTCACATATATGTATATTCATTCATATGTGATAATGTATGAAAGTTTTGATGCATTATTGAAATTAATTATTTACTTCGAAAACCTTGTAACACACTTTTGAATAAAATTTAAATTGTATTAAACATTTTTAATCAAAATCAAAATTTAATATAATTGCATATATTTTATAACGTTTGTGTAATTGCATTTAATTGATATATGTTTGCCATATAAGCTTTCATATACTAGACGTCATTAAATTTATTGACATTTGTTAGGAATTTATATCATTCAGTTAATGTTTATATATTACAAAGTATTACTTATACAGTACTTTCTTCATAAAGGTACATTAAATGTAGGTACAACTAAATTCTAACGAGTAGTAAGAATTGATTTTTTTTTTTTAGTTTTAAGTCAATGACTTTATCGAAATATTTTAATGTTATTATTATAATTACATTGAGTATTGAAAAAATATGAAATAACTTAAAAATGCGGCATTTTTTATGTGGAAAAAAAGTGTATGAAAATTGTTACGCGATACTGTAAATTAAAAACTAAATTATATTTGCTTATAATATATATTCTACTCAATTGTTTATAAATGTTTTCATTATTAATAAAAGAAAGAAACTGAGCCTTCTTAGACTTTGTCGTATAATTGTACTCGATTAGACAAATAATATTTAATTCTCTTGTCTTTTGTACAAAATATTTATTTTATAATATTATTTTAACGCAGGTGTATAAGATATTTATATATATATATATATATATATATATATATATATATATATATATGTAAAAAAACATTGAAGGTTGGATAGTAAACAATTAAGAATTGTGGAATGTTTAACAAATACTTTTTACGTTATTCATATGAAACGCGTTATATTTGACCTTGTAAAGTAATTACTACAACAAATTCCTCCTTCATTTCGTTGTTATTGCATTTTTTATTCTAATTCATATTATCTATTTCATTATAAAATAAAATAATAACTAAATAAGATTTATTAAAACAGCAGTATTAAGTTATGATTAAAGATAAACGCATTTACATATTTCATTTATTTACTGCAATTTCATGTTAACCTGGCAATTATTTAGAATGTTTATCAGCAAGTTGATACTACACGGGCACGCCGATTTGTCAAAATCCCTACAGTCCGACTTTACGAAGCTAAAACGATAAAAAAAAACTCTCCGCAAGTGTCAAAATTTAAAAAATTTTCAACATCACATGCTCATAATTCGCATTATTAAAAAAACAAAAAGCAAAAACAAAAAAAACAATGGACTTTAGGACAGTTCAGTTACGATGAAATAATGAAAATTATCGGGATAAAGATGGTTATCCAATAGAATCAAATTGTGATTAGAGATCAGAGATGAAAGATTGCGACAGCGCTATTATTGCAGGAAGAAACGTGTCGCGTTAGTGGGTTTGGACCCCGAGTGCCGTCAACTCCACTCTCAAATCGTGCAAACGAGGCTCAATAGTGTTATTCTTGGCCAATTGGAAGTCTGATAATAGCTGACAAAAAGCTGATAATAGCGTCCGGCGCCTCGATTCGCCTTTTAAAGGGTAAAACGTACGTCGCGCGTAAACAAAAGGATAATTCACGGCGGCGTCGCGAGTCTCGGCTCGGCGCCCCCAAGGTGGCGGCGGCACGGCGTTCGGTGGTGGGCTGTGACGCCGAGGGACGTAGATAGATAGAGGCGTCGGTGTAGTTGTGAGTTGGGCGGGGGTGTAGTGGGGGTGGTCGGTGGGGCGGGGGGCGGCCGGTGGGGGGGCTCGTGTGCTTCACTGCGCAGCCCAGTGCCCGCGTGGAAGGAGTCGCGCCAGGCCGTCGGCCCAGGAGCGTTCGCTGGGCTCGCGACCTCGTGGCTCAAGGCGAGCAGCGCGAGTGCGGGCATGAGGTGTCGCCGATCTTGACAAGCAGCGGAGTTCGAGTTATAGCGGCTGGCTGGCTGGTTGGCTGGCTGGCAGGGCTGGAGTACGGGAGGATCGAGCATCGCCCGATCGGCGCGTCACTGGTGAGTCCTCGGTATTTACACTTTTTTAGCTGTTGTTTTATAAGCGACGAGGATGATGTCGAAGCGACCTCGCGGCCTCCGTCCACTTAACGGACACGTGGCGTTCGTATCTGTCCCAGCCCCTTTCAATCTCTCTCTCTCTCTCTCTCTCTCTCTCTCTCCTTCTTGTCTCTTTTTTGGCCGCGATTTCTTGGGCGACCATGGAGCTTCTATGGAGCTTTGACTCGTGAAACCCTCTGCCGACGTTCGAGCTTCCTCACCCAACTTCGGTATTTAAATTAATTGCATGTTTATCGAGAGGGCACCGATACTCCTCGAGTCCGCGACATTCGGCCGTTCAACGGGACGAATTGATCTCTTCTCGATCACCAAACTTTGCCTTCTTCACTGGGAGGATTTTCCGAATTTTAACGACAAAGTGGAAAGCAAATTTTTGTCAAGAAAATGACAATCATTTCATACTGTAATAATTCTTTCGCTATGAATGACCGTTTCAACGCTAACCTCCATCATCTGCATTTTCATTACAATTTCTCCGGCACGTGTCTTTGCTTCTATAAATATCTTTCGTTATATATGAGTCATTATGTGTGGTCATTATAGTTGTAATAATTTCGTAAACCTATATTTGTCTGCTTAGTGAAAAAGATAATCTGAGTGCAAGAATATGTGAAGTTATGGCTATTGACACCGACCACTTTAATGTTTTCAAATTATAATTCTAACGATACATTATATTAGTCGAAAAATCCCTGACATTAATATCCGTATTCTCATAAATAATGTATGAATTATCATACTATGTTACATACTACGTATGCGTGAGAACGTGCGTGCGTGCGCGCGTGCGTGCGTGTCACACACGATGTATACCTCCATATACATATTTACATAAAAACGATTAAAAAAATTATGAAACATCGTTTTATATATTGGTTAATATATAAAATATGAATTATTAGTTAAATTAAGAGCTATAATAAATTCATATTTTAAAAATGAAATGATAAAGATAGGCAATACAAAATTTTATTACCAATTTTATAACTTTATCGTTTATAAAATTGATTTATATGAGCATTGAATGAATATAGTTATGAAACATAAAAACTGGATGCAGTATTTGAACACCAATATAATTGCATTGTAATACACAAACACGTACGTGGGTGTGCGTGAGTGTTTTTTCATTTGAATATGCACATACGCATTATCGCATTTATGCAACTATTATCAATACCATTGTTGTCTTTGTTATTGTTGTCATTGCTTTTTTAATAATAATTATTAAAATATTTATCAAGAGATTTTATCACTTACGATAAAGAAAAGGATAAGTTTTTTATTATATTATTCCGGTTAAGTCCATGTAACTTGGCAATTACGCAGAAAGTAAATTTTGATGATTGGCACTCATTTGAATGTTAATCGTATGAGATTTTACTTTGCTAATAAATTCAAAATTATTTATTACTATCCATTATATTGTTCATTAGATATTAGGAAATTACTTTCGCTTTTATAAATAAGAAAATGTTTGATATTTATTGAAAAAATACATTATATCCTAATATAAAAAATAAATAGAGCACATACATATTATATTTATAAATACTGATACTTTTTTTTTTTTTTTTTTTTTTTTTAATATAAAAATTAATTTAATTATTATTAATAAATGTAATCGTGCGTTAAAATAATATTTTAAAATAATACTATAAAGTAATATAACATTTAATTGAATTGCGAAATTGTATTACTACATTTCACTGAAAATACGAGAGTTCTTTTATAATTGCAAATTATAATAGATTAATTTTATTATTATAATATTGTTAACTTGAATTTTATAAAAACTTTTCGAAATCTTAAAAATTAATTAGACAAAATCATTAATTCTTTTACTTTTAATTTTCTCAGAAAAGATAAATACGATGAGTGCACTGCAATTCTGAATATTGAAATTTTCAAATATTTTGGAATATTTGTACTACTATTTTCACTTATTATAATAATAATAATAATAATAATAATAATTATTATTATTATTATTATTATTATTATTATTATTATTATTGGTATTGGTATTTTTAATATTATTATATTAAATTTAATTATCACCCGTAATATCTACAGAACGTTCAAAAAAAAAAAACGGTTTATTATTGATTTTTCGTTTATTAATTATTCCATGTCCCATTATGAATAAGCATGTATACATAAATTTTTCACATTACTAATTACAATAAGAGAAGATTATAAATAATCAGCGATCGTTAGTGAAAGACATATTTTTATGTTAGACATTATTTATAAGCGATTAAAAAAATAGATATAATTCAAAATAATAACTGTTTAAGTTAACATAAAATCTGCAGTTAATTATACTTTTCTTCGAGGATTTTCTTTCTTTGATTATATGCTTTGATGCTATTACTTCAGATATAAAAAGCTCTTTATTCGCTTTAATTAAATTTTTATTTAATATTTACTTGTACATAAGAAATTTGCAAACGGCTAAAATCATTTTCTAATATTTATTTTATCCGTAATATTTTTTACTCGATTTGTTGCTAAATTAGTGAAATATGTTAAGAACCGTTGGTAATAATTAATTCATAATGTCTTTCAATAAGTTCATTATTTTAAAAATTAATCTAACTGTATTTCTAATAAATGAATAATATCTCTCGGTTCTTATAGTCTAGGGTTTATAAAATTTCTCTTTCTCATTAAAAATAGATTATCTATAATTATTATTTAAACACCATTGAATGATTAATTAATCACACAATGTAATGAAACTTGCCCACCGGAAAACTTCATACAAATGTAAACTTGTACAGAGATAATGTGATTATACATGACACTAAATGCGTCATATCACGAAATTTTATAACTCTACGAGAATTATAGAAAGTCCAAACCAAAACTAGTCGTCAAAATTTAATAATCTCAAATTAATTGGATTTTTCAGTAAATCCATGAATTACGAAATGAATCAGCGTCGAATAGTATTTATGAGAGACTTCCGATGTATGGTGATATGAAACCGTCAAAGGCATATAGGAGAATTCACGATTTCGTTCGATCGTTCGTTTGTTCTCTAACTGACCGTGTCGGTTCGTTAGTCACTCACTTGCTGTTCTGTGCTCACCATCCCGCCCTATCCTTTAAGCTCCTCTCCTCTCCTCTCCTCTCCTCTCTCTCTCTCTCTCTCTCTCTCTCTCTCTCTCACACAATTTCTCTCAATATATATATATATATATATATATATATGTGTGTGTGCACGTTGTGCGGCTGTGTGCTTGGGGGCATTTGTGTGCATGTGCGCGCGCGCGCGTTACTGTGTGCGTGCGTGCGTGCGTGTGTGTGTAAATGTATCTACATTTATAGCTCTAAAGCAGAAGAGAATAACAGACTGCATTATATGTACAAAGGTCTTTTAACTTTGACAACGGGTTATCTCCAAACGTATTTATTCGTTTTTCTCGCACTTTAACTGTCCAATTTCTCGAATTTCACGAATTAATGCCGATGAATCGGTAAAAATTTTAATTTTCGCGTAATTATAAGACATATAGAAAGGGAGATATTGTAAACCGAGAAGATGGAAAAGTAGTCGATCAAAAGTTCGTCCCTTCATGTACGAGATAGCGAAGTTGTTTGCACGAGCGTATCTTCCTTATAAGTAGAAATGACTAAATTTATTTATGTAAGTGTGTTTGCGCGTTGAACAGCGGATATTGAAATTAGTTCATGTAATTGCATCTGAATAAAATTTTATCAAATTCGTACAAATATCTAGCGGTTGAAAAAGTTTTAAATTTGTCGACAGTAGGAAAGTGAAGTGCGAAATAAGTGATATTGATTTCTAATTCAATGACGTTAATGAAAAAAGTAATTAGTAAATGTGTTTACAAACACGTAAATGTCGGCAATTATTATATACTCCCATTCTTGTAAAAATTCAAGATAACTATACTTTCTGATAACATAATGAAGATTATTAGAATTGCAAAATGTCATTGTGCATTTAGATCATTAAAATTTCGTAAAATTAGTTACCAAAAGCGATTTACATAATTTTTACTCTACCATACCATTATTTAAAGTACTTAAGACACATCGAATAATAAATTATGAAATTACGTTGTTAACCGTGTTGTTTCAATTAAGCATTTTTAGAATTGCTATGCGCTTACGGTTTTAGATAAATATCTATTAATTATAGTAATCAAATTACTTTGATTCATTGGAGATTGTGTAGTAAAATTTACTAAATATGATAAAAATTTCGATTGAATTATTAAATCCTATGTTAGCAATTCAGAATTTTCATTAGTAATTTTTAGTTACATTTGCTACTATTTAAAAATTGATATTATTTAAAGCTCATTGATCAGTATTCTCGTAAGTATTAGTAGGCAGTAATTACTATTTACTTTGTATTGGAATTTATTGAATAATCATGCCATTAATTTAATTAATACATAAAATATATCACTGTATGCTTTTTTCATCAGTTTTATTTACATCATATTTTTCACAACATAATATTAAATATTTAATTTAATTTAATTTTTTATTTTTACTATTATAGTATTTTTATTATAATTGTCTGTCTCAACATCGTTCGATACTAGAAAAATTACTTTAATTGTTAGAAGTTGTTATGCAAAATGAAATTATAATATAATATATTGATGATAAATAAATTCTAAAACTCGTTTATATTTTATAAACTGTGATTAATATATAAAAGGTATGTCTAAGAAATTCCAGGACTTTTATTTATACGGTTGAATTTTAGAATTTTAATAATTTTATTAATATATAGTTTTTGGGAATAAATGGCGCAAGCTTTATTTAACTAACGAATATATTGAATTATTTTCATTTAATATTATTTAAATCCTTAGAATCTTTAGAACATACGGAATTAAAATGTGTTGGTAAAATTTATTTTCCAAAACTACTATTTATTTTACATAAAAGCCGTTGAATTTGAAAATTGAGAATTGCTTCTATTTGTTTCGACATCATAAACATCATAATAACTAACAATGAATTGACATAATGAAATAATTTTCTACATTGGAAATCAATCAAATATATAGTTTCATATAGTTAGGCGAAGCGCACGAGCGCGAAGAGCGAACGTGCCATTCGCGCAAAGTGATCGCCTGATTAGAGCAGCAGTGGTGCCATGCATAGATAATAATCATGATAATAGAGAGCCTTTACAAGTACATGGCACAATCTTGAGAATATGTTTCAATAGATCTCCACTCTCGCGCGGAATATAACGGAATATAACTGCCTTTTCTACCAAGTGCACAAGGCCGTGAGTTTAGAATTTTTTGCTCTATAAGCTATATTATGAATATAGAGACAAACTATTGATTTAAGGAGCCATCACTGTCTAACAATACTGATCTAGGATGATTCACACAGTGACACACACACACACACACACGCACGCACGCACGCACGCACGCACGTACACACATTGAATTAATCATAGATGATATACGATATATTGCATTTAAGCAAATGGAATTTAATTATATATAATACTACTGTTTAATAGGGAAATTTGTATTTATGGTAGGAAAACTTTGCCAACTAGACAAATAGCATTTTTAATCATATAAAATAGACGAAAAGCAAAATGGATTCCATCTAATAAGCATTATAAGACAGAAAAATTCTATTGGAAGTATTAATATTAATAGGAAGGAAATTTATAAATTCATTTATTAATATCGTTATATCGACCAACTATTTAAATATAATTTTTATAAAGCATTTTCATTGTATCACGTACTATAACATAAAATGATATTAGATTGGCACACCGATGTAAGAAATGTAAATAATATTGAGGTAAAAGAACATAATGTAAATTTTAGTTTATTACTCGATATATTATTTATTTTTAAAAAATTATAAAACGAATAAGCTACCATAAGAAGACCATAAATAGGAAGAAGAAAGGACAATATCTTTATGAGACGCATGACTGCTATTTTAGCGCCAACCCTCTCATCTGTAACTCAAACAGCCACAATGTTCCTTCATCTCTTTAATGAATACATAGAGAAGGATCTTTTACACGATAGGCCAAATCCAACTGAGTTAACCACCGGGCACCTGTTAACATGCATATATATATATATATATATATATATATATATATTTTATTAGAGGACGCTCAAATATTCAATGTGGATGGTAAAGATTTTTATGGCATCAAGATACATTTATATATTTATCAACTGCGTTAATGCTTATATATATATATATATATATATATATGAATTATAACATTTACCCAATAAAATAAATATGACTTTTCCAATTTTGTAATTGATAAACTTGTAATGTTTGATTAATCTTTTTAATTATATTGTCATCTATTACTTTTTTCATATTTAATGTAATAAGTAATATTTGCACGGTATTGTCAATTATCAAATATTGAACCATTTTCACCTATTAGTCTCGAAAAAAATTTATCCAATAATTTAAACATTGATATTTGAAATTTAAAATTAAAGATAATACAATGGACATAAGGTAAGTGTTTGTTTATTCAATTAAAAAATGAACTATAATTAATTAAAAAATTTTTGCTGTTAAAATGATTTTCAATAAAACTCATAATCAAGTAATTTATTCGATAATCTTCGGAAAATTTTAATTAGAAAATATTCTAAAATATAAAAATACTCAAAGTGAAAAATATTTATATCATCGATGATAAAGCAAACGATATAACATTTTCAATTTTGTTGATATGAACATAAATAAATACTAGGCCTTTCTTCCTTAACTTTCGCACATAATGCAATACTAACAAATCAAGTGTCCAATCAGTCTGCGACTTTCTCTCACAAGAGATAATAAAATGCCTTATAAATAAATAAATAATTAATCACTTAACTAAATTAGATTTTTTCACATATAATATTATATAAATAGTCACAAGAAAAAAAGAAAGAAATGAACCACTGAACATGTGTTGGATAATATTTTCATTTATTTTATATATTAATTTACGATAATTTTTAACATTTTACGAATACATTAATTATGTTTAAAATTAAAAATTTTATTTTAATATTTAAACAATCGTGAAACAAATTATATTTAGAATTTACGTGTAATGCAACTAAACTTTGTCGCAACATTATTATAAAAATATTTGAAATATATCGATTTAGATAAAATGTAGCAGCATTAGTTTATTAAGAAAAGTTTTTAATTTATGAAAAATTAATAAGAGCAACCTTTAAAAAACAGTAAATGTTTTTTATTTCTTTTCTATTTTAATATTAATTTGCCTTTATTACTTGTTAAATACTCTTAAATTTTTAATTAATAGAATATTTCAATTAATTATATTAAAAAATATACATTTACTAATTTATGTATATTAAGAGAAAATCACAAGTAGAAGAGAAAATATTTGTATTTATAAAATGTATTAGCTTTTGGAGTGAAAATTCAAACGTTCTTACTCTTTTCCAGTCACTTTCATGTTAATCCTCGAGTCTCATACAAAACTTACGTTTTGTAAATATAATTTATGATTTATCATACAATATATGAAAATTATTTCTAAAACCACAAGTGCAATATAAAAGCTAAATATTTTTTTGTGAAATTTTCTCACGAGGAAAAGATTTATTTGTTAATTATATTGTGATAATTTCGGTGATAGAGTGAAATAAATTATTGAATAATTCTTAGAAGTATTAATTATTCCCGATTTATATAAAAATTCTGAAGAAATATTCTTTAAAGTATTATAATAGTATAAGAAGCAAACTAGAGATGAATTAGTTTTTTGTTCCTTTTTTGTATTATGATTTTTGTAAATTATTTTGCAAATAATAATTATTGAAAACTACACACACAAATATATATATATATATATATATATATATACACATAATCTATTGGTTATATTAACTGTGCATCAAAAAGATAAATTTAAGCAAATTCATGTTTTTAGGGATTTGAAGACTTTTTTTTATGAAGTATGAAATGCAATTTAAAGAAGAGAACCGTCAAATTTAGTCAAATTTATGTCTATCTATTTTGATATGAAGAAGAAAAGAAAAAAAAAAAAAAATAAATTGAAACATTCTCGTTCGCAGACTTCTTAAACCAAAGGCAAATGATGGTCTATCGGTAAAAGAAAAGAAGCTAACCAGACAAATATTGGCAGTCCTTGTATTATGGTTAACTATTAAATCTGATGTGTTTGTGCATTGGTATGGGAGGAGGTGCTGTGGCGATTGATTTGAAAGCTATGAAGTGCGGCAGAGCTACGGATGATGACTAGAACAATCAAATGTCGAATTTTCAATAGATATTGAGAGGAAACTGACAATGTGGTAAAAGGTTGAGCGGGAATGTTAGATGGCAGATAAGATGAGAAATTATTTTATTTGCTTGTTTTTCATTGGCACAAATACAGAATATTTCTACGTACAATGTAAAATGAGATTACGTATAATTTATTTGTTCTTTAGTTTATAAATGAGTAATTTTACTAATTCTATATAATTCTGTCAATTTGCAACTTTCAGGGCGAAAAATGATGTGCATTTGTCAAAAGAGATATTAGATTCTGAAACAACTATAAAACGGAAAATACATATATATAATTTTCTTTCATTGATCAAATGCGCTGAAACATTTAGAAATGGAATAATATAAACTGAAATACTTTTTTCTTCTATATATGAAATTTAGCTAATCAATAATTACGAATAATCTATTATCAAAGTAAAATAATCAAAACTTTAGAAATTTCTTTTACATAGTATATTATACCATAGGATGGTTGCTTTAAACAATGATAAACATATTACTTTGTGTTTTTTTTTTTTGTTTTTTGTTTTTTGTTTTTTTGATTTTTTTTCCTTTTGTTGTTCATCATCATTAGCCTCATAATACGCAGTCAGTGTATATCATAGACTGTAAAAAGTTGAGCTTTCTCAACATGCAAGAAACCTTAAGGATTATTCTACTTTATCAATTTTAGTACGACGATCCGCCTCTTTTGGGTTAGTTTGCCCACTTCCCCTTCTAGAATCCATTCACCTGTACCGGCGCGACCTTCTTCTGGAGGAGAATTCTATATAGCTACAATTTTTCCGCCTCTTTTCCTTTCATCCACGAGTTTACCCACTTACTTGTCCTCTTCCTTTTTCCGCCGTTCGCATTCGCTGATTTTATTTCTTTCCACCACTTAATCGCCTTATCTCCCTTTGCTTGTTTTCCACCACTTTTTTCTCGATGTTTTTTCATTATTTCTCTCACCGACTGCAATGTTTGTATAATCTTTTCCATTTCTATAAAAAATTATTACGTTCATCTATATAGCTCAACGATACGAAAATATTATACAATTTTCACGTGTGTATGGAAATATATGAGCATATTGCGTGTAATACATTTATTTATATAACTATGTAATATTTTATATATTTTATAGTGGTTTACCAATATCTGCTTATATGCAGAACGGTATTTGCTTTATAAATATTCGATGACAAGCCTTTTTCAACTAATATCTTAACACCAAATAATATCTACCCTTTATAACACACACTGCTTCGTCTTACAATTTTATTACTCATTCGCGTAACTAAAATATAAAATTTCATATTGGCTTGCTCGCGATATTTATACATTATATATGTCATTTTCATCCGTAAAATGAACTTTAAAACATGATATTACTTCATAAATTTTCCTAATCTAATCTAATGACAATTTTTCTACATTCTTTCTCAATATATGTTTATGTTAATTCTACTTATGCAACATAATGTTGTATGGATGTATGGGCATTAAAATTTTTCAATTCGATTGACTAATCTTTTTCTATATAATTTAAATTTAATTTGAAAATTGAATTAAATAGACTTATGAGTAATTATGTACTTTTAAATACTCTTGCTTTATTATCCTAAAATTACAATAAAAATTAATTATAAATACTAACTACAAATATTAGCTAATTTTTAATAATTCGCAATATCGAAATATTTATTTTAACAATATTTTGATTATGTGTAATAAAATAATTTATTGAAATTCAATTATGCATGAGATAAATTATATAAATAATGTTTCGTTTGCCTATTAAGTTCTATTGCAAAGCTATTTTACTTACAAAAATATACGTCTAAAGAAACATAAGAGGATTTTATATAAGTTTTAACAAAATTATATCTGAATTTTTAATAGGAATTCGTTTCATTAAATATCAGAAAGAATAAAATATTTGGGGTGACGTTAAAAATTTAATTCAACTAATGATACGAATTATTTTAAATTGACTCTATAATAATGAGATGCGCAGAAATATGTTCAAAATTTAAAAAATTATTTGCTCCAAATGTAAATTTATGATATCGAATTTCTTAAACTTTCCTTTTACTTGAAGTATTCCTTTTGTTATAATTATAGTAAAATATACACTCTAAACGTTTAACAATTGTCTTATCGCGAATATTACTTCTCATTGTAGTCGATGTCTCTTGCACTACCGACGATTTTAACATTGGATTTAAAATATCGAATACATCTATCAAGATGATGTTTTAACAACGGTGAATAGAAAAGTAGTTAGAGTACTGAATTATCAGTCGTATAAAATAATTGATCATTCGTAATAATTTTTAATTTTTTTCTTTTTTTTTTTTTTTTTTTTTTAAATTAGAATTGGCAATATTATTAAATACGCATATTATATAATAATTCTTTAAAATTATATTTTGTACACTTCAATTTTTCAATTTTCATATTTAATTCAATTTTTATAGAATAAGGAACATTATAAGTGTATTTTTCACATTATAAATATAAGATATTTACAAAAATATTATGTACCTACTGATGAGGTGCTCATACATATGATATTATCGCTTGTAATTATAAAAAAAGAAATTCCATGTATAACAGTCTATTATCCAAGTACTGCAATTCCATTTAGTCATATACATATGTACATATGTGCGAGAGAGTATACATATGTATGAGAGAGAGAGAGAGAGAGAGAGAGAGAGAGAGAGAGAGACAGAGAAATGATACAAAACATATCCTTAATCAGAACATTACATAAATATAATAAATATTTATAAATATTATAAATAGTTAATTAACTAAATTTATATATGCATCTTCTTGTTGAGTAGATTTCTTGTCTCCAAATGCTATATTGTAGACACTCAATAGTATAGTTGTATTACAATTGCTATCATAAGAATGTAATCATAAGCTTGTTGATACATCTTGTAAATATTATTAAAAATTTGAGTATTGGGAATCGTTGGATTTCTGCTCTAATCTATTTCATTACATTCAGTTATTTATGTATTTAACGGATATTGATTAAGTATAAAGCAATTGGTTTTATTTATATGAGAGAATATGATGTGCAAGCAAATGATGCGAGCAAAGCATCGTAGATTTAATATACCGTAAAGTATTCGTTCTCGTTGCGTATAAAGAACAAAAAAAAAAAACAAACAAACAAAAAAACAAAAAAAATAAACAAAAAAAAAAAAAATAAAATAAACAAAAAAAAAAAACAAAAATACAAAAATCAAACAAAAAGGAAAAAGCACCAACATCACTCGCAAGTTATAATTAAATGTAAAAGACCGTTGCGGCCTCGAGGTGAATGCATTGGTTAATGTAACTCGATAAAACGTATATTTAAACATATAACGGAGCGAAAGAAGCGTGAAAAAGGAAATCAAAGCACACGTAGGTTCAATAGAAAATAAAGAGATAAGTAGAGAGCTGAAGCGCCTGATGGGACGAGGCAAATATATGCTGGACGCGAGTCTTGCGAATAAAAGAGAAACATTACAAGTATAATAGGCTCGTTGGTCTCGCGAATAGCTGGGACAAAGGCGAGATAGACACAAAGCGGTCGATGACACGACCTCGTGCTATGATTAGCCAGACAGCGGCTACGTTGACGGCGCGACGAGCCTCCTCGTCATTAGCACTCCAACGTACAATAAGCTTTTCTATTATTCGCGACACGTCTGTCTCTGGACCTCCATTTACCGCCGACGTACGATTCACGTCTCCGCGATGGCCCCAGCTGGCGAAAAAGAACGGATAGGGCGCGATCTTTCGGGCATGCGACCAACCGTCCAACCCCTTCGCGGAGTTGCGTTAGACCGCGAGGACAAGCGGGGCCAGGACGGGACGGGACGGGACGGGGCGGGGCGTCTCGTGCGCGTTGAAGGAGCGAAATAAGGAGGTAGGAGTGTCGACGGCGTTCCGACAACTCTGCCCAAACAAAGAGAAAGGCGAAGAAGATGAAAAAAAAAAAAAAACGCTTCTCCTTGAATAGACTACTTATTAAAGCTTCCATTTAACCGGATGCCGCTTGCTCGAGGGCCTAGGATAAGCTTCAAGGACCAGCCGTTCGTTATTCCTCCGTCTTCTTTCTTCCTTTGTATTTCGTTGTTTTTCCGGATAGATTCCGTTTTTGATGGACAGTTTTTTTTATTGAATTCTACATTATTGTATAATTTCACCGTCGGCACAACAAACTCATCGATTGACTTTTATTAAGGCGTTCTTTTAATTAGACTTCTTTTGTTATTTGGAAATAAGGTTAAAACTTCAAAGAACAAATTAAATTTATTTTTATGTATACGTTGTTACGTTTTATTGCTGATTTTGTATTTTCAAATCAACCAATGCTAAAAATAACATGTGCAATTTGCAATCGTGCAAAAGTATATAAATGGAGAAGAATTTTTCCAACTCTTTCGTCGTGGAAGCTTATTTTCCAATAACGAGACAATTTTAAATTCATTCGTTAAATTCATTTTTAATAAAAGCCATCGATCGCTAAAGATGTACAATAACTATGCAATACAACGTCGTTTTTATGTCTAATTTTACAAAAAGTAAAAAATAGGAAAGAAAATAGATAGATAGATAGATTGATCCATCGGTCCATCAAATTTGAATTTTCTTCTACTTTTATTTTATACCCGACTAAGAACTATCATTATTATGATGGAGAGTAATGTTTTCCTCCGTATTAAATGATGATATTATTAGATATATTTACATATATTTATGGTAGATAAATGTACAAATACATTATCCACGACAACGCGCGGTACTTTCTAAAACTGCACTCAATAACTAATTTAAATAATGATATTCTTTGTAGTATGTAATTTGTTTTCTCACATTGTAGTGAAACGGAAGAACTTTTGAAATTCATTGAATTGACCTCGTAATACAATAATATTACATACGACTTTACAAAATCGTTTAAATTTTTACTCGCGTTCCCAATAAATTCCATATATTCTGTCGTTCTGTCAATTATTGTATCGTATTATTGAACATTTTTTTTACGTTCCCTCGATCCTACATTTTTGAATAATAAACTATTAAAGTTAATATCTTGTTATAGTTATTCATTTATAACTGTATTAATTTTATTTTTTTATATAAAATAGCAATAATATCAATTATAAATAATAGCGCCATTATAATGAAAAATAAACAAAAGTCTTTAATTATTTATTTCAGCATAAATTCAATTCAATTTAAACTGTGATAAAAATATATATATACTTCATGTATTTATGTGCATTCAAATAAACATCATTGATTAATTAATTAATTCGGATCCTAAATTAACTATACTATTCTACTGAAGATTATTCTACTTGGCTATTTATAACTTGGAAAAAATTATTTATAATGTGAAATTCACAACAATAGGTGTTTAAAAAAAAAATATTAAATTTTTTACATAAACTTTATACTAAATTTGTGGAAGCCTTGTTCATACGCTATTGCACACGTAATTTTCATTCGACATAATGCTTACGTCGAGAATCGCGTAAAGCGCAAACTTTACATAATCACTTACTTTTCTCGCGTAAACACAGGAGTTTGTATTTTTAAACCTATGGAGATTCTACGCGGAACAAAAAAAAAAAAAAAAAAAAAAAAAAAAAAAAAAAATAAAAAATAAAAACAACATACTTTCATCGTACGAGAATTTTAAAACGTAATTTGTATTTCAAATTAAACAGATTTTCAGTAGTTTAAAGAGGAAGAATAGCGCGGAAGTGAAAAATTGACATTTAAATAGAGGAAAAAAAGTGTACAAGACGTTAATGTTGAAGGGGTGAGAAAAATGGAGAGACGGAGGGGATGGAAGAATATAGAAGCTTAAAAGGGGAGAAGCCCGAGAGTGAATCTCGTTAAGCTCTTCACTACGATATCGAATTGCACGTACGAAAGGGTCCGACGGGAGTTGACGAGTTGAAGACTTTTGAGCTTTGAGTTGTAGAGACGAAAAAAAGAGTTAAAATTGTGAAACCTTTTTTCACTGTATATTTCATGAATATATTTTAACATTTTAGATATTTTAAGAATGGATTAAATTTTGATTTCCTAAAATTTTTTATTGAAATATCAACATTATCAAAATTATAATACCTTATTGACACAAATTATGACATGTTTTCTCAAATTCTTCATTAGGATATAATGAATTGGCAATTAAATCAGTTAAACGATTCAACTATAACGATTGACTAACGTATAAAACGTTATTTTTCCTATTACATAAAAATTATATTTTCGTATATTCAATATATATAGATAATTGTATATTAATGATATTTACTATTTATTTATCTATCATAAATTTACATAGAAGCATTAATATTAAAAATAAAGATGAAACTTTGATAATCATAAATATTTATAAAATATAATCACATGATTGTAACTCAACTACCTACAGCTATCTCATGTAATACGTAAATATTTTATCAAAATTACAATATTTTCATAAATTGCAAGCCATTTTAACACGAAAAATGATTCATTTGAGACAAATGTTCTTTTCAAATGATTTATTATCAAATATTATCTAATGTTCTATATACTAGTATTAAGTATTTGATAGTAAAGTTTAAAATATAAACGCTAGTCTTCTACTTCACCTCATTAAAAGAACTTATCGCTTAAATTGAAAAGTCTGTTTGATATTCGCACATATTGGGACATAGTTTCTTAAAAACAATTGAAATGTACAGTACATAATTTACTCATAATAACAGGTAATTTGAAGAATATTCTTTCAATTAGTTATTCGAGACTTTCAATTTTACTTTCCCTCAACTCTCTCGTTCAACTTCAAAATCGCTTGCCTCAAGTCCGACGCATTGCTCAATACTTGAGATTGATTGCATTTTCGATAGCTAAGTTTTGTCTGTGCTTAATCTTACCGACGACGATCGAACTCCGCTCGATCGATATAGATCACAAAAGCTTAGAAGGACGGCCTTTTCGAAATTTCAGCTTTGATAGTCGACTACTCATTTTCTCTCTTACTTCTCTGCAGTTTTCTAAATAAACGTGAATACATTGCTTTCCCATCTGCCGATAAATCTTTACTAAAATTATATTATTTGTCTATATAAGTTACATTGGAATATTTAAAATTTTCATTCTAATTATAATTCTAACTTTATTCTTCATTTATTATCCAAAGTATTTCCGAATTCATTTTAAATATTCTCTATCTGAGTTCTTATTAATTTTTACAGTTACAATATGTACTATACAACGATTAAAAATAAACACAAATATTTATAGTCACTGATTGTTATAAATAAAAGAACATTTATATAAAATTCATAATACAAAATGATGTGTCGTGCGATGTAATAAGAGAAAAAAATTTAATCAAGAAAATTTTACTAAATAATACGTACAATAATAGTTCAACTTAATTTCAAATATCATTTTAGAGTACATTTTCATTATTATCACGAATGTTGTTACTATTTGCAGTAATAATTTAATTTTCCTTTTATTATAATTACATTGTTATTAAATTGTTTCCTGCATGATACTATTAACCAGACATATGTAAAATATCTGGATAAATTATTCATTAGAAATTAACTTCATTACTTATTAGCTCTAAAAAAATTTTATATTTAACATTTGAAAAATAATTAATTTTTTAATAATAAATAAAATTACTATAGTATTTATCTATTTAAAAACATGTTCTTAAGTAAATTAGATCAAAGGCATTAAATTATAAATAGATGTATTTATAAGGTATTCGTCAGTCTCTTTATAGATGATAAAATTAAATTTTATAATTATTCTAATGAATTAATATTTTATTTCTTTTTCATTAATTTTGATTTTAATTTGTTTAACGAAAATTGTTATCTTATGATGAAATAAAAATTTATATCGATTTCTAATTATATATATATATATATATATATATATATGTATATACATATTTAGATTTATTTATTTTTTTTTTTTTGATATATTAATTTAATAATATATTATATGTTTATTAACAATAATTTATTATTAATTTCAAGAATTTTAATAATCTTCGGAAAATAATAACTCTCCATTGTACCAATATCAAAAGAGTTTAACCATTTATGATTAATTATTATAATAATTATCCAAGGATCCATTTAACATTTTTACCGAAGTAATTCTTGTATATTTTAATCTTAAATAATCTAAACAAAAAATTATAAATTTTCTTCTTATTGTTGGAAATGTTTGAATATGTTAATATTGTTAAACACTCGTATTAAAATGACGCCCCATGATTTGAAAAATATATTTCTATGAAGTATATTAAAAAGTAAAAAAATTATTATATTAAATCCTACTACACACAATAATAAAAACTGAGTTTTAAAAAATGTCAAATATGTGTATATACTATGTGAGAATTTCTTCTAATGCCCTGAAATTCTTTATACATTTACATATACATACATGTATATATATATATATATATATATATATATATATATATATATATATATATATATATAAGCAATATATTGTTTTTATCTTCTGTTATTTTATATTTTATTGCTTTGATTTCGCACAATCACTACTTTACAATGCTACTCTTCTGGGAACGGCAATGGCATCTTTTCCTAAATTAGTTAGAGTACCTCGTCTGACGATATTCCGGGAGTTACTACTTAAAGGAAAGTAGATTGAACACTGGCGAAAATTGCTTTTGATTCTGGGGATTGTTTGCATCTTCAGCTGATTTTTCATTCATCTTTTCTATCATTTAATGTCTACACATATTCTCTTGCAATTTTACTACTCGCAACCTTTTCCACATATAAACATACATGTACATAATAATATATGTACTACAGTGAAGCATTTCGTCTGTCATTATTTTATTTTTTATTCTTCAAAATGTATTGACTCTGTTGACGTTACTTATGTCACCTGCATTGTCCCGCTCATTTTCTCTCACTGTCTTTTCGTCTAGCCGTCTTTTCTCTACTCCACGGCCTTTTGTCCTTTAAGAAGTTTCATTTCCAACCTCTCCTTTCAAATTCCCTTCTATTTCTCCAAGGCGTTCTCTCCGTTTCTTACACCTGCTACCTTTGCCTGACTTTAGTCTCTCCAGGGCACCAAATACCCTAAAAACTCATTATGATAATTAATTACTTTAGGGCGGTAAGGAATTTATATTGCTTAATTAATTTAAATTACCAATTATGAATACATTTTAAATAACAAGTACATCTGAAAAATGGAAATAGAAAAATATATAGAATTCATAACATTCGAATTTTAATGATAAATTAAATAAAATAAGCAACAATAAAATTAATTGCTTTAAAAATATTCTTTTGCATTGGCTTTATACAGACTACAATTGATACTCGTTTAATTAATTTATATTCAACATGGTCTCTCTCTCTCTTTCTCTCTCTTTGTAACTATCTATCCATTTACATATTTCTCTTCTTACTTTCTTTCGGTAACCAATGGATTATATCTATCGATATATCATTCGTTGGATCATTAGCTTACATCGCACACGTAGATCAACACAGTCTCATATAATTTACGTTCAATTTGTCACAGAAAATAACTTAGCAAAAGCACATATGTCTTTCGATTCGGAATAATTATATATTCTATTTATATTATTTATTTTTTATTGCTCGATGCACAGATATATAAAACATGCGATTTGATGGTATTGAATTTTGATCATTTAAAAATGTTTATAACGATATTAGAATTAATTATTAATGTTGAAATTTGACTTTATATGAATTTCATTGCTTAAAATACTAGAAAATAAAACATTATTTATAAAAATTAGTTAATTCTTTTGAAGTGATTAAGGAAAAATTTTTTCATATATTTTTGATTAAAATAAAAGTCGTCTGGCGTATATTACGTGACCAAATATTTTATTTCTCTTCGAGCTTCTTACAATTATTTTAGTTTATTGAATATGAAATAATTTATATTTTTCTATCAATTATACAATTATATAATCATTACACAAATATATAGATCAATATTAAGTATCAAATAAATATTGTAAATACGCGCGCGCGCGCGCACACACACACACACAAATAAATATTCATTACTCTATTTAATTAAATTTATTATACGAGATAAAACTAAAAAGTTTTGAACATTATAATTTTATTTTCGAACTATGGTAAAAATAATGATATTAATATACATATTATGAATATTAATAATATAATGAATATTAATATAAATAATAATTGAAAAAAAAAAGAAATAATTTTATAATTTTAATAATCAATTGGACTAGTTGTTAAAAATTTCTTATCTAATTTTATATTTATTAGTTGATTAATTTGTTTTGTAATAAATATACATTTTAAACGATTATTTACATTAGTAACAACAATACATGCATTTATTTATCAGTCAATTGTATGTGTTTTTATGTATTAAATTTATTTTTGTATAGTCTGAATTATTTTTTAGAATGTATTAGTTGATTTTATAAATTTTCACAATTTGAATATTCACAATTTATGAATTCATGCATGTATAAACGAAATTCAAAATTATTATTGGAATTACGTTAAAATACATGTTAATTTAATTTTCATCATTAATATGAAACTATATATTCGGCAATCTGTCAATTTATTCAATAATTTGTTTTCATCAAAGTAATATCGAATTGGTTTGGTAGCATTTTTGAACAATTCAATGTTAAGAATATTGTAAAAGCAACTATTAAATATTAAATAATTGACAATTGTAACCACAACTGTCTACTCTACCTAATTTTGTATCAGATTTCCTGTCTATAATATTGTATAAATATGGAAATGACACGTAAATTAAAATATTGCACATTTATTAATAATAAACGTATTAAATAAATCATTGGTCACGAATATTTTTTACTTTTCATGTAATGTGTAGACGCATTACATGTAAAGTTAAAAAGCGCCTGTAACAACGATAACATCGCATTTATGAATATCGGCCCCAAAAAGATCCGAACGTGAGGAAAAAACTGAAAAATAGAGAAAATATTCAATAGCATGAGGCTGCCAGTTCTGGTAAGTGATTAGATAAATATGAATCGTTGTCAAAGGAACAAGGCGGACCGATGGAAGTTCATGTAACGCGACGTATCCATGATGGGCAATGCGAACACGCCATCGCATTCAATTCTACACACACACGGGCGCGCGCAACGAATTGATTAGCGGCGAAAATAGTGTGCACTTACATAAGTCTTCCGACATTGACTTCGTAATGCTGCAATTACAAACGAAGAAAAAATATTTCCTTCGTTTTTAAAATTTGCTTTTTCACATTCTTCTTATTCAATGAAAAATCGTAGAAAAATGCGGGTAGATTTTCATGAAAGAACAATATTATTCTACCATTCGTATTATATAAATGTATATTGAAAATCAAGATTAATTAAAAAAAAATTATATATTTGATATATACGTGAACAAACTTTTTAAGTATTCACTCGTTGCAAGAGTCAGATTGAGAAATATGTATGTATATATATACATCCATAATTATTAATAAAAATTACCTGCAAAATATACTTTAATCTTTTCTATTCTATTTAAAAACACGTTCCGAAGGTTTTATTTTTTCAGAATAAATTTATTAAGAGAGTTGCATGTTCAGGAAAAATGCTTTTGCTCTGCCTCTTTTTGATAATGGATTTATTTGACAGACTCAATTTATTCAAAATAATATATAAATCAGATTAGCATTCTTGTAAATTATTTCTATTTATGAATACATTAACGTAACAACAATCTATATAATCTACACTGTAATATAAGTAATGTTTTATGACATTATTGTTTATAAAATCTTATACATTTAAATTACTTCAATATATTAAGCATTAGCAGTACTTTTAAATTATTTTTTAATTGTTTCATTTAATTTTATTTTTATGTTCATTAATACGATAATCGATGTGAACTGAAATTTTAATTCAAACAAATTTTTACGTATAAAGAAAAATATATATATATATATATATATATATATATATATATACACATTCATTTCGGAATTACTGTATGTTAGAAGTGCACCGATTTTCAACTAAAAGAATTCGAATTTATTTTTTGATATAAATCGAAATTCTAGCACATCTAGCTGTAACCAAATTTAGTTATACGTGTGTATATATATGTATATATATATATATATATTCAGATTTTCATAGAATAAAGTCAGCTTGAGACTATTGATTTAGATGCAAATAACGTCGAAAATAAAAAAGGTTAACTGAAAACATAATGAACGACTAAAAATTAAAATTAAAAACTTAAATTATTTAATGAATTATTATAAAAAGATTTATATTATAATTTATATTTATACTGTGAAGCATTATTAATTTGGGATTTTATATTAAATTTTTATCGTTATGAAGCAAATTACCATTGTTAACATTATCTTAAACCCATTATGTCAATGCTTTCGATTATGTTTTATTGTTGATGTAAAATTGATAATTAATCGTTAAAATTATTAAAAATTGTACTTATAAGATGGACAAACAAATGAAACGTATGGACAATATTTAGCAGGTGTACTTCCCATTCACGAAATTACGCGTTAATGTTGTAATAAGTGTTAAAAATCTAATCAACTGCAAGGCTTTCGTTTTATAATAAACCGAAAATTTTGAATAGACCAATAGTTATTTAAAGTTGAAAATGTAAGTAGACAAGGGAAATAATAGGAGAAGAAAACAGTAGGGCAGTGATGAACGGCAGGGATGG
>NW_011948435.1:3938478-3945512 GCF_000503995.2 Ceratosolen solmsi marchali
GGGGGGCTGTAAAGAAGGCGTGGACTTACAAGCGTCCCTTATAGAGTTGTCGGTGCAGGTGATAAGGCAGACATCGTAATCTGATGCCGCTGACCTGGAAATAGGAATTTACAGAGAGCTCACGTATTTTATTTATTTTCACGCTGAATATCCTTGGGTAGCTTTCTTCCGGTGTACTTGCCATTCGACTCGCGGCTGCATTGCGATGTTTCTATCCCTTATTCGATCGGATTGTTTTGGATGTAATTCTGCATGGCTCTCGGTACGACGGGAAAAATTGTCTTTCCTGCTTTATTTTTCAAAATTTTTTAAATAATAGTTAAGAATTTTTCTTTAAGTTAATACAGTGGCTCTTATTACTACGAGTAATAATTGATGCATACGTGCAACTTATCTGACTTTATAGATTTTCAATTCCAGTACAAAAGAGGCTTTTCCCACAAAATCTAATAAATAGTTAACAAAAATTTTTCAATTCATCTTAAATCTTACTTTCTTATTAAATTGGCCGATCTTAATTGCCATCGAAAAATATAGAATCTTTCGCCATACCGACAGTATGTACATAATAAAATGTGTCTATTGTATTTATCATTTTTCCCATTGTGCGAAAACGATGGCAGTAGGAGCGAAAGTTCACTGGGAAATAAGATATTATTATAGTGAATGTAACAAATGTTTAAAAGTATCGCTGGTCGTTCTAAAATAATTATTTTAAAATTGTTTTTAAAAGCTTTTCTCGACTTTTGCTACGATACAATGGAGTCTAAGATGAAAACGTATCGGGTTACAAAATACAATTTCGTAACTGGTTAACGAAACATTGCGATCGAGCAACGATTCTCTTTATCGTGGAAATGGGATAACGTGAAATCCACAGCTGCAGGTACCTGGATCACACGATACGCTACTTCGGCTATTAGCAAATGCTACTGCATTTGCCATCACTATTTGCTTAAAATACTTAATTAATAATGGGTTATATAATTTTATAATTATAGTACCTTATATTAATCGAGAATATTGTATTTTCTATGATAAAAGAAAAGATTGAAACTGAAGTAGTGTAAATAAATCATATTTTCCAAATAATATTCAAGGAAAATTTGCAGAATAAATCAAACATTGGATAGTCCAGAGTTATAAATAAAATGCATAAATTTCAAAGAGTAGGGTTCGTATAGGAATAGCATTAAGTTATCTTCACTTGTGATTCACGTGAATAGGTAGTGATGTATAAATGATAATGATAAATTAATGATAATTATGCTCATTTTAATAGACGATTGCTTTCTAGTTCAGCTTTATTGGTAAGCTGGGCGCAAACAACACTCCCAACATTCAAATTACCGTACAACAATCAATTGTAAACCTAAAGAGAGATGAGAGCACTTGCATAATCAAAGAAAAAATACGATAATAATTAAGGATAAAGCGCCAGGTGATTCGTATTTACGGGGACAGCGTCGACGCGACCAGTACTGACAAAAGCCAAAAAGAAAAGCGAATTAACGGTTGGGAAGGGGACGGTAGAGGGAAAATGACCGCTGACGGCTTATCGAATAATCGAAGCAGCGGATGCAACTAGCATCGGCCGACGTCCGATGCTGTGGATTCGCGACGGTCCAGTGATTGCCGCAGCATCGCGACTGAATGTTTCGCGAAGAGGAAAAATTCATTTTCCCAAAACGAATACGCATCGGCTCTCTCCGAGATAAATTATTCAAATCTTTATCGACCAAACTGCTTTTTTTCTTCTTCTTCATCCCTTTATGCCGACCTTCTTTTCACTCCTCTCGTTGCTCTCTCTCTCTCTCTCTCTCTCTCTCTCTATCTCTCTCTCTCTATCACTATCTCGCCGCGAATTCGGAACGATTTTTATATTGTTTCGTGCATGCGGCAAGGATGTGGCTGCTCGATTTCGTGCTGCGATTAAGATGTCGGCCGAGTGGACTATTCGAGTACTAAGGAGTAAGTGCACATGTATGGGTAGATTTGGTTGGTAAAGTATCAATGACGAACACGAAAAGTTGCGACTCGTATTCCCGATGAAATAAAGTCGAGTGCCTTCGTTTTTGAGCTTAAGCTTCCGTTAATATTCATATGGCCGCCGATGTACTTATTAAAATGAAAGTTATTATCCAGGTTTATTGAAAATATTTTTACCTTCCTACTTTATATCAAAGGATTATTAGTTATTTTTTCATTTGTTGCGAATGAATAAATGAAGATAAGCATGGTACTAAAAAATTTTATTCACATTTGTTTGTGATTGACTTATACTTATACATTCCATTAGGTAGTTGCATTATTTATCAATACTTTTTTGTATTCAATTGGAGTGGAAATTCATAAAATATCACGTATTAAAATATTTCCATAAGAAATCTGCGCGAATATCGGATAATATTTTTTACTTATTGTTTGAAACGTATTAAAATTTATAATTTTTCTGATTTAGCCATATAAATCGTCAAGGAAATTTATCGAGCAATTTGAAATATTTCTCGGAGATGAAAAATATTATTAACGTAAATGAAATAAATAAGATTTTTAAAATTCGAAAATTTGAAATTATATGTTTCGCAGATTTTGAACTGAATACTTGATGTACGTATATTGGAAAATATGTCTTACATATATAACGGCGAACCCAAATATAGACATTTCACGACTCTCCGTATCCATCATGAATACGTTTAAACTTACTTATATATATATGAAAATAAATCGTTAAAAAAGAAAAAAAAAACCAAGGTCCGTGTATTATTTACAAAGGATAATAATTAAGTTACAAATTAGAAATAAACATAAATGAGAGATATATAAAACTCTCATTGAATTGAAAAAGTTGTACTGCCTACCAAAGTTCATCCGATGCCAAAGTGCGCTAGTCTTAAATAGAAAAAAAAGCACTGCTGAGTTAAGAAATGATTTGATTGTAAGTATAACCATAAGGACTTGAAAACCAAAAATTCACAATTATAATACACGAGCACATATATAGCGAAAAAACTTTATGAATTTCGAATTTTACGAAGATAAATGTCCTTTCATTATTTAAGGGAGCTTTGGAAATACGATTCTCCTCTGGACGATTCTGTCCAAGATAATGCGCAAGGACGTTTAATTCATCCTCCTTTCATTACTTCTATTTTTGACGAACTATCATCGACAACGTAATTTGCCCCCTAAGTTGCGTAAACCTTAATAAAAGACTTCCTCGTCTTATTCTAATGGCCGTAAGATGCATTATTCCAAACTGCAACGTTAAAAGTGCGGATACTCTTGCGAGCTTTCGTGTCACATTGTAAGCCACTTTCAGTGAAAAGAGGCGTTAAGGGAGTTAAAAGTCACTAGCCTTGCTTTCTACGTTACCGCCATACCAGGCAGTCCCATAGAGACGTTATGGCTTACCGTTCATTTAATTGAAAACGTACGTCAACGAAGGGAAACTCGGCTCTGCAATATTCTGAAGTCCTTTAACGATATGCAAACAAGAAAGGGACGTGGATTCGAAGTTTTACTTTTTTTTTCCCCCCCCCCCCCCTCTCCCCTCCCTTAATCTTATCCTTAATGTATGAATAAGCAGGAAAATTAAAATTCCCTCAAGTGCTCTGTGAATATTAACGAAATGTCCAAAATAAGTTTCACGGCGTAAATCGACGTTGAGGGAGTCAACGACTTCAGTTGTCGCCAAAGACCTTACATAACAATTACATATCAACTATCGCGGATGTGGAAATTTATGTCTTCGCGTCAATACAACGTAATAATTTAAAATATCGCGAAACATTCTAATGAATAGGAATATATTATTTCCACTTCAGACGTGCTACAGACATGTTCGAATAATTTTATAACGATTAAGTAATCCAATGAAAACTCTGCGTTAAGTAGTTCAATTAAAACTGAACTTTAATTAATTAAATTTAGAAAATTAACGGATTAACAGACGTCCTGCCATTATGTGCTGTCAAAAGAAAAAGAAAATTATGAACTTTGAAAATCATAAAATATATTAATTACATCCCTTATATTTTACGTTTCCATATAAAAAAAGAAAAATTTTCCTAAAGAATGCTTGAAATTGACGAAAATACATTATTCTAATTCAAGAATAATTAATGGATGATGCTCATTATTATAGAATAAAATTACTTTGTTATTATAATCTCAGCTCAAGTTGCAAAAAGCGAAAAATGTAATTAATTAATCAAATTAACTTTATTGAGAGGAAATTTTTATATTAGAGCAAAGCTTGTTTTTTTTTTTTTTTTTTTTAATATCCATATATATAAATTTCATTCGTATAATATAAATATACAAACTATTATAATACTTTTTGGTGTTTATTGTTATTATTTCGATTGTATAATATAGATAAAAATGTATTTTAAATCCTTTTTTCGAATATTTATATTATTATTGCAGAATTCGTTAGACTTAGTTATTTTTCATGAAAATTACGCGTAAGAAACTGTTGGTATTTTATGTGACATCGTACTTTCGCCATTGCAATAATTAACTGCCAAACAACTTTGATAATATAATTGATGAAAAATTCATTGAAAATATTCATCTATAAAATTAAATTCGCATTTAGTATAAAATCATATTCGAGAATAAAATTCAACGATAAATTAATAATTATATCCATCGTATATGACACTCGAATAAACTTCTATTCCCCATTAAAAATGTCTATTATCAAATAATGGAAAATTTAAACGATTTTATATCCATCGTATATCTTCTTTAGAGGAAACTACCTTAGTAAACCATTATAACTTTTGTTATTATTTTGTATACTTCAACTTGGATATCTTTCTAATGAATCTTCGAATGATATATATTTATAAATTAGTTTTATTACTTTTGCAACTGGAGGAAGATGTGGTCGGACACATCGATACTGCTTCACCGCTTCTTCATCTTCAACTTTCGTACAACAATATTCATGGTGGCTCTGGACTAAGAGCGGATGGTCAGGTGGTCGTTCACGAATGATGAGTGGGTGGGGTGAAGGGGGCAAAGAGAGAGAGAGAGAGAGAGAGAGAGAGAGAGAGAGAGAGGGTTGGGTGGTGTGGGATGGGGGGAGACCAAACATACTTGTTAAAGTTTCTGATCGTAATAAACTAGTGCCAGTACATTATTCATATGGTCATCTTCATTTCATTAACCCTGTTATTGGTAATTTATAGCATATTGTAATGTTTTACAATTTATCAACTGCCTTTCTCTCATTATTCGTGGTAATTTATTCTATATTAATTTGACAAACTCTCATTAATTTGTATTCTAAAGTCTGCCTTCGATCTCATTATTTTTAAGTCACACTCGTAATTATAATTCATATATGCCACCCCAGCTGATAAGTTTTATATTAGATGTGATTTTAGATTCGATATATTTACTCGCATTATTACGCAGTTAAAATTTTGAATTTTAATCATTAAACATGTTTAATTCCAAAGCCAAATGAATATTGCCAATTCACAAGATAGAAAAGAAGCTGTTTGTGCCGGTATTGTCTACTTGTATGTCGTTAGCTTTTTGTGATAAAAGTTTATATTGGAAAAAAAAACGAGTCAATATAGAATGGAACACATTCTTAATAATATAGTCAGTTATGCCTTGTAAAGCTAATATGAACTTAATATGAAAAGTTTATACAGTAACTTATAAATAAATAAATGAAATTTTATCATGGCCAAGAAGCTCGTGATAAAATAAATATGAAATTTATTTTATTAATGTAATAATATTGAGAATATTTGTATTCAAATGAATACTAATATTTGAAAGATAATTATTAATATTTCTTAGTCAATTAGTACTTGTTATGAATTAAACTGCGTATAAATAATCTAACTAAAATTAATGAAGTTTAAGAAAATTGTCGAAAAATTGATGTAAAGTTTTAAAAATTGAGATTTGATAATTCGAAGCTTAAAGGGGAAAAACAGAATAATCAATTAAAATGTTAACAAAATTTTAGTTTCTTTATGTATTTTGAAAAATATTTATGATTTATAATTATATTGAATTGAATGGAAATATTGAACTCCAATGTAGAAATTTTTTTGAAAAACATAATTATGTTTAAGTGTAATTAACAAAGAATTAAAAAAATTATCGATGTATATCAAAATTCTTTTTAAACCATAATGGAATTTATTGTATTAGATTTTATTTAGCGAACATTAATTTAATTATGACTCACACTATTATTTCAATAAAATAATCGTCCTCTTTATATTTAAATATAGATGATAAAATTATATAGTTTAGTAAATTATATCGTATAGTAGTCGATTATGTTTATTGTAATCTACGTCAAGATTTACGTAATGAAATAAAGTTGAATATCAAGTAATTTTAAATATAACGTATTTAGCATAAATATTTTATAGAAAAATTGTAATTTGAAGCTTGTCAAGTTTGAAAATTGTTTGCAAATTTAAAGTATATCGAGTACTGTATTGCCAAAATATTCTTCGAATAGACAAATTTAAAAAATATTTAAATGTGTATTTTATAAACCTTTTAAATGCTCGGTTAGTGATTAATTTTGAATGATGAGCTAATGATTCAAGGTATATAAATAAACTGAATTGGCTAATAGAAAAGAAAAAAAATTACAATGATGTGTAATCAACGATAGAACGAAACTCTGTGGGAAAAGTGAGAAAAGTGTTATAATCCTGCAATCAAACAGCATTTTAAGACGCAATGCGTAGAAAGAGCTTTTTATCCTTAAACTTAGGCGAATTTTCTCGAAAAAAATCTGCAGGAGCGACTCAGCTTATGACGTTGACCGATGGAGGGAAGAAAAGAACCCTCTCCCTTTTCTTTATACTACATAATTCATCGGCGTTGGTTCCGTGAAAAAGCTGAAACTCGTGTGTTACGTGATTTGTGTTGTGGATTGCTTAAAAGTTGACCCGGCCTTGAGTCCTTTGAGTAACGATTAATGAACAACTTTCCTTTCCTTACAACACACTTTTCATTGCCGTTGATAGATCCCCCCC
>NW_011948435.1:3945522-3972459 GCF_000503995.2 Ceratosolen solmsi marchali
TAGAAGCCCCCCCCCCCCCCCAACCCCTGAGCCGAAGGAAACCCGAACCAAACTCAATCCGTAATATAGTAATTTTCCTTAAATAGACAAAAATAACATTAAAATAATGATTATGTATGATTAAATGTAGAGTTATATAATTGATTCGAAATTATAAAGAATTGCTATTAGCGCGAAGTATTTTAAGGTTGTGAATATTACGGAATAAAATTCCTATTGGAGGTAAAGATATTTCAACAGCGTAAGAAATATTGAACTTGGAGAAAAAGTCTTATAAACTAGAAGAAATGTCAGAATCATCATCATGGAAATACTCTTGGGAATATTCAAACGATGTCAAGAAAACTCTTTCCGTGACGTTTTTTACCAAGTTCTACCAGCTTTTTAAATAGTTGGTAGTCGTTATAAAAACATCGGATTTAATTTAAAAATTCGTTCGATAAAATGATTAAGATGTGATAAGGATCGATGGTAAAAACTTAAGCAATAGTAATATTTTTAAAGTAATAAATATTCATTTATAGATATTTATTATTAAAAGTATAAACATTTGTTTGAAAAATTACCTTCCTATCCTCGATTTTTAAATTGTATTTGTTTATATCAAAACAAATCATTATTCTAGCATCGAAGATATCGTTTACTAGACCTCTATTTATTACATGACAATAATAGCTACAAAAAAAAAAAAAAATAAAAAAAAATATAGATATAATTCAAAATGACGAAAAAATCTTTCCAAACATATCGAACTATAATTAATTTAAGATGAAAATTAAAATCATTAAGTATTATAATATACTAATTATATTTGTCAAAATAAATAAAAAATTAATTTTTATATGCATTTATGTTATTTATTATTTGTTATATTGAAATTTCTATAGATAAATTAAACAGCCAATCACTTTATAATGTGTATTGTTAATTTCAATTCTGTAAATTGATTTTTTGAAAATTATTATAAGGAAAACTGCTCGATGCGATATCAATCATTTTTACATTAAAATTCAAGAATATATATATATATATATATATATATATATACGTAGAGTTTAAACGTTTATTTAAAAATTAAGATTCTATCATATTTATCACGTATATGAAATGGAAATATGTATTTGCCGTATCAGTCAAGTAATATCAAAATGATTAGTATTTTTATGTTAAAGTTACTCGTACAATATTCTATCAGTTATATTGCTAATGAATATACAATTTTAATAATTAAATAATTCTGAATATGCAACTTTGTATAGAAGTTTAAGTTTTTGAACAATATATATATATATATATATATATATATATATATATTTATATATATATCATGAGGATACGATTTATTTTGTAAATTTTAAAGCTACAGGACTGTAATATGAAAATTATTAGATATTCCCCGTTGCGCTTTAACCGTCAAAGTTAACACTACATTATTCAATATTTTATTTAAAAGTTGATATTTAAGTAGATATTTAAATATTTAATTATTTCTTCTTTATTAATATACAAAATTAAATTTAATATATTACAACATTTTCATTTTATCCTTACTACACATGTACGATAACAACAATTACTACGATTTTTATAATTAGTCCATTAATAAATTATAAATTTTTAAATCTATATTTTATTCTCCTACTTTTTTAATATGATTGATTCTTCAAACAGAATTTTAAAGAGCATACCAGCAATTATATCTTAAACTATCTATAATTTCATTAAATTACCATAATTGCCATAGCTTTCCCGGTATATATTGTCCATTATAAATAATTATTCACTCAATTTCACCTTGGGCTAGGTAAAATTAATAACTTTCAATATAAAGTAGAAACAGAACTGGTACAATTTTCAGTATAATATTATATATAAAATAACCATATAGCCGCTAATATACTTAAAATTGAATTTAATTGTTCGTTGGAGTGACAGGAAATTTGAATATTTCCTTACTTCTAATATTTTCAAAAATACTTATCCGAATCTATTGCACAAATATGATTATAATAAAGAAGATATTCAAACTTTCAAAAATAAAATAGCACTCGGTGAGATATATAATTGAAATCTGTGAACATACTGTAAGAAAAATAATTAATCAAAAAAGGTAAAATTGAAAATTTGATTCGAAAATTTGATAACGATTAGTCGATAATTATGTTATTTCCTTGTCGTGAATAGTTCCAAAGCTCCAGTCAAACTCATATCAAATACGTTTAATTTATCGTTCTATAATAAAATAATATACAAACTATTATAATTACAGTTAAAGAAGCAAATATTTTAGAATTAAAGAAGATCAAAAGACGAGAATACAGCTTTTTTTATTTACGTAGCCACAGATATTTGGCTGTTTTTTTTTTTTTTTAATAAATACGCTAAACAATTATATTCGTTAAGTGATAGAGTACGGATAATTATATATTTTCAATAGTTATAAGTAAAAGTTCTTCAATTTATAAAGCCAAACGTCGCTCTCGAGGCTTGAAGATTATCAAATAACTGTCACGTTAACTAAAATTGCCTTCTCGCAAAAAGCAAGTTGAGCGTACAATTAAGGAAAAAGAGCCATTTATGCTGATTGTATGGTAAATAATATAATCGATAATAATGAAAAAATTTAAAACTCTATTTAGAATTATCGATATAAAATACATTCGTATAGTTAAATATGTGTAATTTATTCGTTACTTTAAACATGCATTGGGTACATTACAGATCATTATGTTGATTATTTTTCAGCATTTATAATCATAAATATTATTATATATTTGATTATGCATCCTAAATAATAAATAATAAGAACAAGTAATACTAATTATTGTCTATTTAAATATTTTGCAAATTAACCTTTTTTCATCAAAAATAATCTGCTTACGAAAATGATAGAGACGTTAACAATTACAAGCTCGAGTTTTCAGACGTACGATTAATATTTCTAAGCTTCCAATAAAAAGTTCAACAAAAAGTAGCGTCAATGACAAGATAAATAGCTGAAAATATCAAGAATGTATAACGTTCTGTAAATGTTTTAGCTGTCGAAGGAAGAAGTAGTAGTATCTACGTAGGGCTGCCAACAAAATAGTATGGAAAATGCCAACTACACGGAAACACTTTAAGAATGGCGTCTTGAAAACTGGAATAGGGACGGTCCTGGCGATATCTTTCACGAAATGCGCGATTCGCCATTCGATCATTTGTCGTTGGCAAATAAGGGAGCCGACGTCGTTACCCGCGGGCGCGAGAGCGCGAGGGCGCGAGGGCGCGAGGGCGCGACCAACGAGTGAAAGAGCATCCGGTGCATTGGCTCGGCATCTCTCCCCCAAAGCCCAAAGTGAAGAGAAATGCTCTCGCGAAGCAAGTCGCTAAGATAAGCTTTATCATTTTATCTATCGGATAGGCGTACGTACTGTCATTGGTACGGCAATGCCGAGTCGCTCAATCCAGCGATCGACAAGCCACTTTTCCAATACGGCATTTTCCTCTTCGTGTGCGCGCGTAAGGACAGTGATCGACGCGAAAACACTAGCCCCGTTTCCATGTATTCCACTGATTTTATTATAGACTGTTTTGTCGATTATGGTGAAAGGTGAGATCAAATTTCTACAGCTAATAACCATTGCGTTTGTACGTGTATCACGATACTATATTTCAATCTGTTACTTGCAAAATTTTTATCATCATATTATTTCAATTTCATTTAACCATCTGAAAATATGATTTATCATAGTTCTATCGTATCTATATCTATATCATATCCTCGAATGAAATCAAATTGAAGTAAGAAAGTAAATTTCATGCATACCAGACATTCCTATACACATTCGTCGGCACTAATTTCTATATAAATAAAAAAATTAATAAAATTAATATTATTATTATGGATGTAAGACTTAATTTGAAAATTATCTAGCTTTATATTTCTACGACTGATAAGATTTAATTCAATGAACATCGCATGAAATGTTACGAGTTTCATGAGTATCTGCATAATTAATCGTTGTCGCTTCGAATTGTATGTAAGGGTAGGCAAGAAATTACAACAATAAACATAAAATTGTACGCCTCTCAAGTGAAATTGGAAAGTAGTAAAGTAGTAACGACACGATTGCCAGTATATTTATGATGCATTTATCAATATTGGGAATAAAGAATTCTTTAGAAGCGAAAAGTTGAAGAAAAAAAAAAGGGGGGGGGGAATAATAAATAGTGTTATTGCGCACGCGTTTTAGGGCATAAAAAATGCGTACGCGGGCCGTACGCAAATCGATGTGATTAAATTCGAAATTTATGCTCGTCATATGTAAAGCCTTTGCGCGGAGCAAGTGGCATACTTCTTTATCACGAAAAATTCGATTCACGCGCATCGTGCTTCGGAATATTTTAGTATCTTGCATCCCAGGGACGCGCTTTATCACCCGATAAGTCGTGCCACGCATTTTGCAGGCTAGCAGAAACGATACTTTCTCAAACTTGCTTTTTCTAAAATTGATTACACCCGAAGCAGCTTAGCTCCTTATTTTTTACAAGTATTTTTCTTCCATTTACTAGGGGTTTACAGGCATGAAAAGCATTATGAAAATAATAGGCAATTTCCATCGTTACATTTATGACACGTATTTTTACAAAAATCCATTATTTTATTTGCTATATCTTTTTTTGAATTTTCCCGCTTTTTTCTTCTTTTATTTTTTTTTTTTTTTTTTTTTTTCTTTTACTTTTTGAAAGAAAAAAAATCTACTTATCGATAAATAGATATGTACGTATGAATATACATCGAAAATCAATTTCAATAATCCTTATCTTATTCGTATGTTTTTTTTTGCTTTTTTTTTTTTTTTTTTTTTCCTATACTCATGCAAGTTCTTCACTAATTCTCATATAATAATACATTTCAGCAGCATATACAGTTTATAATGATATTAATTGGTGAATGATTCATCACCTAAGCCTATTATTATTAAATTTATTGTTAAACTCACTGACATTTTGTTCTATTATTATAATTACGTCATTTTAGGCTTAGGAATATAACAATTTACTATTTAACTGAAAGAATGAGGAAATAATTGAAAGTTTAGAAGACTAATTAAATATAATTACGTATGAAGGAAATGAATTTTAATTTAAGTAGAATTCAAAAATAATTTAAAAAGAAAAAAAATTGTAATCGTAAAAATTCCTATCAGACTATACTTTCAATGCAGGAGAAATTATTAAAAAATCGAAGTAAAACAAAAAGTACGTGTAATCGAATGTATCAGTTTTGTTCTTTGTACTTATTGGAAAGCGTGTCACTTCGCTTATAAAACTTCAATTTCTTTCTGTTTCAGAGTGTAACATAACTTTGAGAGATTACGAAACATGACAGCCGTGGCTTTATGCTCGTATAAGTAAAGCATCCCTCGCATTTACTTTATTTTTCAAGGTTTCAGTTTCGCATCAGCACTCCTGCATTTTATTTCTACTGATGGCAACTGTCTTACCGCTTTTTCCTCTTCTTTTTTTCTTTTATGTATCTCCCATTTTATCTCTCAGCTAAGACATTTAATTATAAATAAATATTATGGGCATGCAATAATATAATTCACTAAATATCGGATGGAAAAAATACAAATTTTTCAAAGTAAAAATGGATGGAATAATGAATAAAAGCTTTTAATGGGAAATAATAATTGGAGGGTGTAAAACTATATATTTGCTAGTATTTTCTAATGTTAATAGATAAGCTTTTTTGCAGTGCAGATAAAGGAGAAAAGAGCTTCGATGTTTTTGGTAAAATATTGAAAATATTACTATAATTTTTTGTGAATATTTTAAATTTATGATTATTTATACGTAACATTGAAAATTCTATACATTAATAGGATAATATAGCATATTTACGGCTGAGAGAGGAAATTAAAACACTATCCATCTATGAATTCTATTGTTTTTCGAAACTTTATGATAATTTTATTAATTCTTCACAGTTTTAAGGGTTACGATTTGACAATTTTACAGCCAATATTGACTTTATTTAAAATTACTCTCAAAAAGATAAAAATACACTATACAATTTATATTATATCTATATTAACTATGTATATATATATAAACTATTTTATTGTTATCATGTTTTTTTTTCTTTTCTATCATTATTTTTATACGTATGTAAAGTGATATTCCTTTAGTTATATAATATTTTTAATTTTAATTCAATATAAAATAATACCATATAAATAGAGTACGTGCGTGGATGCGTATGCACATATAATTACGTGTATATACACATATGCTTCATAGTTAGAAAATCAAAATGTAATGGAAATAAAATAGAGATTTCAATGTTCCTGATAATTCATGTTAATTATGATGAATTATTTCTTAAAAATATAGATACACCATTGTTGAAGAACGATGCATAAAAAAGAAAAAGTAAAATTTTCATTCGAATCTGGATAGTAAATAAATGCCCATTAATTCGTGTCTCTAGTTTTCCGTGAATTTTACGGAGCATTAAATTAATAAATAGAAAAGTTTTAAATTATATAAACATATTGTTTTACAAGGAAAATGATAATTTATAAAGGTGAATTTAAGAAATGAGCATGGAATAAAAAAATCTGACTAATTAATGGTATTCTTACTTTATTATAGAGATAAATTTTAATTTACATTAAAACGTTTTTTAAATGATTACCCTGAGATATTTTTTAATATAGATTTATTTTTCAAGCTACGTAAGCACTTTCATTATATATATATATATATATATATATATATATATATAGATTAAACAATGAAATAATTATTAACGAATGGCACTATATAATATAATAAGAAACTCGATTGCACCGATGCCCATATGAAATTAATTGTATTGATTTGTTTATTTAAGTGTCATATAATCCAAAATTTCGTCAGAATCTCGTTGATGAACACACATTAAATATCGTGCAAATTACCGGGAAATTGATCAACATTTATGGATTATGGATGAACTATCCACGTTTAAATTGTATTAAACCATTTTCGATACTTATTGGTTATTAAATTCTTTTACTTAGCCACATGTACAAAATTACAACTTTTTTTTACAGTATTTTACAAATACATATATTTTATTAAATCACACAAGTTTTTTTGTTTCCCATTAATAATTTTCACCTAAAACATTGCGTTGATAATATTCACCAATAATACGTTGTAGAGACGTATAGATAGAAATTTTCGACTTTTCTAAAGAAAAAAAATCTTGAAAATACGTAATAAAAAAGACAAACTTAACTTGTCCAAATTATTCTGTCCAAATTATAAATATTAAATATTATACAGAATCGTAGAACAACAATAGTAATAAATTTTCTTTATTATAACCGAAGAATGTTACCAACATTGCATAATATATAATATACAGTTAAGTTTCGATTTATATTTGATTTAATACTATCGAACAATTGAAGATTTTGAACAATAATAGAAAAATAATACAAAATTAAAAAATTAAAAAAAAAAAAAAAAAAAAAAACAGTTATAACTTTTATTTATATTGATACGGGTGTAATAATATTATTGTTAAAGTGACTACTAATGTACCCGGCGGATTTTCTTTAAAATTATAATACAATGAATATTCATATTTCATATTATATTAGTGATGTTTTTGTAAATTTCACTCAACAAAATCAAATATCATAATTCAAATTTTTATCACTTTTTTTTTTTAATTTTAAAACGAATATTGCTATATTTGTTAGCAAGATTGTTTCGTAAAGTCTTATACAAATATCTATAAATGGAAAAAAAAATTGCAAGCCCATGGAACCATAATTATAAAATATTTACTTAAAAATTCGTAGCTGAAAAACAAGATTAATCATTACAGTTTGTGATAAATTTGAAACAAAGTAAATGTCTGATATTGAACTATTGAATATAAGATTTTGAAATATTCTTTAGAATATAATATAATTTCCAAGTCCAATTTTGACTAAAATTAAAATTCAATAATTGTTTAATTTATATTAATGTATTACTCGTTTTATTTTTATAAGATTTATAAATATTGTACAAATACAATTAAATTTACATTAGCATACTTTATGTTTTTTTTTTTAACTACATATCATTGAATAGGAATATCTATCTATCTCAAAACAAATATATAACGCGATATAAAAACATGAAATATCATAGATAATTAATTTAATATAAATGTCTTTCTAAAGACTATTTTATATGTAAATTCGATGTAACTTTCATCGCACTTTCTTATTATATTTTCGCAATATGTATATTCATAAGTAAAATAGAAATATATATATTTAAGAGTAAATGCAGGTATAATCGAATAAAGATGTTGCAGTATTTATGAATTTATAAATAATTTTCTTCAGTACACAAGTATACGTCAAACTTATGATTGCGCGTTTCAAAAGTAATGCTAAAGAAAATCCAATGAAACGGTACCGAGTCTCTAACGGTAAAGTCTATTTCTCTTTTTCTAACCAAATACCTCATATATAAGAGTGCATGCTCTTCTTTTTTAGTCGATTCATTGACATATAAGCGAGTTCTTCAATATATATATATATATATATATATATATATCTTTATGTTGAAATTGTTTACTATTTCTCATTTTTTTTTATTTTGATATCTATCTCTCTTCTTTTCACTTTCAGTCTCTCTATCTCCGTACCTATTTCGTTTTACCTCTAGGGAATGATTATTATCGTGCATCTGGTCTTCTTTATATACGTGAAATCAACCCTGTAAATATGCCAGTATAAAATTCTTTGTGCGATGAATATATATTTGTTTTTGAGTGCATCTGACTATGTGTACATTTATACAAAAGAAACTTAAGTAAACTATCAGAATTTATTCCATTATAATTACTTTTTAATGAATATTTACTAAATAAAAATAAGGCAATTTACTTGTATAGAATATTTGTCTCTATGAATTATATAGCATATTATATATTTTTTATAGACTTATATCCTATATGTCTCTCTCTCTCTCTCTCTCTCTCTCTCTCCCTCTCTCTCTCTCTCTTGTATATATATATATATATATATATATATATATATATCGTACGTACAGAGAATACGTATTATATATTAAATGAATCTCATTACATAAAATTCAGTTTATATACAATGCATGAGGAATGTTTAAAAATGCGCCTAAATTTCTACTTTTTCTTTTTAATACAAACACATAAATTTGATACATTTTATTAGAAAAAGAAAAGAAATAACGATTATTAATAAAACGCTAACGTAAACAATAGTATAAAAGGTCTTTTCAAGATATTAAAATATTTATGTAGCTTATTGTTCTCAATAAAGTAAATGCTTTGGGCAAAGTACTAATGTGAAATAGCACATGGAATATGTTAGAGAATAGCTTGACTCAAATGTATAGTGAATGCGGGATGAAAGACGAAAGCGTGCAAAATCAGTAGGAAATATATTCGCGTTCTAGAACGTGGAAGAAGGCGAAACTTTTGCGCTTTCATCTCTCTTCTATGCTCTGATTGGTTAGTTCCTCTAACTTCGCCCACAAAAATTGAGATCCAACAGACAAGATGGCTAAAATATTCCTGGACATCCGTTGAGTCTAGTATTTTGACTGAAAACTTTCCTATTCTTTGCACATTAACCGGTTCATTATACTTGCTTACTTACCATTTCCATTCCACATTACAAATTATCTTATCATTTAATAGCTTATTATTAACATAAATATTTTCTCGTTATTTTAAATGATAAAAAAATTATGATAATGAGAATTATTTTATTTTTTAGTTATGCAAAGGTTTATTGATTTGTTATTTCTTATTCGACGCTATCAGGATTTTAATACGTACTTAGGTAGTAAAGTGACTAAATTTTATCATTATTCAAGACACAATTAGATGTAAAATATTTTGCATCAAAATGCAATAAAATTGCAATTGTCCAAATAAAAATATATATTTTAATTTCATCTAATATTCGTGTCTTTTATAAATTATAAATTATTTCAAATGAATAATTATATAGGATTTAAAAGCATGATAATAATTAAATTAAATATTATGTTTTTGCATCTTATCATAATCATAGGAAAGCCAAATTTCTATAAACAATAAAATCTATTATCGTTCATAATATTATCATTACTAAAATTGTACAAACTTTCTATCTCGATGTTTATATGAAAATCTATTCTTTTTTTTTAATTTTTCATAATATATATGCGTGCGTGCGCGCGCGCGCGTGTGTAACACACGTTAAATGTATCACGTGATACGTAGTAAATGTATTAGTTTTAAAATTATTAGTTTGTATTGATTATAAAAGGTTCCTTTAAATCTTCGAAATATCGGAAAATATGAGAAATATCTATATTAGAATATAGAACGAAATGAGTAAAAATCGTTATTCCATTTGTTTGTCATAACATTACATACATACACATTAAATATTTCTTATTATCTTATTTATGAAAAATTTTCTATACATGTAGAAAAATGAAATAATATGTAATGTTTGAATAAATAATTTATGATTTGTATATTACATCAAACAAATTAATAATAATGATTGCATGAGTGGAGACATACTGTATAACTAATTTAAAACTCTTAGAAAATTAACAATTTTTGTTTTCATAATACAATTAATAATAATAGTATTAGGCTATTTAATCGATAAATAATCACTGACAATATTATAGGAAATACATTCGAGTTATTTATTATATAACTATCGTTAATTTTATAAATAATTTTATTCATAAGTACTTCATAGAGGTGTACTTTTTCGATAAACGAAAAAAGAACCACCTATCGATATAATTTTGAAAATTCAATTGCATCGTCATTGTAATGATGATAAAAAAATAATAAAAGTGGCAGAATATTTAGATATCTTGCACGCAGCCATTGCTATAAAGCAAAACAAATTTCCGCTGTATATACTTAGTCTACCTATCTCGTAGAAGGGCCGTGTATAATAACGTACGCACAGATAGTCGTAAGGTCGAATATAAATAACACTTAAGAGTGAAAAAGGTTACATCGCTGTGAATGGAGGGAACGATGGTAGAATGTCCCAAAGCGAGCAAAACTTATGGGCACAACAACGATGGGCGCATTTCTCTCCTACCTTATCGTAAAGCGCTGAGCTTGTATTAGTACTGTTATTCCCAACAAAAAGTTGAAGCATCGCGGAAAATATGGAAGTAATGTGAAATTTTCAGCACAAATGCATTTGTAAATTAAAAAAATTGGTGGTTTTTTGGCAAATTTGATAACTTTATAGATGTGATAAAAATATTTTGTCACGCAATATCGAAATGGAATACAATTATAAGGATCAAATGAATTTTTAACTCGTAAAGGGAGGTATGTAAAATGTGATTATTGCGATTTTATCTAAAACTAACAGTTTTCTCATACATCTTATTTAAACACGTAATATATATACATGTATATATATATATATATATATATATATATATAAAGTGTCGTGCCCAATCTTCCTGGGCAGCTAATTGCTTTCATGAAACTACCTTATAATTTTACATAAAAACTATTACGGAGAAAGAAAAACATAATTTTCAGAGATATATTTACGCAATAATATTTCCTTAAAAGATGTGCCTATTAATTCTCCGCTCATATTCTCAAAATTATAACAAATTTTTTTCAGTAAATATCTTTTTCCCTATATATTATAGTTTTTCAAAAGCACCATTAAACGAATATTTAAGATAGTACTTGAATTAGTAGTGCTTCTGTAAAAATAATAATAATGAACTTAACAAGCATTTGGCTCTTGAGTTCGAAATAATAATTACATAGTAAAATATTAGAAATTTTAAAGTCATATTAATGAAAGATTACAACGGGAATAGAGAAAGTGATGGGAAGGATGGGTGGGGGTGGGGAGGAGAGGAGGAGGAGAGAAACGAGAGAGAAAATTCTTTTAATATTAAAGTGATATTATGCAATGTTATTCTAATTTTGTCACGCATCTTTGCAAGAAACTTAATTAATAATACGTTTTTAATGATACATTTCAAACATTCTATTACAGTGTATCTATAAAGAAAATAGAAATTTATGTAACCAGACATATAGTGCTGTGTCTTTAAAACAAACATTCACTAACACACTTTTACACAACCATTAGCAAAGTAAAAATATTAACTGCCTCTTTTTACAATATTTCACTACAATATGTTCCATTTCCTCTCTTCAATCTATTCCTCTATCAGATCATCCTGATCTCGTGAAGCCTAAAGTGACTCGGTTATCCACGAGCTTGGGAAAATACGCTCGTTTTACGACTATCCGAAGTATACGTATCTAACCGGGAAACGAGAGCCAAGGATTCTTGTAGTGGTGGTGAAAGGCTGTTCGAGACTCGCAAAATGTACATGCATGCGCAGAAAATCGCTAGTGGCTTGACGATGATGATGCGTCGCATTGGCCCTTCCTTATCTTGTCTAACAAATTTCGAGGATGTAACGGTTGCATTCGCTAGTCCCATAATAAATAGCAAATAGCATTCTCGTGCTATTATAAAGTTGCAGAGACGGACTGTGAAAATATCTGAGCAAGCAGGGCAGGTATGAGATATGACAATAAATATTGTAATAATAAATATTGAACTCTAAGGACAATTACAGAAACTTGAAGCTGCGTAGATCTTACGATTCTTTAATTAATTTTTTCATGCTAAATATAAATGACGAAAAATCCTTCTCCATCAAATACGTTCATAATAAAAAAGATAGTACAAACATATATATATATATATATATATATAATTGTAAAATTATAATATAAATAATTGCTTACATATATACTTTATTATAGATCATGAAATTTGTAAAATTTCCAAATCCAAACATAGAATGATCTGAAATATGCTCTTACTCATTTTTATTAAATGAAATCCTAAATGTAAAATTTATTTATGTCAAATTTTCTTCCTAAACTTGATAAATTACTCCTTAATTTCAGAATAATACAAATTTCTTCTTTTTAATGATAACCGAAAATTTTCTGAAATTTCACTATAATAAGATGAATAAAAATGTTCTTAATAGCACAATGCTCGTCTTTTAATCAAATCAATATTATAATCATAAAGCATAAATTGAAAAATATTATTGACCCTTGCTTAGTCTGATATTTATGGATAACAAACAAGTGAGTAAAACAAATGCGAGGAAATTAATGGATCTATGTCTACTTGACCATTAAATCCTAACTTTATGGTATATTGTGTTAGTAACAATAATGGTCATCACCATTACGTAGATAATTTGGATATTAAATTTTATGGAATTTTCTCTATTTACACTAATTTTAAGCCAATTCAAACGATATGAAAGAAAATTGATTTATATCTGATGAATAGAAAATCTTGCGAATAATTTCTAGGCTAAAGTACATACATCAGTTTTATATAAACTATTAAAAAGATTTATGACCAACTATAAAATTGTTATTATCGAGCATAGAAATCAAGTAAGATGTCAAAATCTTGAATACGAATAATTTATAGCTATTGATAAAAGTGAATTATACACTTTTGTGTGTAATCCAGAAAATTAATATAAGAGATAAATGTAAATATAAATTCATACAAATTCCATTCTAATGTTGAACAACGAATAATAAGATAATTTATTCTACATTTTTTATATAAATATATGTTTTTTTTTTTTTTTTTTTTTTTTTTTTTTTTTTTTTTTTAGTTTTTTTTTAGGAACATTGGACATATCTGTCATTTTGTTGAAAATATTTGTGATAATTAATAATTAAATTTCCATTATTTAATATTTACGGACGTGTAGAAAAATAATAAATTTAAATTTATTATTTATCGACATATGCAAAGTATTTTTCTCTAAATATGAGCACCGGCAAGAAGATAATCAGCAAATTCGATGATAAAAGTATGCGAAAGTATTTTTTAACTTGCTGCATTAAGTATCCAGACCACATTTATTTAAATGACTTTTTATCGTTTTAAAAGAAGGAGAAACTTCTTTTTCTCTTGAATTTTAACTCTCTAGTTGAGTGTCTCAAAAGTAAAAAGAACTTTTTTTACTTAAATTTGAATATTTCCTAGAATTTATTTACTCACACTTCTTAAACAAATTATTACGATAATATGCTAAACAGCTTATATGTTTTTGATATATGTTAGCTTATATGTTTTTATATGTTTCTGCCATAAGTGAGTCGACAATACTGTTCTATAAAATTAATTTTTATAGGGATGAGCATAATGTGACATCGATTGATTTGACATTTAATGAGAAACGCGTGTCAAATATCTAATCTTGAGTACGTCACTCGTTTAAACTATTATTCGCGCGGGCGAATTACAAGCACGAGAGCGCATGGTGAATGAAAAATTGAAACTTAGAGAAAGTTTTCTTCGCGATTATGGTACAAAGAGGGAAATAGAAATAGCAACCGCTGTTTCCCCGTTCATTTAATGTTAATTTATCAGAAGCTGCGGCGCACTTCTCTGATTACCATTGCAAATGCTGCAGGCGACTGACCATTGGATTGACATCGTCTTCCGATTTGGCCCATTAACATGACAATGATCAAACATCGCGGAAAGTCATGGTCCATAGAAGAATGGAGGAAAAAGGCGGAGGAGGAATTGAATCGAGTGTAAGCGATTATACGATTGAAAACTACGCTCGAGTGCATTTTCTTTCACTTTCAGCGTGTCGTCGAATCGATAAACGAGTAATTCCTCAATACTGTGAAATGGAGAACCATCGAATCGTTTTCTTATATGTGTTGAAAAAGCAAAAAGTCATCGTGTACAATTATATTGATAAAAATAATGTTTTCTACGATTGGAATAGTATAGTATTAGTAGTCATTTTTATTTATATGATTAATTTAATCGGATAATTGTTAGATAATGTTAATGGTAATGGCTAAATTAAAAAATAAAATTCAATACTTTGTTCAAAATCTATATCTATGATTATTGAATTTGTTTAAATATTCATTTTTGATAACTTCCATATAAAAATATAAAAGTTATAGACCTTTCTAATCTTATTTATATAAAAAATTTAAAACAACTGCTAATTGAACAATATGAATAATATAGGCTCATTGCTTTATTAATAAAATTTATTTATTTATTGCCTGTAATCTACCATTTTTAAACAATAAATATATATATATATATATATATATATATATAGTATTGATGCAAAAATATAAAAACTAAAATATCATGGAAAGTTTTAGTAATCAGTCATAGTCTACTGTAAAATGTAATCGATATTTCAACATCACGAAAGGAATACTAATATTGTAGATTACATATTTTTTTTTCTTATATTGTAAACAACGTAATTGGAGCTTACATTAATTGATAAAAAATCTATAAAAAAAAAAAGAAAAAAAGAAAATACATTATTATTATACTTTTGTTATACTATTAAAAAAAAAAATATATATATATATATATATATATTACTGGAGATGGGTAGAATATTTAAAGGCTTTTACTTGACTTTCGATTCTAATTCCAGTCGTCTATGTTTATCTATTATAATTTAATTAATACAATGTATGAATTTACATGTATTTCAACGAGAAAGAATATTTTCTTTTCACAATATATAACTATTTCATAAAGATATGCCTAGTTATGATCGTAACGAATCAATAATTATTATCAAACGTCAATATTTACAATCAACGCATCGATCAACATAAAAGTTTGATAATTCAAGGACAGTAATTACGCGAGGCACTAATATATCAGTAGTAGCGGGCACTTGTAAAAGCAAGAAAATCCATATTTGTTTTCTATATAAAAGATTAGAAAAAAAAAAAAAAAACGAAAAAAAGATGTCGTCGAGTCGTACTCGAGAGCACAGATCACTTACACAGAAATTAGTGACCAAAGTGGTTGAGGCTCCTTCGTAATTATCGGCAACCGTTGAGGAATAAGGAAAGATACTTTGGCTGACTGACTCGTTATTCCGGGCTGGCAGATCTATTAGAGCACCAACAGCTAAGATTAACAAGCGACTCTCGAACGCATCAAAAGACTCGCGCAAGACGTCGCAAATCCGTGGCGCTTATCTCGCGAACTCGACCCAGTGCACACGCGAGATCCCCAGCTGCTGGAAAAATCGCGCGGATGAAAGGCATCCTCGTCGACGTCATTGGCCCATGAGGCGGGACGGTGTCGGTGAGGCGGAGGAGGAGAGGCACACGGGAGACCGCGGCGGCACCCTTATCTCGCCGGATGCGGGAAAAGGAGCCGTCTTCCCTTTGTCGCGACGACGATATCGGCCCCGAGTCCTGGGCACCCCCATCCCCCACATCTTGCCACCGAGTCTTTCCCGCGCGCTTTTCCATCTCTCAGTCGGATTTTTTACATCCACTCCCACGCGCCCTCCACCATCTCGCCCCGTGACGCGCACTTATCTCTTTCATTTCCGTACTTCTCTACCGCTTAAATATTTTTCCAATATTAATCTACAAAATCCAAAGAGTTGACTTATTGTCCATTATTTAATCTAATCTTGGATTTTGCATTTCTTTCTCCCCTTTACCCTCTTCGATTCTCCAAATTTTATACTCCCATTACGATATATATTTACTTTTCAATTTAATTGTGCAATTTAATTGTACTGCAAGGCTCAAATCATTGCATCGATAACATTATATGTTGTAGCCGCGTAATTGGTGTGAGTTCGTCAATGTATAGGTGACAGAAGCGGTGCAAAAGAGAGCGGTGAAAAAGGATGAAGTTCATTGGCGAGCAGCTGAATTATTGTTAAGTGATTTTTCTTATCATAACTAGAAGCATTTTCAATGCGGGTAGACTAAACTTTATAATCGTCAATGGGAAATAGAGTGAAGTCGATAAAATGCTAAATGTATATTGATAAAACTGCGATCATCAATAGGCTAAATAATAGCTTAATGACAACATATGTGATAAAGAATATAAGAATAAAGAAGTTTTTTTATTAGTACTTCAATAATAAGTCCTTTCTATATACTTCGCTTCTAACTTCTTAGCTCAACGATGTTTCTTAACTTTTGGTCGGACTTTCTTTTGCCAAGCTTACAGGCAATCACTATCTAACTTTTACATCACCGATCAAAATTGTCTTCCGTAACTTATCTCATGGAAAGTTTTTAATTTCTTAAAAAAAAAAAAAAAAAAAAAAAGTGCTTATAAACATATGATTTTACAAAGATTTCATAAATTTCTTAATACACAGAGATAAATAACGTTAAATTAAAGATATTTCCATTACCCGAATAATATAATAAGCATTTATTAAATGAAACATTTTTTATTTTATGCAGTTTAATAATACTATTGTAGGATAAATATCATGAATATTAGAAACTTTTACCAACTATAAAAATATCTTCGTTATTGATATCATAAAATCTTATATGTATATAATTATTGTGTTTTTAAATCTATTATTCGATCGTGGCTGTATATAATGTATTTTTAAATGTATTAAATTATAAATATATAATTATTTCTAAATGTATTTTTTTTTTTTTTTTTTAACTTTTCGTTCAAGTATTGAAACCACTAAGTTACACAATTCTACAATGCACAAAGTTTTATATATATATATATATATATATGTATGTATGCATCAATAGCTAAAACTCCGATAAAAATATAAAATAAAAAGTATATTAATAGGACGAAAGAAAAAAATCAAACGCTCAATTTCCCATATCAGTCGATGTTCGCTCGACTTTCTTTTTAAGAACGTCATTGTGTTCATGTCTCTACATACGACATTCTTTTTGCTCAATTCTCTCCTCCACCTTCTTTTACACACGAGTGTGCATACACGCACACAATGTGCTGGCATTTTTCATCCCTATAACCCTCTGCAGCCTGCGGGTCCTTCTTATCCTTTGCTCCCTCTCTCTCTCTCTCTCTCTCTCTCTCTCTCTCTCTCTCTATCTATCTATCTATCTAGCTCTCGTTCGCTCTTTCGTCCCGTCTCTTTCAGGCGCGATAGCTTAAAACCACAGGCACCGCGATAATGGCGAACGATAGGTGCGAAAGTACCCATAACTACGTGTGTGTCCCAGGCGTGAAATCATCGTAAAAACGCAGAGCTGATTTTCTCGCTTGGTTATTTTTACTCGTCCTCTTTCTTCCGGGCCATGCGACATTTAAAATACGTTACGAAGAAGAGAAATTAAGCTCTCGCCACCAATGGAACACCATGACTTTCTTGCTATTTCTACGATTATTTCAAACGAGATATAAAAATGTGTGCCAGTGTATTATTATTCAGCCAATAGTCAACGTTATTTTTCCATGAATTGGATGTTTGCATAAGAAGATCGGGAGAAAGTAAAATGCTCATGCTCATATCTAAGAATGCTTTCGCCTAGATTTTCCACTTCGAGACGAAGAATTTTCAATGGATCCAAAAGTCATTAGCAATTTCAACAATTGTCTCGGTGTCGCATATCGATATATAATTGAAGTAATATATTATTAATAATTCTTAGATGTATTATTCATATTATTCTCAGTACATCGAGAATTATGCAAGTACATTCATTACCTTACGAATATAAAAGTGAATTTTTTGATGGATATGGACTTAAGTTATAATTTCAATTATACAGGTGTACATATGAAAATTTAAACTTTAACAAATAGTTGTTCTTCTCTCTCTATCATCGTCAAGAAAAATATTTAAGTAATTATAATAATAATAATAATAATAATAATAATAATAATAATAATAACGATCATGATATGCTGCATAATTATTTATGAAAATATTAGTACCTACACATGTAGGTGTATGAAAAATAATTCATTCTCTGCTTTTCAAAAGAGTTTGAAATCTCAAAGCTCATTAGGAAAGACTTTTTTTAATCTTTAAAAAAAAAAAGATTTAACTCAGAAATTAGTTCGCAGTATGATTCGAATAATGATTAAAAATTATTTTATTGTAATCAATATGATAATAAACTCAAGAAATATCTATACTTTAATTAAATAACGACTAAATCTTGTTTCATATGGCAAAATAATTTTAATATTAACGTAGTAATAAAAAAAAAAATTTACTTATATTTCTTTATATTAAAATTGTTAAATAAATAAATAAATAAATAAATAAATAAATATATATATATATATATATATATATGTATATTAAATTGTCTTATTAATCACAGATTCAATGCAATCATTTTATACATTAATAATTATAAACAAATTTATGAGAATATAAATAAAATTTGCTCAATATAGTAATGATATAAAAATCGTGAATTGTATGTTATGCCGTTTAAGATTTACTCGGAAATAAGTCGAGAAGAGGCTTAACTTTCAAAATCGCTATTCACTGTCATTTATGAAAAAATCAAGTTATCAATAAGCTTCGGAGCTCTTTCCTTCTGTCGCCCTTTATCTCCGTGGAAATCTCCGTGGAAATCTCCGAAGAAGGTAAGCTCCTCCAGTCAGATTTCGCAGAGGCAGCAAGAAGAGAGGAAAAAAACATTTTATACGAGATGTACATGTATAAAGAGGAGAAGGGGATAGTACTCGCGTGACTTGTTACGAAAGTTGTACGCGGGAGTTTTAACAGAAACACCACCGACTTGACCTTTCGGAACTAAAAAAATAGCTTGTTTCTTTATTTTGTCATTTTGAGCTTACTTTATCTTTTCCCACCACTGGCTCACTCAAACTTATTGTCATCGCTCTTTCTCCCCCCCCCCTCCCCTCCACCACCCGCAAACCCGCCTTCGCCTACCAACCCTCGCCAACTATCTATTTTATTTAACCCTCTCTCACTCTATTCATTCTCTCGCTTTCTCATATTTTTATTACTTTATCTTGGTGCGCCATAAGAATATGAAGGTTAATAAAAAATACTTAAAATTCACGAGTCATCGTCATCTTTTCTGCTGTTCGATAGGTACTAAAAGGAGCCGTCAAATGTAGCGTAGATGGCGCTACGTGTCATCAAGTTTTTACTGCTATGTGTTTTCTTTGACTCAAAAACTGAAAACAAATTGGAACAGACGAATAGCACACACGAATAGCACTATACATCTCGGTTTGAAAAGATAATTTTGTTAAAAAGCCTTCTAGAAAGTGATTATTTTTTTTTTTTAGGATTCGAGTTTCATAATGAAGTCTTCGTATACATCGTTTTGAAAAAAAGCTAGTAAACTACGTTCTTATGGTTTGGAACTTAAAATATATACTCTATATCTATAGAATTTAGTACGTTCTTACATATTGTTTTTTGTAACTTCTACAAAAGTATGTTTAATTCATTGTATATCCTTGAAAATGTTTAATTATAAGCAAATTTCTTTAATTTTGGCTTGAAATTAAATGGTTAATAAAAAAGAAATAATATTGTTTATTTTCCTTACCTTAATAGTAACCAAAAAATTTTAGGATGATTTTTCAGAGCTAATTTATTTCTTATTATAAATTAAATTCAAAATACAATTTCTGTACATTAACATAAACATATAAGATTGTTAATTGCCGCCATTATTACTTGTTTAATTACGGAAACATTTTCAAATACTATTATTCAGTACTATAATAAACGTTATTTAGTTTTAGCTTTTATTCGCGGTAAAATGGCTAATTCATTTGATTTGCATTAAAATTTTATAATTTTCTTCATCAATTTTTTAATTTTTAAAATTTTATGCTTGCAAATTTAAAGTAATAAATAGATTTGCGATATTAATAAAATTATAAATATACTGCAAATGAAACTTAAGTTTTTAAGTTGAATTTTAAATCATGGCAGTTTAAAATTGGTTTTCAAATTTTATTAAATCACATATAAATAATAAAATTTCCAAAGTACTAAAAATTTCTATAAATTTTATATTTCATAATAATATTGTTGCAAAAGAATATGAAATTTTATTATTAGTTTCAATATATTAGAAACACACACACACACATTATAATTAAGTAAGTACAATTATTTCTCCATGAAATTGTGTTTGAAATGTACACACAGAAATTCCAAAGGAATAATGTTATTAATTTGTCTGGAGATAATTATAATATAACGAAGGAAATAGATATAATTTAAAAATACAAGAAGTATTAAATTCTCTAATTAAATGAAATAAATAATTTGTAATTATTAGCGAGCATAATTGCGTCTCTCGAATGTTGGAATATTTATACGGCAATATATTAAACGCCTACATTATTTAATACCGATGATATTTATTACTCTAGAAAATTTAATTAAAATCATTAAACCGAAAATCCTTTTTCAATTCCATTCCAATGTTTATTCAATCTAAAGAACACTTTACAGTTCACTATACTACATTTGTATGAATACTTCATTATTTAATATAATACAACATAATACAACATAATACTTGTATACTTAAAAATACTTGAAAAATAAAATGATTATAAGAGTAAATAAATAGCAAAAGTCAAAGAGTTTCTGGTGCGTTTGAGCACACGCTTATGCCCACTCGAGATTCCTGCAGACCTGCAACAGAGAACATTTGAGAGCGAATTGGAAGATACTCGTGCGCAATACTAAAAATGGATAAAAAATATATTTATAAAATTAAAAACGTTCTCATTACATTTATATGCATTCCAATTATATTATTATAGCTTTCAAATTACTTTTGATTCTGTTTTATTTATCTTGTATTATTTGATAGGATTTTTTTTTTATAATAAATTCAGGGAAAAATCAGGTGATAAAGAGAACTGGCTTTCTCAAACTTAAACACTGTACTTCCACATTCAATATATCCTCATGAATATATTCGTAATAATAGAATTGGACTTTTACTATAAATTACAAACAACAATTGTTTTAATTAGAGGCACTTTGAATGTAATAACATTAATTTACAATTCCTTTTATTCATTCAATATGGACAAATATTACCTTAAATTTTTTCTATAAATGCAATTAAATTTTTTTAAGATTCTATTAAAACAACTATTCTTCAAAAAATAAAATTGAAATTTTAGACCTTTAATGCGTATTTAAAGTGTTATTTAAATTTTTAAATTAATTATTTGATTCACAAACATTAATGTATACTGTTTTAATTGACAGAAAAAGAAATTTTCTTACGTATCAAAATAGTTGAAAAAGATACCTTATATGTACATGTATTGCTTAAATTGCTTAAATTGTATAAACAGAGAATTCGTTTTCTCATTCAGCTCAGGATAATTCGACTAGTAACTCCATTTGGGAAAAGAAAAGGCAAGTTGATGCGATCTCTTGTCTTTTTTTCTTTATGACGATTTATCCTCTAACGTAATAGGAATAGTAGCTTTGTAATAGTTCCACTTACCCTACATACCATTTGGTGCTTTTAACCGCTATTTCGATTTTTCAGATATAATATTTAAATATTGCCAATTTATTCTTTACAATACATTTGCTTAAAATCAATAAAATCGATATATTCATATTTAATTATCTATTGATAGGTTAATTTTGTTACAATAGCCTTAGATACAGAAATATAAAATATTTTAAGATAATTCACATGTAATTAGCTTTCGATAGTACTTTGTTTAATCATTACAGCTTTATATATTTATGATAAAACTGTAATAAATATGCTAGTCAATTGATATGAAAATTTTCTAATAGTGAGTCTTAGTATAACATTCACAGTCAATATTACTCGAAATTTACTTTAAAAGTATTTTCGATAAGCATGCCTGATTACATGTTAAGTATATAAATTTTTATTAGAAATAATATTTAATATGAGATCCTTAGAACATAATTTAATCTCCGTGACATTAATAATTCAACTGTCAAATTCACAATACTATAGGATCGATAAATTTATATGTAACAAAATTTTTTAATATTTATTCGTTAAAACAATCTTCAATAATATTAAGAAATTTAATACAAACGCCACTCGTTTAATAATAATTCACATAATTTCATTCTCATACAAAATTATGTCGCTTAACTCGTAATAAAGTACGAACCGGATGATCTTAAATTATTTTCATTTTAATATTGAGATTTTATTCTCAAGCTTATTTATTTTTATTTATTGATGACATAAGTATTATCCTCATATAAGTATATAAATAAAGTCGCATTACAAATGAACATTAATACGATTTTTTATCATCTGGTCATCTAAAATTAAATTCTCTTATTGAAGATACCATGAGGAGTGTGTTAGAGTGCCTGGCTTTAATAAAAGTTTGGCATTACAATTTTCGAATGTCAGAGCTCTTTTATACAGTACTTCCGTATGAACTGAGCATTGGAAATTTCAACTCTCGGCGATATAATATGAGTGTAAACGATAAAATAAATTTATTCATGAAAATCATGTTCTAGATAAGAAAAATACTTATTATCGTTGATCGCTTCTTAGGGAAGACTACTAAATATTCTTAAGACGGGAATAAGAAATAAAATAAAATGTAATTTATTATGAAAGGAAAGCGATAATGATTAGATTGGCCTTGAAATAAAAGATTGGATATTTTTAATATTACATCTAATATTTTAATTACAGTAAATTAGACATACGATTGCGGCATTCATTCCTAATCCACATAAGTACTCGATTAGGAAAATTTTACATTATTGTCATACTCACATACTAGCTGTTTCATTTCCATTTACCGACTATAAATGAAGCATAACAACAGAATTGCATTCGTTTACGCGACATGAATCTTCTTAACGTTAAAATAGGGCCAATTTATAATTCAACCAAACCAACAAGTCAAAGAGTGAAATATTGAAATTTATTCGTACCTGAAAAGTAAGCGAATCGAGAATTAACTTATCCGTGACTGTTCAAGAATCCCTCCCTCCCTAACCCGCCCCCTCCCCACCACCAATCCCCATTCCCACTGGGCAAAATAAGAGTCCTGTATCACAAGAAGATATAATCGCGTCCATGGATAAAAACACGCTCGCGCATTTTCCGTTTAAGTTTTTCTCCTTCGGAACTAAGCTGCTCCCATTTTCTAGACGTTTTTCTTGCCTCCCCACCCTACCACCCTCGCCAACGCCACGGTCCCCGCGCACAGGCAACAGCAGCGCCGAGCTTTCCTAATCGAAATTCATTTCCAGGTTATATACGAAAGTGCATTATTCACTGATCGTATTACAGCTGTTCTAAGGTTTCGAGTGTTTCTCTATCTGCACTGCGGCCCCGTTAAGCGCATTCTATACTCCGCATCTCTGTTTTCGTGCGCGCTATAACTGCAATGATTTCCCCGTGGAAAATGCAATTATTTTGCGCGCGAACCACTTACGAAAACATTTAACTTTACAATCGAATCGCGAGACCTTTGCTTAATGAACTGATGTATGACGCGAAAGCGAGAAGGGAGGGGCTTGAACTTCCTCTCTGTTGGAATGTAACGCGACATTACAATATTGCAATAACGACTCTCTTGGGCTGATAAATGAAAAATATTATATCGATACTGTTTCACTCGATTATATTAATAATAGTTTAACGTTATTGTGTTTTTAATTATTTTTATACTTTTACTTTAGCAAGTAAAATGCACTGTGCACTCGTATCAGATTATTATTTTTCTCACAGCTAAAATTAAGATGAAGGACGCGTTGTGACTAATTAAAATTAAAATAAAATTAAAATAAAAATATACGTATAGATTTTATTTTACAATTACTTGTATTCTTTATTATGACTTGATATTCTACCGAATATATCAAGTAGACATAAAATTATTACAAATATCGGACAATTAAATTAAGTTTATAAAAAAGAATAAATCGTAAAAAGCGTTTCTGTTCGGGTATACATGTCAAATTTTTTTATACATGAGCTTGACTCAAGAGATTAACTTTTATAAGGAATTATTCATGTAATCGCTCTTGTAAAATGCTCTTGTCTATATAAAAACTTCCACGCGAATGGCGCTTTCCCCAGTTTACTTATCTCAAATACGTATTTTAATCATATAACTTTCAAATTAACGCGTAACCAACATATGAGCCTCTAGTGATTAATTAACTAAAATATGAGATGAACGATATGATAGATATAAAACGAAAATATATTATTATTCATATCCACTAATATTAAGCTGATTTATTTTACACTTTATTAATGATTTCATTACATTTATTAGTTTATTCTATAATTATAAATACACGTAGTGTCTTAAAATACGGAGCACATAAGCCTCTTAGGAAAAATTAATCACTATTTACTCGATATGCATACATAAACAAGGTTTTAATAAATTGCAACATTAATTATAATTAGATAGATCATTCTATCCTATCATTTACTTTATACAATAATTTTTTAAATAATTGACAAAAAACAATTGTCAACTATTAGGAACTGTTTTGTAATATCAATTTTTCATAATTGAAAATATATTATAAAACTATAATAATAAAGATAATTGTAATATATATATATATATATACATTACTTCAATAAATGAGAAAAATATTATTATAAATTGAGAAAAGTAAGTATCTAATCACAAGTACATTTTATATAAAACTACTTCAAGAATTACATTATTTTATATATACATATATATGTATATAAAGTAATTGCACTAACTTATTAATAAGTTAACTCCGAATTGTCATGTGTTTTTAAACAACAACAAAACAGTAAACGTATATTTTCTTTCCCCCGTCCACTTGCTGAGAATGGGGCTTCGCACAGGAAATAAGGGGCCAATTAAAAGAAAAAGTCCTGCATCCCGTACCACCGCGAAATGGCTTAGTCTATTTCTACCGCCGATGAAGAAAAAGTGCAGAGGAAAGTAATGGGTCCGGTGAGGGGAGGGGGTAGGTGGTAGGTGGATAAAAAGAGAAGCGATACAATGAAGGGAAGAATAGAATGAAGGAAAGGATGGCGAGGGGAGCCAGAGAATTCGACCGGATCTGAACAGAAGAGTGCTAGCCTCGTCTAATTGGCTGGAGACTCGATTATATCAGGTCGAGTTGGCATTTTCCACTATCGGTAATGTATTTCCTTAGGCAGCACACGTTTTCCCGTTAAAACTGTGCCAAATAAAAGGATGGAATGGGGACAAGTAGCTTGAGGAAAATCGTAGAAAGTCTAGCCAAAATATCCAACAAAATTCTCGGCCTTTATTTTTCTATGTTTAATGGGAAACCAAAATATGGCTGCTATCTTGGGATTAAGATTCTCGTATGGATATACGACGCAGCGGTAACTCAATTTTAACAATATAGCAGTGAAGAACGATATTAGGGAAGAGAAAGTAAGATGCAGTGTTGAATGTCGCTCATTCATGCACACGATAAAATCACTTGAGAATATTGATTAAATGTCCTAATCCAGCTAGTCGCGCTGTGTCAACTGTTTACTAATTGTTGTGTTTCCGTTGCATCAACATTACAAAGTTCAAGTATTGTATATATATATTCTAATTTCATACCTTTATAACTAAAATAGTAATTATAATATTCGTTGTTGAAAATTCATAACAAACCTTGGAATTGAATAAATTCATGTAAAACGAAAGAAATAATCATATTATAAAATAAAAATTATATTGCTTATTATTAAAGAAAGTAAAAATTATTGAATGAGACCATTGAAATATTCGATTATGTAGACTGAACATGAAGCAAATTATATCTACATACTTATTACAATCAATTTGTAATTGTTCAATTTGTAAGAATAAATGAGTGAATACAAAGTCAAAAAAAAAAAAAAAAAAAGAAAATAAAAATTTTAATAATTTTATAATTTATAATACATTTATAGCACTACACATTCAAGAGAATTCTAATTCTTTTCTGTAATATATAAAATATTTTATTTAATATTACGATTAGACTTAAATTATTTAAATAAAATATTCTAAATTTTTATAAAAA
>NW_011948435.1:3972496-4017111 GCF_000503995.2 Ceratosolen solmsi marchali
AAATAAAAAAAAAAAAAAAAAAAAAAAAAAAAAAAAAAAAAAAAACCAATACTTGTAAAAATGTCAATTTTATTATTATATTATGTACTTGTGATTTTTCTAAAACTCGAGAACTCACAGTGCATAATATAAACATACAAAATTTGATTGAAATATAAAGTTATTCATATACTTCAATAATATTTGAGTAAAAAAATCCATCATTTATAAGCTAGAAGCAGTGTAAGAAATGTTTAGTTATACATAAATTAGATATATATATATATATATATATATATATATATATATGTATATATATATATATCTTAAAAAATATAATCATTTTTCTAAAGATGCATATTTGAGGAAATAATTCTAATAGAATAGTGCAATCTAACTTGTAAAATTTTATCGTTTAAAGATTGCTTGAAAAATTGGAAAAAGAAAGTCATACTTACTGGCAATTGCAATGCGAATATTGTTAATTAATTAATTCATATTCCAAACGTTATATTCAATGTTTAGAGTTTATTCTATACTCCTTCGCATATCATTACGACCGTGTCCGCGCGCACGCGCACACATACACGTACACGCGCGTATTGGTTACATTTGATGTTTTGATATTTCTGTAGAATTTTGAAACTAATAGATCATAATACCTGTCAGTAGGCCTTTTCTTCTGCCTTTTCAAAAATACTTTTAATTAACAATTACATTTGCGCAGGCGCGTAAAATTTGCCGCCGTGGCAAAGTCCAGTCATCGCACCAACAACGACCTTCCAGACGATAAAAAATTCTGCTTTCCTTTTACAGTCAACGGCCTTATGAACGCCTGAAGTCACACATCCCCGATGGGCAGCATGAGGGTCAATCATTCGTCGCAGGCCCTGTCCGGATGCCGGAAGCTGTCCCTCGTCGCCCTAGTGATGTTCACCTGCGTGGCAACTGCCCTCGACATACGTGAGTACACTCAACTACTCCGTCCTAAGGGCACTTTCGCATTGTCATATTATTTCGATATTAATTAAAGGCTAGCTTATCATACTGGCCATTCTCCAGTTAAATAAATAGCAACTGATCGAGTTGGGAAATTATTATGAAATATCGGCTTAAAAGTTGTAATAAGATAATAATATTCGCGTAGAAATAGAAGAAATCGATTATAATGGATTCATGGTGTTTATAATCGTCCGGGCAAATTAATGAAATATCTGTTCGAATTAATAATATTATTTGGTATCTGGTGGTTATAATTTTTACGATAGTTTTACAATAATTAATAACTATTTAATAGAGCGTCAATTTATATTCTCTAAATAAGGTGCTATTTAATTAGTAATTAATAATATTTCTCATGTAAAATCATAATGGTTTTATGATAATAAATAGGAAATATAATTTTCAATGTATATTCCAAAATTGAATTAAAAAAAAAATGTTATTCTGTATTTAATTATATGCTATCTGAAAAATGAAAAACTACCAACATTCTCATTAAGATCAAATTTTAAACTTTTAATTTTTCTGCTCGAGTTAGATTGTAAAATTGTATTGAAATTTCTTTATATTCATGTTTAAAATTAATTCTCATAAAGTTGCGTGTAATAAAAGTACTTAAGTATTTGTAAATATTAAACATATAAAATGAAACATTCGCTCTCGAAAATACCCGACGAGTCTTTAAATGTGTAAACTACGTGGAGGCATTAATATTTTAAGGAAAATCTAATATCAGCAGACTAAGCTATTGCTAAATATTTTATGAACATCTTTCTATTTTAAATATACTTATAGGCATTTTATAAGAATAATGTTTTGATTATAAATAGATAAGTATTGATATTAAATTTAATTAAATTCAATGATTCTTATTCAATTAATCTATAATGATTTATGAATTATGAATTTTATATTATCCCATTCAAATAATTTTCCGAATAATAAATAAGCGTTACGGTGATAAGTTTCATTTTATTTTACATTATAAAAATTGAAAAACTATCACAGCTTATCTGTTATACTTATTTAAAAATTAATCATTAAATTAATCGTGTAAGTAAATTGATTATATAATTTAGAAATTGCAAATACAAGTAGTAAACGAAAAAATTTTTATTTTATATATAGAATATTATATGTTATAGCGATAAATTAATTTCAATAGATTTAAGTAGATTGATTTAATAAATTTTTAATTACCAGAGATTATAATTTAATATAAATATACAATTTGAAACTAAAATTGTAATCATGAACGTCGCATTTATATGTATTAATATGCTTCCATTGCTTTAACTAACTAGTTAACTAGAATTCTCCGAGGAAATAATAATATAAAATTCTTCGAAAGATTATTTAATTCAAAATACTCATTGCGAATCAAATTTTAATGCAATTATCTTATTTTCGGAATATTATCTAATCCCTTATGTTATTAATCAACATAATTTAAATAATCAATTTAGTCCAAAACCAACTATTACATTGCATATTTGACGCAAACATCTAAATTTTTTATGTAAAATTAAATCACCATATCATTTATAAAGCTCATAGAAAGAACAAAAAGCTTCCACTCACGCGGCCTTATCTTATTAGTAGGCGCGCGCACTTTCCGTTTCAAAATATGTGCCCTTGAGATTTTGTGTCTGTGTGTATGCGTATATGTACGCATATATATATATATATATACATATATATATATATATGCTTTAAAATTAATGAACGGAAGGTTAAATGTGTGGGGTGACTTGTTTCCATTTTTTATTATCAGAGTTCTGATATACCAATGGCTTTTGTATGTATACGTACACATATGCATATTTATGTAGATTTAAGTTACGTGCCAATGAACCAACTATATTTGGATATTATCGCGTGAAATAAACTTTTGCCGCATAATCAATTACGCGAATAGTTGAGGAGATTTTAGTTGTACACTATTACTCATATGACTAATTGACTTTAATATGACAGCTACCGCATTGAAATATGAATTTGTTAAAGCTTATTTGAAGAATAAAACAAAAATTCCATTGTAAAATATTTTTTATTTATATTGTATACTATGCGTAATCAAGTATATTTATATATTTCGTAGTTTTCTATTATTTATTATAGCAACGATTTTTATAATGCTATTCATATGTTATATATGATGTATGTTCATATGTTTATATATAAATATTTATATACAATGCTTTTTAACATACAATTCTATCAGATGAGAATCATATAATTCGATATAAATGTCCTGGAATGCATAGTAGGGTACTACGTTTCATTTTACAATTAAATTAGACTTAGTTTGAAATTAATTGAGATATTGCATGTACCTAGTGAAAAAATTATTTATATATTTTTACAAGGAATAAACAAAAAAAAAAAAGTTATATCATTATAAATATATATATATATATATATATTTAACAAATGATAAATCAGTATTAATCTTTAAGAAATGGAGATACAACTCGCAGAAATTAATATTAGGATAATTGAAAGGCTTAAGTAAAAGTTTATAATGATAATTTAATTGCTGAAAAATATATTAACTAAAATTATTGAATCATTATAATTAGGACAATTAAAATAATTATTCGTATATAAGTTTAGAAATGTATGCATACGTTACTAGTGAAATATGTTTTAGAATAAAATTTAAATTAAATATATTAAATTTCACTGAATTTGAACATTCTACCTAAATAACCAATTATATATCTATATGCTATAAGCTCTATAGAACAATCTCTCTCTCTCTCTCTCTCTCTCTCTCTCTCTCTCTCTCCGTCCCTCTTCTTGTCTCCTCTCATATATACATATATATATATATATATATTTTTCAAACATTTATTCTTTCTCACCCTTTCATTTTCTTCTGTTCTGTCCATTTCTCAATATTCATTTAATAAAGTCAACAATTTAGTGCTATCATCAATTATCTATCTCATCTGAAATAAATATGAGCAAGGAAAAAGCTACGACATGTAGAACATATTAATGCCGATGTATTGTACAACATAAAAAAAGATAATCGTTCATAAACCAACAGATGATAGTATATTGTTTATTGATTAAACAAGTATATCAGACGGCGAGAAACGTAACTCAGTTCCCAGGCATCGTGCCCTTGTTTTATAGATAAACTCATGTATAAGTCATGGAGTAAAAGAGCTTATGTTGTGTAACTGCGATAGTGTAGGTAAAAGCGATGCACGCTAAGCAGCTGCTCCCAAAATCGACCACCTCTTCTCTTTCTATTTTCAATCTCTCTCTCTCTCTCTCTCTCTCTCTCTCTCACTCACTCACTCACTCACTCACTCCCTCTCGTCCTTTCTCTCGCATTCTCCAATTTTATTTATCTGTCCAGCTATTTCTTATCAACTTTGTGTGTGTGTGTGTGTGCGCGCGCGCGCGCGTGTGTGTGACAGTCTTTTTTACTCTACCTTGGCGTATTCGCAGTCTCGTCGAACAATTTCTTATGGGTATAAGGACGCTTCCCGCTATACTAAAATTTTCAATTCCAACCATTTTACTCTATCTTTCTCTCTTCTATCTCTCTCACTTGCCATATACGTCTAACATTTGCACATACTTCGCTTCAGATTTCATTTCCGTTTAATCCTTATACATTATAGCTTCTTCTCTGGCTTCTCTTTTATTTCTATGTTTTCTTTTACCCGACTGAACTATTATAAAACTCACTTTTTGATTCGACTCTATGTTTCTGCAGATATTTTTAAATTAACTATGTAACATACTTTCTAAACTGTTTAAACAATAATGTAATTTTCATATTTTCTCACAAAGCACTTATGAATACTTATATTAATCCTTTATTAATTTTATTAATTGAATTAATTGAATTCTTAAAAATATATTTATAATATATTATTATTGTCTGCCGAGCGTTATTCTCTTTAATTCATGTTATATCTGTAATAATTATAAAACTTAATCTCCATAATGAAGAAATCAATATAGTCTGCTAATTTCATATTAAATTCATATTAAAACACAATTTAAATATTAACTATGAGATGTTCGTAATACATTACAGTACGTCACTAAAATATGATTGAAGAAATTTGTTGAAAAAACATTTAATAAAATGCATAAAAATTATAATCTTTCAAAAATATTTTATTCCGCAATATATTTTTCTTGCTAGATAATTAGTAAATTCAAATATGAGTTTATTATTAAAATTTTAATGACTATATTAATTTAAAAAATGTAAAGAAATCTCGTAAAGAATGCTTACTGGCTACTACTACTACTACTACTACTACTGCTCAGTCATGAATTTAATTAATTTTATGGATAGTGAAGAGTAAAATATAATAACATATACATAGTTCCTTATTTATTATTATATACTAAATCAGGATTATCTTAGTAGGTGGTATCACGCTATCAATACTTTTTATTTCACTGCTCAGAACGAAGCTCGAAGCGAGGACGACATTACAGTCCAAGTTAATAATGCACAACGTATATGTGCATCGGACCTCGAGGGACCAATTATTTTGAATTTAATTCAAAATAAAATGTGAGATATGGCATTGAGGATGAATGAAAGAGAGGCTAAAAAAGTGTAGAAAAGAAAAAGTCGTACGGAATAACGACAAGAGTATTAAATTCAATAAAATAATTCCTTATATATTAATATAACAGTTAAAAAAAAAAAAAAAAGAAGAAAAAAAGAGAAAAAGAAAAATCGTTTACAATTATGTTCTTATAATATAAAAATATTAATATAATATTTCATTTGAAAAATGTCGTTAATATATCAATCACAATGACGCGTATACATAAAACATTAATATCAATAGTATATATAAGCAAATTCAATAAGATCAAATATCAAATTCATTCACCCAATTACAATTGTTGTATTTATAAATAGATATATGCATATTTTGATTATATATTTGGAAAATCCATATACATATTTCAAATTAATTCTCATTTTAGTCGAAATACGCTACGTTAAAAAATATAATTAATTTTACATCAATTGATTCAATATTAGTTTTGAAATCATTAATAATTACAAATGTAATAAATATTCTTTCTTCGTATGCCAAAATTATGTACTCTTTTTATATAAATAACGCAAAATAATTTAGCTTTCATTGCCATCAACATTACTTCCATCCTTGCAAATTTTACTACTTAATAAAAGCATATTTTTTTATTTAGATTATAATATATCATTCATAATATAATTACAATATTACTTTAATTATAACATTAGAAAATTGAATGATAATCGAAACATTCTTAAATATCGTTAAAATATTTCGACAAATACACTTACTACGTATTCTTTCAATACTTTAACATAAAATATAATATTAAATTCGAATAATTACAACATTATTTGTTGATTAAAGAATTAAAAATAGCTATTAGTTTTATAAGGTACACATTTCAATTACACACACATACAATAATAACAATTGAATCGTTTATTTTAAATAAATATTAGTTGTTAAATATATTATAGAAAGGTGTACTATGATTTAATACAATTAATTATAAGAAATTAATAAAAAACATTCTAATATGAACTAATTTTCTAATTAATTTAAACAATAATAATTAATGGAACAATAAGTGAAAGCTGGCATGTAAAAATTACAAAAACTATACGGTTTACAGTTCTCGCAAATCAGAAAATTATATCTAAAATTCGTTAAATGCAACTGTATTGGCATCAACAGTGTAGAACGCATAACGAGTCATCTGAATTTCGAATTGCAATCTGAATGTTGCTTCGGCTGTATAGCGACATAAATTATTAACTAACTAATTTATTAGGGCATCCACACATTAACATTTATATTTAATATGAGCTTCCTTATAAGGAATATTTCAGTGAATGTAAAATAATTGAAGAAAACATTAATTATAAACATTAATGGTTATATTATCATATAAATACATAGATATGGCCTAATGTGCAAAAATTATTAATTTTTTAAATGGAATGATATGTGTAAAATATACACTGTACGCTTTACAAATATATAATTTTCTCAATACTAAACAATTAGATGTATTTCTATTGAATTTTAATTAACCTATTGAGATATAATCATTGTATTATAAATTATAAGAATATCAAATAGAATACCGCACGTATAATTTTATGATTTCTTTAATTAATTGGAATAATTGTAAATTTAAGTTATATTTAATTTTCGTAATATCAAAAATATATTATATATATATATATATATATATATATATATATATAACTTTCAATACTTCCTTACTTTCATATAAAATATCCATCTTATTTTATGAGTTATAATAAAACTTTAATGATGTAATTTTTTTAAATAATAAGAACAATGAGAATTACTATTCAGTTAATTAATTTGTATTCTCCATGCTTGGCATCGATTAAAGAAAGTAGAAAATTCTCATTCATTACAAATGTGTACAAAGCATTAAAAACAATTGCACGTAAATAATTATATTCCAAGCGTAGAGGCACGTATATTATTACAAAAAAAAATATAAAAAAAAAAACACAATATGCTATACTGGAGTGTGGTGCGCTCTACCGCAATATCGTGCCAGAACATCTCCACCGGCTCAGGCAGGATGCCGCGACTCCCCTCGGGCTCGTATTTCGAAGTCAAGCCCCGATAAATGTCACTAATGTCACCGATTCCATCCCGTATGCGTCCCACCTTCCTTTTCTCCTAGTCCTTTGCCTTGCCCTCCAACCCCACCCACCCACTACCACCCTATCGCTCGCTCGCCCTTACTCGCTCCTTCTCTCTCCCTCCCTCTCTCTCTCTCTCTCTCTCTCTCTCTCTCTCTCTCACACTATCCCTCACTATTTCTCTCTTCCGCACCAACCCTCTTATAGTTATCCCACTCCACTTCCCACTCCGACCACTTCTGTCGTTACATCGTAACGACCTACTTGAGTTAACGTCTACATGTCTGAAAGTCATGAAAAAAGAAAAAAAACGGCGTACGATAAGACAACCAAGAAGATGATGCAGTAACATATGTACTTGGTCACTCATGAACACGAACAAATATAAAGAAATAGAAAAGATATAGAACAGCATAGGCAAAACATAGATAAATGAAGAGTATCAAATGTAATATTTAAGTGTGTTTAATGAAATTATTTCATATACAATGGGAGTAAAGTATACGGACTTTGGAATTATTAAAATGTGGCAATAAGTCTAATATTATTTCCATCAACAGTATCGAATATACAAATCTATCGGCAATATTCTCATGCTCAAAGTACAATTTCACATGTTAAAAAAAATTTTTAAGTCTTTATTATTCATTAGAATGCGAGCACATGTTTCGTAATTGTTATATATTTATAATTTTGAAACTATAAAATGACACCTATATATATATATATATATATATATATATATATATATAATTGCTCCCTCTTACAATTACCACACAATAATTTCCAGACGACGACTCCCACACTCTCAAATGCTGCGACTTCAATGCGTTGATATCCTTTGACCGATTCTTGCACAACCACCTCAGTATAATCATTCATACACCATACAAAAGGAAAATGGAGCCTCTTACATTCGTGTAATGAGATACACGTACAATGGGACTTGTACATCATCCCGACTTCCCTGCCCCTTTCGCCACGATCCTGCGATTTAAATCGTGAATGTCATTACAGTTCAATTAAAAAATTATTGAATCCGTATTAGCATGAGCTCTTTATGTTTTTAATAATTAAAGGCAACATCTCGACATTGTCCAATTTATCCTTTAGTTTTAGTTAATTTAACTTTGAAAAAGATATCTTTACATTATATTTTTTATTATGCCGATTGCCAACTATTTGGACAGAAAATATGTCTAAGAAATCATTGAATGTGATGCACGCTGCTTTTGTCGCTACTTGTCAATCGTCCTATTTTTCAATAAAATCAACATATTCGGTCGAATAATGTGTATTTACTAGGTGCATCTAATATAGTCTAATTTAATGGCGACAATGACAATTAACCACAATATCAATATTGATAAATGTGTAGGTACGACTAGACGGTAGGCCACGGTCTCCTATTATTAAATAGAATATTAAATAAAAACAATCCAATATAATAATAATATTAAATGTTGACCAATAATTGTGGCCTTACTTTTCGAATTAATATTTATTTTTACAATACATAATTTACGATTTTCACATCAAATATTTTATTATAGTATAAAAAATATTTGGTGATGGAAGATGCCATTCCACTTTGGCACCATTCCCTTATTTGCTTATCCGTTGTTTCGCTCAATTCTCATGTTATCGAATTATCAATTGCAACGAGGACTTATATCTATTATCTTATCTAACAATTTATTAAATTCTGCATTCATTTAATGTATTGCAGCAATTTTGAAAATTTAAACAATTTAGGAGCATTAAATAATGTTTAAACGCAATGAAAACGTTGGAGTTTTCAAGGTGATGATTTTCAATTTTACGAAAAACTATTTGACATAATATACAAATTTTATTTATTACAAACATTAGAATTACTTATTAATTTAATATATAACTTTTTAAATTGTTCATTTGCAATTAATTACTTCAAAATACTTAATTTCTCATTAATAGATATATATTGCAATAATGATTTTATTGTAATACTAAATACGAAATTTATATAAATTTTTATTTTGTTTATTATTATTTGTGAAATGAGGTTAAAAATACTTTACCCAATTATATAATAACAAATTTTATTATATAATGAAATTGTAGATATAAAATTTACTTATGTTAAATTTTTGTCTTTCGTATATTATTTCCTTATATGTGTGTCTGCGCGCGCGCGCGTGCGCGTAATGTTAAATATGTGATATTGACTTTATTTTTAACACATTTAATCAAAAGAGCTTATCGGAATTTAATTTATATTCAGTATAATATTTGATGGACAAAATATTCCTGTAAGATTGTTAAGCATTTTAAAGCCGATTACTAAAAAATAATAGGACTTAATAAAAAAACATTTTAATATTAATAGTATGCATATGGAATACATGTGTTAAAGAAAAATTATTAAAAAATATTTTCAAAATGATATTTGTATATCTGAAAAATTTCTAAATGTATCTATTACCTTCTAATAATTCACGTCGTATTTAATAAAATATAATATTTATGAATTTACTTTTCAATTGCCTATATATATATATATATATATATATATATACTCTGGACTCATCAACGTTGCTAAGAATATTTTTAAATATTATAAAAAATTCTAAAAAATATTATAAAATTATATCGACATAGATAAGTTAAGCAACTGAGATAGTTGATTAATTGATACAAAATAACCGAGATATTTTTACATTGTCTTTTTCAACAATTAATTATTATTTACATTATAATAATAGAATGATTATATAATGATTAATTGTACATAGTTTATATTGGTTCTATAACTAATATTGCTCGAAGCTTTTTCCACGAACAGGTGAAGTTCAAAATGTATGCGAGCAAACGTAGTCGCAAACATAGAAATAAAATATAAGAATAAAACATAAGAAACCAAAATCTATATTAGAAGGTTGAATGAGTTTAGGCTGGCGACGGTCTTGTAGACATTGTTCGGTTCTGTCCCTTGTCAACCTATAACTCCTTTACTCCCTAACGCTGCTTTTTTCCTTCCTCCGCTGACGTTTTCCGCTCCTGAACTTTCGCCCGTCTTGTTATGCTAAATGGTTCGTCCTCGAAGTAAGTAAACAGTCCGTACAAAGATGTACATGGAAAATACGAGCCCGAGATACGTTTTTGAAAACTTCTGCTTGAAGAGATCTTCAAGAGCTCATCTGCCCAAGAGTCACGCACATTTTCTTCAACCGTGCGTGCATATATGTCCACGTATCACTAAAGAGTCACAAGGTCATAAAATACTTGCATTACGCTGCAAAATTATTATTCTTAAAGAACAATATGTACTATTTAAGGGATTAATTGTGCATTAGTATTATCGGTTGAAACTTAAGATAAATAGTACGAGAAAATCAAAATAGCTTCTCAAATGGTTAAAATATAACTTATCCGTATTTATAAATAGATATGAATTTAATTTATAAAATTTGTTTAAGCCTTTAATGCTTTTTTGCATTGTTAAATATTTTTTCAAAAATGAATATTCTCAACAAATGATATGTTACAATGCTTTGTTTGCAGTCAAAAAACTTTTTAATCTTCATTTCTCAATAAATATAATCACAATTTTTTTTTTAAGAAATAATTCGATCCACTTTTATATAAAGATCTATACAAAGATAAATTACGAAAAACTATTATATTATTCTAAAATTATAATATAAGCTACTAATATAAGAAAAGTATAAAGATTAAAAACTACTGGATTAAATAATTGTTTTAAGCGTAATCAAGAATCTCTTCTTTCATTTACTTTTGCGCTAAATTTAATAAAATGCTGATTTCAAAGAATCTGCAATCATTAGGTAATAATGAACGATATCCTTGAACAATTCAATTGCAATAAAATTCTAAACTAATAATAAAATGTTAAACTAATATTATATGTTTATATTATACAATTATAATATTAAATAAGATTTGTTAAGATTATTTCTCTATATACATATTAAAGAATATTTCACATCTCTGCTTTCTGCTTTTTAATCTCATTGTATCTTAACGTAAACGAAGAAATTACAATTGAATTTCAATTATTTTATTCGTAACTTTATGACTTTTATATAATTTAAATTATCAACATACATTTTAATATACTAATAAAGTGCTATGAATCTATATATATATATATATATATATATATATGGAGAAATTTTATTCTTTATACTTGTAAAATTTCCATAATAATGGATAATAATGAAAATTAAAAATGCATCCATTCATATCCACAGAAATATATATGTATGTGTGCATATCTGAATTCGCGTGCATAGATGAATGTTTGCATGTATGCATATGTATGCATCCTATTCAAATTTTACTATGTAGTATTTAAATTCAATTACATTTTAGTATAATAAAATTTTTTAAGTATTACAATGAAACATCAATAATATGTATAAATATATCAGATACATTAATTTATGAAAATATTTATTCAAAACATTAGTTGTCCTACATTTATAATTTATGTAAGTCTCTGGCTAAATATCACAATCACCAGAAATATCAATCATTGCTCTACTCGATTAAATCGGACATTAAGTAAGAATGAATCAATGGCTAATATTTATTTCTGTCAAATTAATCTACATCAAAGTCAAATTAATTAGAATATTAAGATTATTGTGTGAAGTACCGAATAATCAGGTAGTAACAAATACACACTTACGTTATTCTTTCAGGTCAGTTAACTAGATTTGTTATTAGAAATCGAATTGTCTCATAGGCCACGATAATTACAAACCCTTATGTTTTTGCAGTAATAATGACACGCGAATAATATCCAATGTAAATATGAAACGGCCTATTTATCAATTTTTACGTACAATTCCTTCTCGCATCGCATAAAACACCCCCTTATTGCAATATTAACAACAACAACGATAATGATATTTCTAAATAAGGCGAAGAATTATAATAAAACGAATGGGAAAAGGATAACGAAAGCATTATTAACTTTCATTGCTCTTTATAAATAAGAATAATTTAATTTTTAATAAACTATGAATATCGTCGTATCGGTGAAAAATAAGTAGAAAAAATATTTACGAATCTTAATTGATATTTGAATATATCATTATATTTATTGTAAATATGAAAACGAATAATATAATGTGTAAAAATTTAAAGAACATTAGTGAGCGGAGAAAATTTCTTTTGCTTGTTTATTATTTCGTCAACTAGACTGTCGACAATTAATGAAAGTATCTGTAATTTATAAACTATTATTGAAGAAAAATTTTTAATTACATAAAGAAATAATTCAATTTAGCCAAAGCACTAACTTTTGCCTTGCCAAGTACATTAATTTTATTTAAGAAGACTAATTCTTATATTTTTAATTGTCAGAAAGTAATCTTCAAATGAAAAATTATGATTTATTTTATCAAAAAGAATAATTAAGCACATCATTATTAATTGATAAGAATTTAACGTGTGTGCAACTGTAAATAGTTACTATATTAATTATAATAATATAAATTTAAACTAGAATATATATTTATTAACTAAATGTATAATATTATTTTAACCAAGCTTTATATTATATATTAGTACCTCTGTATATGCATGTATGCCACAGTGTGTGTGTGTGTGTGTGTGTGTGTGTGTGCGCGCGCGCGCGCGCGCGTATCGCACTTATGTTAAGGACGTATGGATTATCGAAGTCATTGGATCAATTATATTTATAATATTATAGAATACTAATTCGATGCCAAAAAATGTCAATACTAGTTAAATTATGCGGTTTGTATAAAAAAATTAACAAATCATTGATTTGCCAAAATTTAATTATTAAAACTGAAATTGAGTCGACATTATTTTCCAAATTCTGAAACGTTCTTCAGATTTTCGTAAATTCTTCTTGAGAGAAAGATTACTGTCGTTATATCTTTGAACATAATTACTAATGGCAATGAATTTAAACCATTAAACAAATACTTAAGATGTAGCACAGAAAGTACAAATGTGGAATTTTGTTATTAATGAAAGTAAAATTCAAAAAAAACATTGAACGAATCTTACATTTTTTAATTACTTATCCATTATGACTAAATTTCAATATTATTAAGAAAGCAATAACAGCAATATTAATAATAAACAAATATAATAATAATAATAAATTAATATATTCTCAACGATCAATAACTTTTACGATAAAAACTTTGAATTAAAATATTGAGAAGTTTGTATTGAAACTTTCTTCTATCAATCAGTAAAGATTGATTAAAAAAAAAAAAAAAAAAAAAACCAGAAGAAGGCTAAATCAAAATTATACTATAAAAGTAAAAAAATAATATATAACTAATTAGCAGTTTAATTGTACACCGTACAATTGTATATATTATATGAATCGCGTTTTCTCCAAGTCAAGAAAAAAAGAAAAAAATAATAGTAATAATAACAATAATAATCATGGACAATTTGCGGCTTAATATTTTACTTTGTGAATGAAATTGCCGAAGAATAGCTAATATTACAATATAATTCATTAGAAAATAAACGAATGAAATTGAATGGAAGGAGGCTATGCTCTAAATACTTGAGACAATATTCGTCTTATCATTGAAGTTGATGAAAGATCAGCCGCCCTTCGATCATCAACTATTGTCGAATTTTACAAGTCTCGGGACGACGCTCAAAACGCTATAATGAACGAGGAACGAGGAAATTGAGAGAGCTAATCTAAGTCGAGGCATTGCAAAATAGTCGAGCTTTTCTGATAGACAATGAAGCTCCTCGAAAGCTTAACGGTGCCCAAAGTGCTTTCAAAGCTACCAGAATTTTGGGTCCGGATGTAAACATTGCCAAAGCCATGTTACCCTACAGTTAGTCGTGCCATCCACTGTCGCTGACTCCCACTCGGCTTTTCTTTGCACATGTTGACAGCAAAGTTTTAAAACAAGGAGCGAACAAAGAGAAACTAAATGCTTGTCACTTATGGCGCACTCGCGCGTATACGTGTATGACATTGCCAGCCGAGTGTGATCTAATTCACACATACGTAACCACGCAAAGGTATTCTCGCTATATAAATATGCGATTTGTGGAGACTCGCTAGAGGGACGAAAGACTGCTAACTGATGGTAGAAATAGCATGGCATTGTAATTAAACTTAGTTCCTCTCATATTTGATGTTATTTACGTAGGTTCATTTACTTTATCAAGTTCTCAATGCTCATTGTTAATGGCAAACGGTATATAATAATAATAATAATAATAATAATATTTATACTTTGCGTAATGTCACGTCATTCAGTTTTTAATGCTAATAATAATAATAAAATATGTACATTCGGTCTCGAATATTTATGAATAACATTCTCGGATTAGCCATTATGATTTTACAATTACTAGAATAAGCCTACTACAATAAACGTTGATATTAACTTTAATGTATTCATTTTTAACTACAACTTTAATTGCAGTGTCACAAACTGCTCTTTCTAGTAAAACAGTATGCGAGTACATTTATAATGTTGGCTAAATGTAAATGCATTACCAGAAGTATTTATTCGATATATACGGAGTTGAAGTTGAAGTTGAAGTTGAAGTTGAGAGTTCGACGCCTCCATCGCGCCACTTCAATTCTATCTCTCTGGCTGTCTACTAACGTTCGTTCTGAAAATGACGGTTTCACGACCCGAGGACTCACTGCCGTCGTTACATTTGTAATATTAGATCGACTAAATAAAAGTATGAAGTTTGATGCGCCACTCAATAAACAATTAGCATATCCATCTTAATTAATTAAAATACACGATTTACGTGGTTCGGCAATAGTGGGCCCCACTTTTCTAATCTACGCGGTCTAAACGGCCTCGTTTCCCATCCCTTCCATTACGTCGGTCATACACTCACTACTCTCTTCCGGTTTTCGATCCAACCTAATGTCCAATCTTAACCCACATCTGCTTTCATTTACTTTCTCGCTGTATGTTAGTTTTTGCGAAATATTTCTTAAATGCATTAATATGCTTTTGATTACCAAATATTAAAGTATAATCTAAAAACACGTTAAAGGTGGATTACACTCATCTCGGAAGCCAGTTGAGGAAAATTTTTTCAATTTTATTTCAGACTAATGTTACATTTATAAATCATGAAACAATATTCCATGCGCAAAACTTTGTTAAAAAATTCTAAAAATATTTATATACTAAATATACAGTGATTTTATGCGTTGATAGATAAATTTTTTTGCATAAATATGCTTTAAAAGAGCAATGATTTATTGCTTTACTGTGCTTTCTTTTGGAATGGTCATATGTATTATTGAAATTTAAATAGAAGGAATAAATTATAAGAAAAATGCTTAATCTCTAATATAAATTAGATGTAATCTGAATTATTTTCAGAAAACTATAGAGATGGAGAAAGATGAAAAATGGGACAGAATGGGGTTATTGGAGCGTGGAGGGGTTAGGGGAAGGAGAGATAAATAAAAGAATAATAAAAAAAAAAAAAAAAAAAAAAAAAAAAAACTAGTAAGATGTGGACGAATAATATCTTGCTAGAACAATTTATTTTGTTATGTTAAAGTCGACGCTGCCAGTAGTGCACCGAAGCTAAACTTTTAATGACTTCTTTCCAAGTGTTTCTTACGCGACATAGTAGACGTCTGTACATCTGAAACCGGTAAAATTTAACGAGATACGTTAAAGTATTGGTCCTTCGATGCATGTAAAATACACAAACATGGCTTCCTCTCACATTTACGATTAACATTGACTTTCATACATTAGTTATCATTGATAAGCATTACTTCATTAAATTAACTATCTTGCTTTTACAATAAGCTCACCAGTTTATGTAAATAATTAAAATTTAGTACAAATATTATTATTAAAATTATTATTAAAATACATAGTGCATTTTTATAAGAATAAACTTTTAATGAATACAATATTTATTGAATTAAATTTGTTTTTTTTTTTTTTTTTTTTTTTTTTTTTTTTTTTGACGCGTTCTCTAATATAACGAAGTGAAACAATTATTAAATTAATAAATTTTTACGACACAATTTGGTATTTCTTTTACGAATGTATTAAATTCTTCGAATATTTTAGTTTTAATATGATTGTCAAAATTATTGCATAATAACAACATTATGGATCAAACTTACATATAATACGTGCATTGCCATAATAAATGTCAATACATCCAACGTAATATCTATACTTTCTATTGTAAGAATAACTGTCCATTGGATATTTATGTTTTATTCGCGTATAGTAAAAATAAATGTTCAATTATCAGATTAATTTTTACGACCCCACAAAACTCTTCTTAAAAGCTATATAGTTATTATTTTAGATAAAAGTTATAATGGCTTTTTTTATATACAAAAAAAAAAAAAAAAGTTAAATTTTTTTTTATCCAAAAAAAGTTCTAGTTATTTCTTTGAAAAGTTCAATTTTGTAAAATAATTTTTTATGTAAGGATTTATTAAATAAGTAGTTAAAAAAAAAAAAATTAACGTTTCTAATGACTCGATTCGAGATAAATAGAAATCTGGGTTACGGTAAAAATAAATTAACTAATCCTTCTTCATGATTTTTAATATTTTTGACAATAAAAAATTATTTAAATCTGCCTCTTACAATGAAGATCTATAATCTTTAATCTAAAATCATTATACTCTTTATGATGATAACTATATAATAAATATAACGAGACATATAATAAAATATAATTCCATATCCTTTGCCTAACAAGAACAAGAAAAATAGGTCATTGATAATGACACGTTCTCACTACCTAGGTTACTTAAAACACAGTTTTACTCGTTTAACCACACACGCGCGCGCGCGCGCACACACAACACGTGCGATGTAGAATAAAAAGGAGCAGACATTTTAATTCAGAGATAAGAAAATCGGCTTTGGCTGATTATTTTGTATTTAAAATAACTGTAGCTACCAAACAATAACACCTACTAATAAGAGTCATTTATGTATATTATTATTAGTCGATTAAAAACAAAGAAGAAGAAGAAGAAGAAGAAGAAGAAGAAGAAGAAGAAGAAAGAAAGAAAAAAATACTCATTCAGCAAATAAAGATTTCGTGTGTTCAATAATGTCAAGTAAAATTGTAGAAAATTACTGAAACACAAAAAGTATTAATTTCTTGCTCAAATCACTCCGAAAACCTTTCGCCTTATTCTTGAATTACCTATGCACGTTCTGAGGTATATTCCGACGTACTGGAAAGTCTATATCCTATTTTCATCATCTTGAGCCGCAAAATCTGCACCCCGAAGTATTTCTTTGGTAAAGAGAGATAGAGAGAGATAGAGAAAGAGAGAGAGAGAGAGAGATAGATAGATAGATAGATAGATAGATAGATAGATAGATAGATAGATAGATAGATAGATAGATAGATAGATAGATAGATAGATAGATAGATAGATAGATAGATAGATAGATAGATAGATAGATAGATAGATAGATAGATAGATAGATAGATAGATAGATAGATAGATAGATAGATAGATAGATAGATAGATAGATAGATAGATAGATAGATAGATAGATAGATAGATAGATAGATAGATAGATAGATAGATAGATAGATAGATAGATAGATAGATAGATAGATAGATAGATAGATAGATAGATAGATAGATAGATAGATAGATAGATAGATAGATAGATAGATAGATAGATAGATAGATAGATAGATAGATAGATAGATAGATAGATAGATAGATAGATAGATAGATAGATAGATAGATAGATAGATAGATAGATAGATAGATAGATAGATAGATAGATAGATAGATAGATAGATAGATAGATAGATAGATAGATAGATAGATAGATAGATAGATAGATAGATAGATAGATAGATAGATAGATAGATAGATAGATAGATAGATAGATAGATAGATAGATAGATAGATAGATAGATAGATAGATAGATAGATAGATAGATAGATAGATAGATAGATAGATAGATAGATAGATAGATAGATAGATAGATAGATAGATAGATAGATAGATAGATAGATAGATAGATAGATAGATAGATAGATAGATAGATAGATAGATAGATAGATAGATAGATAGATAGATAGATAGATAGATAGATAGATAGATAGATAGATAGATAGATAGATAGATAGATAGATAGATAGATAGATAGAGAGAGAGAGAGAGAGAAAGAGAGAGAGAGAGAGAGAGAGAGAGATATGGAGAGATATAGATGAAGAGATAGATAGAGAGAGATGGAGAGAGAGAGATGGAGAGAGAGAGATGGAGAGATAGATAGATAGAGAGAGAGAGAGTGAGAGAGAGAGTAAAGCCCAAGAAAAAAAAAAAACAAGGCCACACAATAAGCGCATACACGTACCCACGCCATACCTCGCGTCTCAACTTCTTTTCGCGCGAAAGTTAGTGAGTAAGTGAGTGAGAGCGGGAGAGAGAGAGAGAGAGAGAGAAAGTTATCGGCCCGCCTTTACAACCACATCGCGGCTGAATACACGGCAGCATAAACAAGAGACATAAATACAATCTATGGCTCTATCGCGAGCCGCATTTTCTCCCATTTTATACGGGGCTTCGGCACGGAAATCACATCTTGCGCGTGCGCGCACGTTTGTACGTCGCTGTACTCTTCGTGTCGCGGTCGCGTTTTATATCATGAAAAGAGAGGGTCAAATAAATATGTTAAAGGACGATGCCACCTCGGAGCTGATATTGCTTGTGTATTATTACGCGGAGAAATGCCGGGATCACGTGAATTGTCTTGGCGGGTTGTTGTTGTTGTTGTTGTTGTTGTTGAGAGCGAGAAATGGCAGGCTTTGCTGCTGCTGAAGGACTTTATTAAGGAATACGAGCTGGGCAAGTGTATTCCCTTAGAGATTATGCTGAGAATGAGTTTACATGATAGCCACGGCATTTTTATAAATGTATAGACAAGCTATAGATGAGAAACCGTTATAAAAGTAGGAAATTTGTATATTTATTTGAAAATTTCTTCTGTCCCTATTCTACACTTACACGAGCAAACGTATTTCAAAGAGAGAAAGACGTAAATCGTACGTTATTACACGCTCGTGTATGCAAATATAATCTGCTTCTCGACCTTCGTCGGAATTATCAACACGATGCATCTTGACTATCAATGATAATGATAGTTTTCAACATTCCACATTCATTATCACTTGCGCATCACATTTTAACACGTTCAATTAAGCTATTCTTTTCAAATAAGGTTATATTTATATATTATTCTTAATGATGATAATTCTCATTTTCATAAATACTCGCGTACGAATTATGCTAAAACATACGTGTAAGATATGGGTAATTTTATTTTTATTTCCAAATGTGAAATAAATAAACAAAACATAGCGATATCGTCGGTGCATCTGTTTTGTTTTACTTATTACAATATTTTGATAAATAATTTCATAACGATTGTTTAATTAAACATTTTAATGATGTGAAATTATGGGAATTAATTTTATAAGTATATTTAAAACATTGCATAAACTTGAATTGAATAAATAAATTTATAAAAATAGAATTCCAATATTAACTTTTATCATTGAAATTACTTGCAATGACGAAGACATAAAATATTAATTCTATTTTAATAGAGTATGCTAGATTTTTAATTTTATTCCAACACGTCCAATACTTTATTAGTCAATCTCTATATCATTTATATAGTAATCTTATCAGACTCGACACGTTTTATTTCCTTCCGAATAAATGAAACTTATCGATCGAGAAATAACATTAATATATAAATTGATTAAAAAGCGATAATTTAAGAATATAATTTCGAGATTAATAATACCTTGTTATTCCAAAATCTGAATAAATGAGTTTTGTAAAAAAAAAAAAAAAAAAAAAAAAAAAAAAAAAATTGCTAAAAAACATTACTTACGAACATTGTGGAGAAACAATGTGAATCGTGCAATCCGTGGATGTGATTAATTTATAACCTTCATCTTAGATTATCAATCTGTATTGATGAAAAATCAATAATAAAGAATTTATTGAATGATTAAGCCAATCAAATAATTATATAATTTTGACATTATTTTTCATGCAACCACATAATAATACAATTACGAACGATTAATTCTTTTTTTTCTTTATATTGATACTACACCTGTTCTTAAACTATCCAGCTTATATACGTAACGAAGATAATTCAATGACCATTGATGTCCCATTACCAATCATATATCGAATTCAATTTTAAAAGTACAATACGACATCAAGCCTTATACTTATCTTACATTGGAACTTTTGATATAAGAACCTCGTGAGATGGGTAAACTATAATTCCATCGCATGGTTCGCAAGTGCAAATGGAGCTCGTACTACCGTATGTCCGTACCCCTATTGAGGCGATATTCCTTGCTTATGCAGCGATACTTGGACGAAGATAACGCAGTCCGATTAGGAGATCAAGTGCGAGGATGACCACAAGCTTCCTCTTCTACTTTAATCATTTTCTCATTTGGTAACTCTCCTATCCAACGCGTCTCCTTTCTATTTGGTTACACGATTCCGCAGCACTGCTGCCGCTTTCCATTAAACTTTCATAATGAATTTTCCATTTACAATCACTTGAGCTCTGAGACGTGTGAATTGCCAATTTTTATAACTAATGGATTACTTTATACTGCATAAAATAAAATCTCTCGATAACTATCGAAGAAAAATCTTTTAAAAAAATACCTCTTACAAGGCAACAATTCGATATATTACACATACTTTTGTGTATGAATATGATTGATATTAACAATATTTTTAAATTTTTATTTAACTGCCTTACGACGTTTCCGTGGAATTTTAAAATATCATCATTTTGGAACTTATCATGATAAACAATGTTAATATCTACACAATTAATGACTTACTTTTTATTAAATAATTTAGTTTTATTAATCTGAAAGGATAATAAAATTTAAATATATTATTAACAAATGCATTTAAATATATGTGATTTGGAATAAAATCTATTTTCGAAAATGGAGAATTATTTAAAATAGCTATTAATATTTTTGAAAAAGAGAATTATACATTATTGATTGAAATAGAATGGAACAAGATATTTCAGTTGTTTAAAATATCTTATAAGAGAATTTATTTTTCTTATCTGATAAATATTTTTGTAGTCAAATACAATTGTAATGTAAACGTAAGCTTAATTATTCTCATATGTAAATTCAAAATTTAATGTCGGAACTTTCGCATTTCGTAACTTCATTGAACGCATACATATTTTGTTCTTAATCTCACATTTTGGATGCATTAAAATTATAATTTGCAAATTTTATTATAATTAAAAATTACTTATCTTACGGGTTAATTAATCTATAATAGAAAACTAATACATTTATAATTTGGTAAGCATAAGTATATTAAAAACCAAAGTCAATCCTTACAAAATAACATTTTTCTGCATTTTTTGAAAAATCTGATACATTAATTTAAATTTTAAAGTAGATAGATGTTATCTTAATTAAACTTATATACATATAGAAGGAACAATATGTTATTTTACTAGAAAATTTTTAATACAAATCTTTAATTGAATAATATATTTTCAAAAAAGATGATGAGAAATAAGTTTATGGCTAATTATTGCTATACATTTAATATTAAAAAACTAATTTATTCAACAAGTTAAATTTTTTATAACAGTAGATATATTTTTATCAAATACTAATGCATTAAATATTTGATAAATTTGATTTTAATATTATTTACATCAATCCAATCATGTATAGTAAATAATGAGAAAATGTCTAGAAAGCTGAATTTAATTTCATTCAATAAAGAAAATTTATTAAATTAATTATGAAACTGTACATGTATGTAAAATATACTTGTTATCTAAATTAATAATTACCTCTCTCTCTCTCTCTCTCTCTCTCTCTATATATATATATATATATATATATATATATATGTCTGAAACTAAGCTGTTTAGTCAACAATCTTTTTACTCATTCGGATCGATTATCCTCAAACGACATCAGAAACATTACGTAACAAATAAAAAAGTTTATTTCTCATTTCACAATTTTCTATCATTTCCCGATTTTCCAATCATTCTTATTCTCGCTTTCTATACCTCTTTCTTTCTTAATATATACTCCATTGTACATTATGATTTCCTCTTGCGTTTTATTTGTTTTTTTTTTAATTTCATTTTTAACCCGCTTTTCACAAATTTTCTCTTTTTCTTTTTATGTACCTACATCTTATATATTTCTCTTGATTTCATTCTTAGTTTGCTAACAATTTACATATTAAGTGTTACATTTTATAAAAATATAATACTTCCATAAAACATAAAGAATAATATATATGGAAATATAATTGGAATGGTCGATTAAAAGATACAAGCAAATGGCACTATAAAAATAATGAAAAAATTAAGTATAAAGCACAATGAAATATGAAATGTACGGATAAAAAATATGAATTTGTAAACTATGGAATAATAAAGTATTCTTATTCAAGATCTGATTTAATTAAATTAAAATTAAAATGCTTCGATAACCGTATCTATCATATGTATAAATATTTATACAAAAATGCAATATATGCATAAAATAAAATTTAATTATTATTGAAATAAATTGATTTTTATAATTTCATAAAAATGTTATTTCAAAATATTACTTTTTTCTTCTATTTTATAATATTTTAAATATATTCTCTATTTTGATAGTTTTACTGTAAAATAATTTTATTAAAAACCATAAAGTAATTCATTTATATGAATCAATAAATTGTTTTTTTAATTGCTAAATTGTTAATTATTAAAGTTATATCTATTTTCATCAATCATTGAACAACTTTATTAAATTAATAATTTATTATTAAAGGATACAAATTTAAATTAAAAAATTTCTATTTTCAGATAGTTTATCTGTGTCTAAATGCAAACATAAATAATGATATTATGTATTTGTTTGAAATTTACTTATTTATATTATTATTCTTTTAAGGCTAAAATTTACGATTAAATATTTACGTAAAAAAATTTTATAGTTGCATTATTTTCAGTCTATTTTTTTTTTTTTTTTTTTTTTTTTTTTTTTTTTTTTTTTTTTTTTTTTTTTTTTTTTTTAACATAGTATTAACAATACTATTCTTATTTTTATAGAATACAATTTGTACAAATAATAATAAATAAGTAATTATTAGACTTCTAAATTTACTTTGAATTAAATAACAATTATATGTAATTGTAAAGGCTATACAATTAAGTCTTAATCATAAAATAGTCTAATGCACTACTAATGGAAAAACTAAAATTATTAGTCAAAAGAAAATAATTTTATTTACAAATAAAACGCGATTAATAATATCTTCAATGTGATTCCTCAGTTATAGTAATTTTCAAATTTATAAATCATCCATCACTAAAAGTATAAAACTCAAACTTTATGATAAATAAATTAATATATATGTATATTGACATAATAATTGCATATTACATTAACTACATTATATACTAATGAAAAAAAATCAATAATTACTATTAAATTTTTAAGTATTCTTGATATGTGGATATGTAATTAAGGAGACTGCAATGTTCGTTAAGCCCTGACATCACAAATCTTAATTTAATAATTCTATCGCCTTGTACCGTATGCAGAACGATATTGTCATTTCCAATCAATGTCTCTTTTTTTTCTCTTTTTTTTTCATCCGATCGAACCATCATACGATATTAACTGATATTTAAAGTTCTTGACTTACATTTCCTAAATTTAATATTTTTTTCTGCTTCTTCGTTAGTAGAGATTAATATAAAGTTATTTGCTTCGAATGGTGCCACGTGCGTATTCACTTGAACAGAAAATATACGAAGCAATTGATATAAGAATCTTTCATACAAAAGCATATTCTTCTTATGTTAATTGTTTATCAATTTCCTTAGCATTTATTTAATCAGTATGTTTGAGAGAGCATTTTATTCCTTATCTTATTTCCATTACAAATATTGTATTTTAATACAATTATAGAGATATTTTATTAATGCATTTAGTGCAAAACATGTGTTAAAGTAAGTAATTAGCTGCAATATTATGTAATAATGTAATATTTAGCATTATATTCCTCTTAAAAGAGCATCGGTGATTACGAATACATTTACTCATATTTATTTGCGTGTACTGCTCTTCCAAAAAAAAAAAAAAAAAAAAAAAAAAAAAAAAAAAAAAGATTTACGTTCTTTAAATTGCACTGTTAATGCATCACTTCTCTGCTTAATAGCTAATTACCTCCTGCGCGCGCTTTTTATTTGTAATTACTGCGTGCAATATCATAACTTTGATATACAATGTCTCCTAAATTCCTGAATGTGTGCATCTGTGTCTAGTTTACTTAACGCCAATTCCTAGCCATTAAAAATATATGAATCTATTCGAGTTTACGGATTATTAATGATGTATTAATTGAAAGAAATTTATATTGTTAATAATTATTAAATAAAGCCCGCACATACTACATCATTGTTTCATATAACTATATTATTCGGGGTATGAATTATTGTTAAATTTATTCTCCATGCCCTTTATTATACTTTTATCAAATTTATATACTAAACTATTGGTTAGATCTTTAATTGCTGATAGTCTGCGTGTTGTGGATAAATTGCCACCTTCTTCCCCATGTCGATCAAAGTTTATGAATTTAATATTAGACATTTAGATTTTATATCGACTGCCTTCATCAAAATTTTCCCGATTATATATTTATTATCTTCGTCCATTCTACAATTTGTATTTTAATATTATTAGTGAAATCTTGCGGTAACGCTTATTTGCATGTATAAGAATATTTTTAGAAAATCCATTGAATGAGCGAGCAAGCCTGTCATTATTAATAATTTAGCTAAGCTATTTTAAAGTATACTTTGTATTATTTGGTATACTGTTACGTCATTATACTGACGCGATCGAACAAATGATATGAGCGGGTCGCGTGTCTTTATTTTAGCATTTACCGCATTTATATACTATATATTAATTTTATGCACATTACCGGAAATTGTTCTAAATATCGATGTAACTGTAGTAATTGCGAAATTATATTATTCTATTGCAATAGACGGCCGAAAACTTATGGGTACAACGTTATTATTCAACGACAAATATTTTGTAGGGAAATTTTGTCTACCTCATATTTTTATATTGGAGTACCGATAAGTGCTTTCTTCACTTTTCATTGGAAATTAAGAATTGTATTGCAAATAAAGTAGTTGGTATTAAAACAAAAATATTTTCCTTTTATGAGCTGACTTTTGAATATTTTAACAATTCTGAATTTTAAATACAATATCTAATAATCATTAATAAAAAAAAAAAGAAAAAAAAGAAGAAAAAAAAACTATGCACAAATATATAAATCCCAAACAATATTTATCGTTGGCTTCGAATTTTTTGAATTCTGGTTGATAATTATTTATTCAAAACAGTACTGATCATCATCTATCTATATAAATATCTAAATATGTATATATATTTAGAATCTTTTTAAGATATGATAATGTTATAAACGTATTTTTATATTACTTTAGAATATTTACAAATCAGCTTATTTGCTATCAAGTCCAAAATATAATAATATTTTACTCCTTTGTTGTAAAATAGTAAAATACTTAGTCTATCTAAGCTTTAGGAAGATGGTTACACATTTTATTATCACTTCTAAATTTATTCTATCTTCAGTGCAGCACCTTAAAACTTGATTAAACATGCGAAAATAATTTTATTATATAATATTTTGTTCCTTTATATCTTTATTATCCATTCCATTTGAATGTCAATAAATTATATTGATTTTTGTTTATTATTAAAAAAAAAAATTCTCTGCATTTAAATAAAATTGATCTTCAAAAAAAAAAATCATTACTTTGTCTCCAAATTTTCTAGTCATTTAGATTAAAGATACACTTTATCGTTTAATCATCATTTTTCATTTTAATCGATAAAAATACTCTTTGAGTAATCGAAAAAATTTCGAATAAAGCATATTATGTTCATTATTAATCTTATTATGTATTTGATTGTTAGAAATTAGTACTAACTTGTTTGGATAAAGCATGTACAAAAGAGTATATAAATGTACATCAATTTTAGAGAAAAGTCTTATTTAAAGCAAGTCGATAAGCATTGACAATAAAGTTTAATGAATATAATTTTTTAAGTAATAAAAACATCGGTATTACGTTCGGAAAATCATATTATCAACAGCTCTAAAAGTTTAAAGTTTAGCTTAATTTAATTGAGTTAGTTAGAAGTAATTCAAATTCTCGTAAGAGTAAAGTTGTTTGTACATACCTTAATACACTACATTATTGCACAGTTTAATAAATATTACATAAATTTGCTTATTTAATATTAATAGTGCACTTTCCGGAGTTACGATAGAATAAATTACATACGTCTGACTTAGATGTCCTATAAAAATATATTATTAAACCTAACGACCTCTGTTCTTAATCTCCCACGACCCCATAGAATAGAATAACACTTAAATCCTCGAAAAATCCAAAACACCATAGGATGGGTGATTAATTAATATGTGACGTGACGTTTAGCTGGCACTCGACCTAAACCAACAATTTCCGAATAAGAACCATACGCAACACCGACTCATTTAATCGCCGTGGTCGGTAAAATCAGTGGGATTCGATTTTGTAAACACTTGGAGTCGGTCGTTTGAAAAATAGTCAACCCGAAGTAACGAGAATAACTGTTGATTCGGCGCGCGTGCCGTTTATCAAAGGCTCGGCTCCATTCAATCGTCCGCATGTTCATCCGGGTGATATACTTCTCTTTTTTCATTCTTTGATTAGAATCGAGCGGGACCTTGCGAGCTCCGGCTCTACGTTACTTCTAACATTTTCATATCGATAAAACGATGTACAACACGCGGATTGATGTGCGTCCGAGAATCGATCGCTGTCACGTGGCTGACACTGGCTCTTACGTGCAACCTAGCCGAATCAACGGCCCTTTATCTCTCCACACCCCCCCCCCCCCCCACTTTCTGGCATTTCCCTCGCCCCGTCCAAACATCTTATACGACTCGACTCTTGTTTCAAGCCTGGAATATTGATATTGGATTAGATTCATGGCTCTTATGGGACCCTTCCGGCTCGAGTCAAATCGAAAAATCCTCGTCAGTTCTCGATATATTCTAAATTGGAAAATGATAAGTGAGAATAATTTATTTCAATAAACTAATATACTATGAAAATTTTATTGTAACGTTGAGATACGTTGAGGTCATGCCTATTTCCCTTAATCCATATATATATATAGAGATAAATTTTAGTTCCATGACCGAAAGAATCATTTGAATTGACGAAATGAATTAGCAAAAATATTACGAAGATTCGTAGAGTATAAATTATATTCTTGATAAATACGTACATTACTCAGAATATTATATATTAAAATTTCCATCTAATTATTTCATAATACATTGGCTATATTTATTAAATTATGACAATTCTAAATATTATTTTTTCAATGACTAAAAATGACCTCCGCCTCTTAATGGCTCAATAATAAATTTCATTAAAAATGAAGATTTTATTCTTCATATTTAAATTATTTACATCAGTAATGATACGCATGGTGTTATAAACATAAATAACTAAAATTGAAATTCAATTAATTATCCAATACACTTAATGAACACTTCATTCATACAAATGAATATTGCTGATTTGTTTGTGTTGTAAAATAAACTAAAATAAACTCGGATCGATTTTAATTTAAGATTCCTTTTCTCATAACTAGAATATACTTGCCAATAAACCACTTTGAAATTTTTCATTTGCTTTACTTGACGTTTGTAATATATAAAAAATAATTGCTATATAAACTTATGGAATACGTATATTTTCAATAATCCAAGAATTTTCATCAATAACCTTAAATAATTATTCGATAGAAACATAGTAATTCGATCCTATTAAACCAAAATGAAGTGGATGCCATTAATTTTGTCGATGAATCCGTATTAATAATCCTTTTCACGTATTAAAATTGTACGTGCGAGTGAGTGCGCGCGTATATCTGTAATTAATCAGTAGGTTTGTATCGAGATTCCATCTTTTATACTTTGTTAATGGAGACAGATGAAATAGTTGGAATTAAATAGCACAACGAATTACAAAATAAGCCCAGTTAATGGGCATATTCTTGCATTAATTTTGATTGATACATTTCTCTGTCTATGTAAGTTGTGTTTTCACTTCCTTCACAGGCCATAAAGTACCTTTCCATTTTAAATCACAAGCACGCAAATGCTGTCAAATAAATTCTACGTAAATATCTCAGTGTTTGTTATCTAATCTTCCATTTCCTTAATAATTGGTACATCTTAAAATATTAAAATTTACAACTCTTTTTTAATCATCAATTTATAAATAATTTATATTTATTAAATTCTCCTGCTTTTGGTATTTCATCAATTGCATCTCTATTTATTATTAGTCCTTAAATGCGTAGATGGATTATTAATACGGATGTTTATGAGCGTATCAATGAACGTGTGAATGCACACGCAGAAACGTACAACAATCAGTTCACATACGTGTACTCAAGTAAATTTATATTTACTTGAGTGATATGTGTCTGTTCATATTCATGTCTAAGCATAAAAATCAACGTCTTATTTTCGTCAATTACTTATAATTCCAAAATGCATTACATAAATAAGGTGCTCCTCTTCAAAGCGATTTATAATAAATATTTTCCAAAATTAATCTTACTTATATCTAACGAAATATTATAACATGAACATTATTATGACATATTGTATCAAAATGGATAAAAATTTTGTCAAAAACTTTGTCAAAAACATTCTATATATTTTATAGAGACTTTGAGATCATTTTTATAAAATTATATATCTAAATTGATGATGTAGATTGTGATTAAAAAACGCATTCTAAATTAACGTAATTAATAAGCAATTTATTAATTATTATTATTAGTAGATGCTTAAACAAACTTTTAAAATAAGATTTATTTATTATTAATGTCTAAGAATAAGAAGCTCATTATTTATACGCGAGGTAACAATTATTTGCACATATTAATCCATATGTAAAACAATACATATTTCATATAATATTCTAACGTATTCATAACAAGTGTGATTATAAAAGAATACATGCAGTGGTACTATATGCATCAAGAATCCATCACAGTGTCTCTTTCTTCACCCCTTTGAATTCCAATGAAATACATATTAAAGCAGCAACAGACAGCATACCAGCAGTATGTATAATAAAATGTATTTCCAATGTAAGTAAAACAAAAGCAACGACTCGGTAGATCCTGAATTGCGAAAATGCTCAAGGCTGAGACAGGCAGATGGAGAGAGAGAGAGAGAGAGAGAGAGAGAGAGAGGGAGGAAGGGAGAGAGACATCATCTATTTTAGCGACCACTATGAAATTCCAAAGGATCTGCTCTTCCTTTCTCATCGTGGTATGCCAATACCGATGGTAGCCGCCTGCACACGGTACTTTCTGCTATCGAATTGCAAACAACCAGCTATGATCCAATAACGCGAATGTACATATACGCACGTGAATGTGTGCGAGCGGCACGTTTCAGTCGACACTCGAATTTCCGTGCACGCGAACGTTACAGTAGTAGAATAAAATAAAGGTTAGACGAGAGAAGAGACGGAAAATAGAGAACGAAAGCGGGACATAGAGAGCTAAAAGGATACAAAGTGGAGAGCTCACAGAGTTGGAGAGACGTGGGCGGGAGAAAGGAAAATTGATAAAAATCAAAATTAAAGTGAAAGATGTTTCAAAATGCTATTGTAAATAATAAACAGTAGAGTCTAAGAAAATTAAATTAATGCTTTTGGTTTAAATTAAATTTTGTCCACTACACTGTCTCCTTACATACTTTCTTTGCATAATAAATTTTTTCTTTTCATATTTTATGGTCTTCGAATATATGACTTATGTGAAATAAGTTTATCATTTCTTATTCCTCAAAAAATAGATGTGACATTTGAGCATTCGCTAAAGCATTCGTGATTTTAACATTTATCAAATTTTAAAATTTATTTTGAAGAGTGTGTGTTAAAACAAATTTATAATAAATTTAAATTACTAAGCTACGTAATTATATATTGAAGAAACCGTGTGCATACAGCTCATAAAAAATATTTTATACTCAAATGATGATTTTTATAGTCAGTAGCCTAGCAGGATTGTGGCTATAAATTATAACGATTGATATTTTAAGAATGTAACAAAAAATTGCAAGGAAGTTCGGTATAAACGAAAAAAATTCTTTACTAACCATCTATAAAAGTATTGTACAATTTATAATTTTCAACAGAATATTCTAAGGTCGACTAGTTAAAATTATTTTTACAAAGTACTAAAATTAGTCGAATAATCTATCAAAAAAGTTTGAATATTCTCAAACTATATAAAAGCCTTGTGTATTGAAAAATTTTATCCTTATTATTTTACTCGCGTGAACTAACATATTAGAAAAATCAAAGTATCGAGTATCTCAACATTACAATCTAATTATTCGGCTAAAATATTGCATTATTTATATGTAGTTACTGTTCATATATATATATATATATATATATATATATATATATATATTGAGTTTATTATAATAAATTCAATGAAATACAATTGGTTCATTATAATAATATAATCAATAAGATAAATAAAAAAAGTAATTCTATGTACATGTGTTTAGATTGTGTGCGTGCGTATGCGTGTGTATGCCTGTACGTCTAATCTTCATTATCATTCGTGAATAGCAAAATAGTCTATCAAAAAATTAAATAACAAGTCTTTCAATTAAATAGTGGCGCACGTGCAATTAGTTTGTATACTGCATGGACTATTCACTTTTAAATTTGCGATTCTCTACAATGAGTTGGTTACGTAAAAGCTTGAAGCTTGTTGAAATATTCAGATATATCGCCGATTCGTATTTATTTTTCTCGCGTCTTTTGCATTTACCTGTTTCTCTAGGATCTAGTGCTTTAACGAAGAGTAGATATAAATAAGGACACGATTAATACATTATTTTTGTTTTCACCAAATCCAATAAATTCTGCACCATAATCACAGCGTTCAAAATCAAGGGTAACCGCATTTGCAAGTCGGCCAATCCATTTTACCTTCTTTTTCTTTTTAAATAACTTCAATCAACTACTTACTTCCATAATTCATTTCGATAGAATAATATCCATCTTTCTTAAGAAAAGGGACAAGCCTATTTTCATAAAATAAACAGTGTGGTCTGTGATTACTACAAGGTCGAGACATTAAATAACCACCGAATATAGAATTAACATTAATTATCACTTACATTAGCTTATTAATTAATTTGCGGATAGAAATAGAAAATCTTATCGAGACAATAAATGTGATTTTTATACATTTAATTTGAAATAGTAATATGATAAATTGTACGATTTATTTATATTGACAGCTGCGATAAATACTAACAGGGATCACAATATATCTAAATATTCGAATTTTTTTTTTTTATATACAACAGAGCACACTAGCTTCAAGCTATATTTATTTTCTAAAATATAAGCATGTAGAACGATCCCCTTATTACAGACACACCCGCAATATAATGACATTAATCGCGATTAAATTAAATTAAATTTAAAAAAAAAAAAAACTTGTACTATACTAATGAATCGATTAGCTCCATAAGCAACTGTTATTTAATACTTAAATATAATCTTGCGTAATTACAACAGAATTCATAAAACTGTATTTTAACATTAAAACGCAGGAGCAGTATGTTTTTACATCAACTTACCTTGAAATATTTCTTAATTGATAGTTTTAATTTGAATACTCTTTCGAGACACTATTATCTTTTACTGTAAGGGTAGAATAAAATTCATGATTAATAATTTATGTCATTGAATTATAGCATAGCAAAGTATTCATTAACTCGATTCCGGGGAATTTTGATTACGTTAGGCTCACGGTTATTTTGCTCTGACCTACTAACAAAGCAGACACGCGATCGACTATTTTTCGTGAAGCCAGTAATTTTGTGCTTGAATAGAGCTTTTCTATTTCTAATGAACAAAAAAAGTATTTTTCAATTTTAAACGTTAGCTACAGAATTTTTCCATCAAACTGGGATTATAATTTGCTTTAATTCCCAGTAGAATTCAATAATTGTTTAATATCACGAATGAGTGATCGATTATTTATATTATAACATCATTATCATATTAAAGATATCTTAGTGTAATAAATGTAAAACATTCTTTCTCTATACGATTTTATAGTCGTACTTTTCTCTAAAACATTTTTATTTTTCACTCTTCTTACAATACTGTTTTACCTACACTTAAACGATAAGTAGAGATTTAAAAATGTTTCGATAAAAAAGCAATTACTATTAAACATGATATTTTTCTTTTTTGACAAATTGTGAAAATATGAGAAATTATTTTAAATGATTTAGCTAAATATTCTTTCGATTTTATCAACTCCTAATATTACGTGTTTTATTAAAGAAAAATATTTTATTTTAATATTTCGACTGTCATACGAATCGAAGAAATCATATTCCCACTAAAAGTGCTTAATCTAGGTTATACCGAAATTCGTATCTACTTCGACAATATATGTGCATCTATAAATATATTTTCTCATATATATGTGTATACATATATATATATATATATATATATATATATATATATATATAACTATATTGGTACTAATACAGTAGTCGCTACTGCCGCTGCAAAGTTATTGTACAACTAGCTAATCAGACTTCCCTTTCAAAATATGGAAATGCTAAATCCCCCTTAATCCTTTAATACGGATCCCTGCCATACGCGTCCACCAGTTTGCTCTAATAGCAAGGATGTAGAGAATTGCAACGCTTGCATTTTCTGTTACTTCACTTTCGTGACGAACGCTAGTGTTTTACTCTTTCCGCTTCTTTCGTCTACTTTACCCCCTTTATCTCTCTCTCTCTCTCTCTCTCTCTCTCTCTCTCTCTCTCTCTCTCTCTCTCTCTCTTCTTTACGTTCTCCAGCCTATTTTTGCAAGGCTAGTTGACCGTGATATTTTTATAAGGTTTATGCTTTCTTTTATTTGGCTTCATGAACACAATACATTCATGACATATGTCATATGTGATATCGTTAATATGCTTTTCAACATTATTAGTCAAGATAAAAAATAATAATATAGAAATAACAAATTATTATATTTTTGTAATATAATTATTATATTTTTGAAACCATTTTAGTAGAGCATGACAATACAGTAAATAAGTTTTATTAAACATTAAGAATCTCATGAAATAGTTAAATTGCGAATTTTATAAATCCAAAATATAATAGATTTTGACGTAAAGTAATTTTTTTAAAATCAATCTAAATAATTTTTAATGTAATGTAATATAAAATAAATGTGATTCAACATAATTGACTTAATATTTGATAATATGGAGCACAATAATGCTAAAACTCCTTAAAATTAATATTAAATTATAAATGATTAATTTTTACATTTGCATCCTGTTAAATTTAAAATTACTACTCTTATACTTTTTTCTTAATATTATAAAAAAATTAGTCTAAAGTAAAATTTAAAAATTCAATTTTATACATTAATTAATAAATATCCAGAATAACTTATCGATTTTATGCAATTTAATGATTGACATTAGAATTTAATTTAAGAAATTTTTTTTCTGCAGTTTTCATTAATTTGTATTTGTAATTTTTATTTTTTATTTATATATCGGAATAACTTTAATTTATTAGCTTATAATAAAAATATCACTAATATATATATATATATATATATATATATATATATATATTATTAATATTTTATATATGTTTGATCCACTTAATATATCTTACTTAGATATATTTTTCGCATAAATTATATTTATTATTTTTGTTATATAATACTATATAAGATATAGTATTTATAAATTCTCTAAAATATTTCTAAATATAGATCGACTTTCAAACGTTTATTAATACTCTTGTGCGTAATTTAAGCAAACTTAATAAACTAATTGTGATAAATAATCAATAAAAACATTGTATGAAAATTTGTAAAAAGCCGGATTTTATTAAAAACAATGTTTAAATATAATTATCCTACGCTTACGTTAAGAAACCTCTTTTAATGTAGATTAATTGAGCGAGTAAGTATATTCTTTCACGTTATCTCTGCTAGATAATAGTCAAGGCAAAAAATTAAGTTCTCCTTAGATTTTTTTCTAATTTATTATAAGCAAAAATGTTTTTATCTTCTTTGTAATCAATGGAAAATATTTTTATCACCAAAAGTGCAATGATTGCATATTGTTCTTTCGTACGTTCCTTCTTATGTTTTCCTTGTCGCTTTTTACTCTTAGCTAATCCAAGTTTACTCTTCACATTATTCGCTCTCTCTCTCTCTCTCTCTCTCTCTCTCTCTCTCTCTCTCTCTCTCTCCCTCTGCTACGTGTGCACTCTTTCAATACTCTCGGCTCGCTTCTTTTTTCTTTACTCATTCCTTCAACGTTTTACATACAAGCCCGGTCGTTCTCTCTCCAAAAACTTGCAGCGCAGCACCGACTAAAGAAGTGCAAATGACGCGAGCCCCACTTTTTAACGAGTTGTCGGAGGATCGAGATGAAGCCGTTTCTCGGTTTTGCGTTCATTACCGAATCCAGACCGACATTACGTACGCAAAGCCATACGTGCGAAATACATCGCAGCTCGGATGCGGTAACCGAGGTATACAATTCGGTGCGCACTCGGGAAAAAGTTGCGTATAAAGTAGTAGTTCCTACGTTCAGTTACTCCAATATACCCAGACACATTTTCTCATAGTCGTTTTTTTTTTTATTTATCCGTCCATTTTTGGACGCGCGGACATTTCAGCAAGCTTTTCAAAAACTTAGTCTGAAATATGGCTTTTAATGGGAAAGTGTAATTTTGACTTTTCGTCGAAATACATAGTTCTTTTTCATAATATAGAAGGACCACATCGGGAATTTTAATCGCTCCCATTGTTTACAATAAGAATAAATATTCGAGTACGAATATTTATAAGCAATGCCAATCAATACTTTAACAACGCGTTAAAAAGAAAACTTATTTTTTAACTCTGCAACCCGATTTCTTACATGACACTCTAAGACTTCATGTTTAATTATATTTCTAAAAACTGTTTTAATTTGAGCTCGGATTTATTCTAATAATTATTATACTCTGGACTCGTTTCGTTAATAATTACTTATTAAAAGTGTCACTGAATGGATCGTGAATTTAATTGAATTTAAATTGAAATTTCGCTTTTCGACTGTGTTTTAGTATATGACGATGGCGAAGAAGTACTTTGGTGAATTGATAATTGTATTTGCTAAAATGCTGTATCATGATCGATCGACTCTCATAATTAATAATGATATAGAATAACACTTTGGTGAATATTATTATTTTAATCGAAATCTAAAAATACGGTTATTTTGTTCTATTACATCTCAATTCATATTTAATATTTTATTATTTTAAATAAGGCCAATGACTTCTAACATTGTCATATAAGATACCATAGATATCACCAAAATACGAACACTAAATATTCAATAGATAAATAAAAAAAGTTTTATTATTATCCAATATTCTAGTTGATGTTATTTACTATATTTGGTGAACATTTTAAATATATTGATATTTTTACACAATTTTAATTATTTAAAGTAAAAATACGAATGAGATGAGTTTTAATGTATCATTTATATTTCATATATATATATATATATATATATGTATATTTAGTCGCATATTATGATGAATAAATAAAATAATATTATAGTAAATGAATATAGACTACATTAATTTTACAAATTTTCAAATTTCTCTAGATGAGTGTAGAATATCTGCAACATAAATTTAAGTATTCTTTTACTGTGAACCGTAAAACATTTTCAATGATAGTATCAAACTATAGAAAGCTTATAGAGAGGTTATGAATAAAATGAATAAAATATTAATGGAACGGTTAAAATTTAATTAAAATGAAACACAAAACTTGGATATAAATAATTCCTTAAACCAAAGTATAATATACGCTTACCCAATCTTCTTATCAGGATTCAGGTAAAAATCACTATTTGTTATTAGGAAATTATGCACTTACAAGTTGCTTAACGTAAATATGTATATTGCTCAATTATTAATTTATGTGGACAGTTTGTATTGTTCATATTAACATACTTCTTTTCTATAAAATTAATTACTTAATTGTTCTATCATTCTTAACGATCAAATAATATACATTAATTTGCTGTCAACATGAAATTCACTTCATTAATTATTTTTATTAATATCAATAACAACTTAATTAACCGGTATAATTAAATTGAAATGATTATCTTGGTTTGTGAATTTTATTATTAAATAATGTAAAATAAATTTAGTATGCTGTATGTAAATAAATAATTTGTAGAAATGGTATATTTTTACTCTAACCCAGGAATTTTACGATCCAAATGTACAATATTTCTCACATATAATTAATTATTATGTAATTAATGCATATTTTATCGAAATTGATCTTTAAAATTCAGTTTATTTGAAATATGATGTAGAGCGTTACTTTTTAATTTTACTATTAACTATATACATATACATATATATGTACATACATGCATATATATATATATATATATATATATATATATATATATATATATATATATATATATATATATATATGTATATTCATGAAAGTATTAATTATGGTTAGTATACAGGCTCCTCGTCGATAAATCACTACAATTAAATTTCATTCATGCGCATACGAGACGTAATAATTAATACCAATATTAGAAATATTTCAATTTATGTTGATTTGAAGGAAACAATGTTATATGACTTTAAACGATCTCGTAATTTTTAAAGAATCACGGAATATCGAATATATTATAATCTACCAACCTACTCACGTCAATCAATAATAACGCCTTGACAAATAAACTCCAACATCGTTACAATCCTAACCAAATCATACAGCAAAACTTAGCCGGAGCTCGACAAGTCGCCACAACAGCCCAAAGGGCGAATTCCATAACTATATAACACGTTGGGAAGGCAAACAAAAAGCTCCCGGGGATCCGAGCACACTTCGCATTCCCGGACGCCTTGACGCGAGCAAAAGACGATTATATAGATCCGATAGACAACATAGGTATATAATGCATTCACCCTCCAACATTATTTAATCCCCTCTACAACCAGCTCTCGCCTTTCTTCTCCTCGCATCGCCTCGACTGGTAATTCTCGAGAGCGAGTTAACTTATTGGCTCGAGTCATGCAATCTATAGTTGGCTATATTACGCTTTCCCGCACAGAGAGAGAGAGAGAGAGAGAGAGAGAGAGAGAGAGAGAGAGCAGGATTAAGAAAGACGTAGAGTAGTGAGGATATGCTACAACGTTTATGATGAAGACGTTGAGTTGAGTAGAATCTAGGGCGCGAAGCCATATGCACTCTGGTTCAAATAATAGGAAAACTCACTGTCTGCTAGCTAATAGGCACATCATTGCCCCCATAGTCGAACCATGCTTATCCGGTCATAAGCGCATGGCGGCTCAAGTATGCGTTTAGGTCGATAAAGCGCTCAACTGACAGGAAGCTCCCATCTCTATCAAGGAATTTCCAACTTGCTACTAAGTGATAACTTAGTTTAATAAATAAGTTCGATCTTTATAGCCGATCCCTCAAAATCAATGTTCCATATTAATCTCACATCACTCCATATATATATGATTTTTTTTTTTTTTTTTTTAATATACCTCAATTAATGAGAGAGAAAAATTATTCGTAATTTATGCGTTTAATGCATTCGCTATGAAATAAATTTTAAGCTTATTTATTACCGTCTTGTTTTTTTTTTTTTTTTTTTTTTTTTTTTTTTTTTTTTTTTTTTTTTTTTTTTTAAAAATAATACACTTGTTACACGTAATGTAGAATATTTTATTGATACAATAGATAATAATTTTTAATTTATATTTTTATAATAAATTCAATATTGATTTTTAATTTAAATTCTATTTAGCAAGAGTTCAACATGATATTCCTTTCCCTCGAAAATATTGAACTTTAATTATTAAATTCCTCTATACCGACCACTGATTATATATTTATACACGAAACACAAGATTCAACTTCAACTCATATTTTTATAAAACGTTACATATCTTTCTAGCAGTTAAAAAATAATAGTTTCATTGAATGCTAGTGTACCTCGTAAAAAGAGCATTTCCAGTTTGTAAATATCATGAAAAATAAAAATGTTCAATGTACAAAAGCAAATGCTACGATGCGTACAGAAAGTAGTTTGTTATCATGTTTGTAGGAAACTTGTAAGAAAATGCCTCTTATTTCCAGAAAGAAAAACGAAAATTAAAAAAAGTAGATAATTTTCGTGAAATAAAAAAGGATAAAATATATTTTCCTCAATGTACGACAACTTCGGCGAGGCAGAACTATTGCCGAGGTGTAAAGATTCCGAACAGTATAACAAGATCAGTGACTAAACAATTAAAAGATTAAAAAATCAAGAGACGCGTAGGATCTATATTGATATATATATATATGTCTTTCAAATAAATATATGTTTGCCTTTCATTACTTTTATTTTACCTCAAAGAACAATAAGAACATGTCGAGATTTCATTAATTTTACCGTCATCATGGAAGGTGTCGCTTGGAATTACTCACTAGTTTACAATTTACTCCAATAAATATTTCATTTATGCTTTTATAAATTTTTTCTTTTTTTTTTTTCTAATGCACTATTTCATTAGTATATCATTATTCAAAATATTTGTTAGTAACAATAACTATATGTCCCGAGTTAACATTACCGAGGAAAATTTACCATCGACTCTCTACTATTTCAAAATAAATATGACAAAAATTAATGGTATTCTATTAAGATAATAAATAATCTGGCTTGCGCTTGGAACTTGGTAAATCTCTATGATCTAGAATTGATAATAGAAACTTCGACGTACTCCAGTTTCGCATCGTAAAGCTGCTATCGAAGCAACTGTATAAGCAAACACAATCATGAATGAGAAAGAAGAGACAAAGAGAATTAAGAAGAGACACCCCATGCACTATCTTACCGGTCAATTGTTCAAGGCCAACTAAATGTCTTCCATTACTTTGGATTGAATGCTCGTAAATAATAGTAAGATAATAGAGTAATTTGAGCTCGTTGGGATATTCGATCGTTTTTACCTCGAATATACAACTAAACTATTGCTGCTTTCTACACGACTCCCTAACTTTCTTTTCCCGCCATCCTCGTTCGTTTCTGCTATATTTCATGCGTACGTCTGTCAACCCAATATGCTTCCATTTACAACTTCTATTTATTTCTTTGCAATAACTTGAAGATTTCTCTCGATATAACGATATATTTTTCAAAATTATGAAATCTTCAAATTGAATTAAAATCATGTAAAATTATTTTAACAGCGCGACGAGTCTTTTCATAGCCATCTGCCCTTCTAATTAATTTTTTAACGATATAAATATGTCGCGATCGCACAAAACATAAATAGATACATTTATAAGAAATTAGCGTAGTAATTCAAATTAACAAGACAATTGTTCATCGATATAATAAGCATCGAGGAATAAGCACAATATCGTTCTCTATGTCTATCATAAAATATTACATCCATCTATAGACAAAATTATATTAATTATTAATAATGATTATTCGAATATAGATTTATTGAAATAACTAAAGCAAATGTTAGAGAATTATATAGTTGTCGTTGGAATAATATTGTTTTGTAAATTATTGTTTCAAAATGAAAAGTGAGAATTTCGTTGTTTTTTGATATTTTAAAAATTAAAATAAAAATATTTCTTTGTCTATTCGCATCTTGTGATTTACTAGTAATTAACATTGACATTAAAAAAAAAAAAAAAAAAAAAAAAAAAAAAAAAAAAAAAAACAAGATAAATTTTTACGCCGTTAAAGTTATCAATACCCTCAATCATCTAAAAGAATAATTTTAAAACTCAACTATTGAAAAATTGCATTTCTTTTAAATCTTATCGAAAAATGTGAATTTTTGCAATTATTAGATTCAATAAATCGTGTGTTTAAATATTTTCAAATTTTTTTTCTTCTTCTTAACTAATAATAATAGTTTTGATCATAAGCCTAACAAGCATAATCCATAAAGGATTTCACTTGCGAAAAATTGTAATATTAAAAGAAAATCGCTACTCTGACAATCCATTTCACGTCAATAATTTTCCAACCAACTTAAAAATAAATCTATATAAATTCAAATTTCACCTAATTGCTCGAGTCTTGTATGATATTAAATATTTCCTGTAATTTGTCTGCCATAAACTAAATCCCTTTGTCAACAGCATATCTTTTATACATTGTAGATGCTTGAATGTATCATTCCACTTCTTGAATGGGTAATTCCATTCATTGGGACGTTTCTTTCTTGAAGTTTCTCCTCTATCTTTCTCGTTCTCATTTTCTCTTATCGATATCATTCATTTGCCCATATCTTTTCTACTCTGTTCCGCGGCATCATCAATTTTTTTTTCTTTTCTTTCCTCTTCGTTTTCACCCCCATAGGAGACACACGAAAAGAATCGAGCGCGACAAATGGCAAGTATAAAGCTCGTACAGTTGTACAGAAGAGACGAAAAGAGATGGCCTGAAAAATGCAAGAAAGAGAGATGTTTAAAGATTGCTTGGAGTGGGAGGCATTGTTGCAAGTGAGTTATGGCATCAGTTCACTCTTCCGGCTTCAAGAGTCTTTTAAACTTTCATGCTTTACTTTACACTGTGTAAAGAAATCCTCCGCTACCTTCGACCATTGAAGCTTGGTTTTATAATGTCAGTTACGACTTTTATTGCGTGATTCTTGCTACAATTTTTCCATCTTCATGGGAAAATTTTCCCACTTTACGTTATACCATAAGATTTTGATGTGATTCACCGTAGATTACCGTAACCCATATTTAGTTAACATATCAACTCGTCGACGAATATGCCGACGAATCAACTTTCAACATCTTCTATCTAATTGTTAATACACATAGGCGAATATAATTATTTAAATTATTGCTTCGTGTAATTAACAATAATATCAATGTGAAAATCATAAAATCTATAAACATATCGTATGAAAATTTGAAAAACATTTAGAAAAAATAAAATTAGCTTTTATATTTATAGTTAATGATTATTATTTTTTTGTATTTCTATTATTCGTAACAATATAAAGTTTCAAGGTTAAAAATTAAAAATACATTTTTCAATGCGAAATTTTAAGTACTTTTATGTTCGGAAAACATAATACGTAATCTAAATTTGTAGCATATCATACTTTTTACAAAATTGTCGTCTTCTGAAGTTATTTTATTTTAAATTAGATTAAAATTCATCACAAAAAGTATTTAATAGAGTTCAACGCGATAACATAATTAAAAAATATACTCAAATACTTTAAAATAGTAAATAAACATGTGTATTGGGTATATTTCGGTGAACGATCATTTCTTAATTAGAAACTTCTTTTTTTTTTTTATTGACATTTACAAATGGAGTATTATTATTTTCATAAAAACTCAAATCGCTTAATAGTCCGAATACATAAGAATACGTAAAATTTATGTATTCTTCATTTTTAAACTATTACGTTTATTAGCAATACAACAATTAAATATTTATAAAAATACGAAAATATCCTCTTTCAAACTCTATTAAATACAAGTAAAGTAACCATTCAGAAAATATACGGAATGTCTCATATTAATTCTTTTTCTCGTTTTAAGAAACTTCCCCAGGTGTAAAAGAGTTTTCCTCCATTTAAATCAGCGCATTGCTGTTAAACCTTTTTCTCTCCATTCTCCTTTTTTCTTATTCTTTTTCTTATTTCTTTTCTTCCTTCCTTCCTTCCTTCCTTCCTTCCTTCCTACTTTCCTTCCTTCCTTCCTTCCTTCCTTCCTTCCTTCCTTCCTACCTTACTTACTTACTTACTTAGTTACGTACTTACTTACGTACTTACTTACTTTCTTACTTACTTCTCACTTGATTCTCCTCTTCTCTCCTTTCTTTCTTCCTTCCATCTTCTAACATAGCTGCCCGTCTGCATATTTCAGCTCAAATCTTGTTTCTTTCTTCTTCAATATTCCTATCAGATCACACATTCAAGTCTTGAGAAGAACGTCATCGTCATTTCTCTTCCTACTCTCCAACACTTGATATTATCGCCTATAATGGGAAAGAACATGAAGATCGTGAATCTCATATGACATTTCTGAAGCAATTCGACGAAACAGTTATCTCCAAAATTTTTCGAACACTAAAGATCTTTTCCATATTTCTTTTTTTTCTATACAGGTGTGAATCTGAGATTGTTATTACTTTTTTTCACGTCGGTGCTTACTTGTGATGGAAGAAAAAATAACTGAAGTACCGTTGATTACGCTTAGCATTGCCAAGTGAGTCTCTCCATCTTTCAGAATGAAAAATGTCGTGGAGGTAAAATAATTAAGGAGCTAGCAGGTTTCACAACTGAATATTTTACCTCGCTATGGTCAGACGCGCGTCTTGGCTTCTAGTTTTAGCGGTGGTTCGCATTAATTAGAATTGAAAATTGTTTTTAATTAAATTTCAGCGTCACTGAAATCACTTTTCCGTTCTTTTTCTTGAGCACGCACTTATCTAAAGGTACCTCGGAAAGTCGTTGATTGTTCGTAAGATACCAAGAGTGGCATATACGACTTCAAATTTCTTGAACTTGAATTTTAATGAAATTAACTTTTCATTCTTTCGTTATTTCTTCTAGTCATAAATGGATGGAAAATTAGCTAGATACGACTGTAAATAAAATTTCTATTATTCAGCGAAAATTGATTTAAGATCATTCATAGCATACGATATTAATTTAAATTTACAATTTATTTAACACGCCAATTATTAAAGGAAAGTAGCTAAAAGAGCTAAAAGAGATCATAATTGACTTGTAACATACAGTTTTGGTGATAATTTAATTTTTACCAACAATTTTAAATGTTGATTAGTGCTGCACGTAATACAACTATAAGGATCAGTCGAGTGAAAGCACTGCGTATCCATCTGCACCACCATCCATTCATCATACAATGAATTATCATTTAACGTCCAGATGCAATTACGTGGTAGAATGCATTACAGTGAAATTATTATTTAATTATGACGTATAATTAATAGGAAACGCGTAGTTAGAAAAAAATTCGTACTATTTATTTTCCAATACGCACTCTCGAGAGCAATTTCATTATAGGAACGAACGACGTAAAAGTATAGAACAATTATTAATAATTTCTTTAAAATACGTTCATTCTTAGATAATAATATTTATCACAATAATACGTATGAAATATAAAGAAAATGCATTCTTAATTTACAAAACTGTCGAGAGATTTAGACTTGAATATGTGCATACATGTGCATAAATAATGAGATTTTCGCAAAAATGGCTAAGTTTACAAACTTTGCATTAAGTTAATTCTGTATCTTTTATAAAGTGCTTATAATATTTCTGTGTTATCTAAATGAATGACAGCTACGGTTAATTTATTATTAAATGGAAAATATTTGAAATATAGTTGACTCGTGAAAAAGTAGCTGCGCACATAAAAAGACGCTATTCTTTTGAAAGTATGATAGATATAATAAATATGATTGATATGATAGATATGATAAAGACTATCCTAGATCAATATAATTCAAAATTCCTCAATTTATACAAAAAAAAAAAAAAAAAAAAAAAAAAAAAAAAAAAAAAAAAAAAAAAACAAAAAAAAGGAAAGGTGCCCCAAAAGAAA